>NW_028318585.1:7500-378148 GCF_062004578.1 Staurois parvus | reverse complement strand
AAGCTATACCATTTCGAACAGATTTTATTCTTTTGTTGTGATCTCTGTATATATTGTGGGATTATGACTTGTTTTGATGATAGTTGATTTTTCTGGGGAGCAGTGGGGATGGCTTTATGTCTAAAATACAACAGCATCAGGTAGCCCAGTCTGCTAAAGGGACTGCTTTGGAAACATTTTTTAACCACATCCTGCCCACCCTCATTACTTTTACTGCAAGTGGGTAGCACAGCCAGGCATAGCTGTATGTCGCCTAGCAAATGCGCACTAGAACACCCCCCTGGGGTGCACAGCAGGATCATGGAGCTCGATACCCAACTGCTGTATCATTTGTGATGCGGCTGGGGTATCATGTATTCACTATGATCAATCATAGCAATCACATGATTACAATGTAAATAAAACTGTCGTGAAGGATTTCCATTTATGAATGCATGTTTACTATTGTGATGCTGTGGTTGGCCCAAAGGAATCACAGCATGTCAACAGAAAGCAAGCTGTCATGAATGGAAAACCATTCATGACAGTTAATTTAAGTTTAATGAGCAGGCCCCATGGGTGACCAATAGTATTGGGGGCTACCTTACTGAAAGAGCTAGTAAACTAGTTGACAGCTATCTAGCCCCTCATGTCCAGTGACTCTTTTCTTATGTCAAAGATACCAGTGATTTGCTTCGTACCGTATATGGCCTTAGTATGCCAAAAGATGCATGGCTAGTTGCCATTGACATTGAAATGCTCTGCAGTAGTATTCCACATACAAGAAGGATATGGGTCATTGAAAGTTTCCTAAGGGAACATGACAAAGCCCTGTGGCAGTATAACAAATTTGTGTTAGATCTTTTGAATTTCATCTCAACACGTAATGTATTTATTTTCAAGCAGTTCCACTATCTCCAGGTGCAGGGAGTGGCGATGGGGTCTAAATGTGCCCCATCATACGCTAACCAGTACCAAAGGGTGGGCACTAACCTTTTTTTCTAATGAGGCACTACGTACCAACCTATGCCATGTAGTTTCCTGGCAAAGATTTAATGATGACATTCTGCTGGTCTGGTCAGGTAGTCATGAGGAACCCCTAACATTTACGCAGTTCTTGGAGGATAATGGCTTTAATTTAATTTACTATGAATTGCCACCAAGAATGGGTCACATTCCTTGATGGTGAGATCCAGTTGAGCATAGGTTAAACTTTGGGATACCGTATAGTCAATATCTGAGGGTCTGGCGAGCTTGTACAGAGGAATCAGATTTTGAGATAGAGCCAAAGGCTCAATAGGGTAGATTACTTGAAAGAGGGTAAACTAAAACTACTTTGAAAAAAAACACATCATAAGGTGAAAGCTCAAATGAGAACTGACCTAGTTTTCCACCAGAAATCAAAAATGTAGTCCAAGAATGTACATGTCATAACACGATACTCAAAACATCACAAACAGATACAGGATATCCTTGCCAAGTTTTGGCGAACTTCCAACGACATTGCAAGTAAATATGTTGGGGAACATCCTGAATTACCAAACAGGAGATCACATTAGATTAAAGATAAGTTGGTTCATAGCCATTACACACAACCAGCAAAGAGGAACCCCCACAAAATAATAATAACTTTTCCCTGTGGTGATTACAGTTTCTGCCCCTGGATCCAGGAAAGTACAGAAATATTACTACCAAATGGGCAGACCTGGACCCTAAGCTTCCTAATGAATTTTCAGACCTCTGGAATTGTTTATATAATGAGCTTCCTTTGTGAGATGTTTTATATTGGAAAAACTAAAAAGACCCTTTATAAGTTCGGAATCACATTTAACTAAAAACACGTGGTAAAACAGAGATGTCCATCAGTGGGCACATTGGTCTGTACCACAGGTTTGATACTTCAGCAATCAAAGTTACTGTTTTGGAACATGTTCTACCACAACACAATACAGCAGGACACAACCAGGGGACCTTTATATTATTACATAAACCATCACGACAATCAATGAAGCTGTCATCAGCCATACAAGACCTGTCGTTATTGGAGGGTCCAAATCAGAACATACTATATATGTATTGTAAAAAGAATGCAAAGCAGAAAAGAACTAAAAAATAACAAAAAAAAAAAAAAGCACCACAATGAAACAGTTCCAGAGGGATCCTCCGGGTATCATGGCGAAAGACACAAACCAATATCAAAGAAGCCCCGACATCAGCAGGAACATTAAACAAGCAAGAAAACCAGAGGGAACCAATGTACTCTCGTGGCACATATTATATATACAGTTGTGTTCAAAATAATAGCAGTGTGTTGAAAAAAGTGAATAAAGCTCAAAATCCTTCTAATAGCTTTTATTTCCATACACACGAATACATTGGGAACACTACACATTCTATTCCAAATCAAAACATGAAGAAAAATATATCAAATTTGTGTTGTTCCTCTAAAAAAATTGAAGAAAAGTGAATATTAGACTGTTCAAAAAAATAGCAGTGTTTGTATTCTTCTTTACAAACTCAAACATTCACTATATAAACTGAAAAATGTGTGAAGATTTTGGTTTACTTTGAATCACTTAATTAATATTTAGTTGTATAAGCACTGTTTCTGAGAACTGCTGTACATCTGTGTTGTATGGAGTCAACCAACTTCTGGCACCTGTGAACAGGTATTCCAGCCTAGGATGATTGGACTACATTCCACAGTTCTTCTCTATTTCTTGGTTTTGCCTCAGAAACTGCATTCTTGATGTCACCCCACAAGTTTTCTATTGGATTAAGATCCGGGGATTGGGCTGGCCACTCCCTAACATCAATCTTGTTGGACTGGAACCAAGATGTTGCACGTTTACTGGTGTGTTTGGGGTCGTTGTCTTGTTGGAACACCCATTTCAAGGGCATTTCCTCTTCAGCATAAGGCAGCATGGCCTCTTCAAGTATTCTGATGTATTCAAACTGATCCCTGGTATGCGATAAATAGGCCCAACACCGTAGTATGAGAAACATCCCCATATCATGATGCTTGCGCAACCATGCTTCACTGTCTTCACAGTGTACTGTGGCTTGAATTCAGTGTTTGGGGGTCGTCTGACAAACTGTCTCCGGCCACTAGACCCAAAAAGAACAATCTTACTTTCATCAGTCCACAAAATGTTGCGCCATTTCTCTTTAGGCCAGTCAGTGTGCTCTTTGGCAAATTGTAACCTCTTCAGCATGTCTTTTTTTCAACAGTGGGACTTTGCGGGGGCTTCTTGCAGATAGTTTGGCTTCACATAGGCGTCTTCTAATTGTAACAGTACTCACAGGTAACTTTAGACCTTCTTTGATCTTCCTGGAGCTGATTGTTGGCTGAGTCCTTGCCATTTTGGCTATTCTTCTATCCATTCGAATGGTAGTTTTTCGCTTTCTTCCACGTCTTTCAGGTTTTGGTTGCCATTTTAAAGCATTTGTGATCATTTTAGCTGAGCAGCCTATCATTTTCTGCACTTCTTTATATGTTTTCCCCTCTCCAATCAACTTTTTAATCAAGGTACACTGTTCTTCTGAACAATGTGTGGAACGACCCATTTTCCTCAGAATTTCAGAGAGAAATGCACTGTAACCAGCATGTACAACATTTGCTGCCTTCCTTCCTTAAATAAGGGCAATAATTGTCACCTGTTTTTCAAAGAATGAATGACCTCACTAATAGAACTCCACACTGCTATTATTTTGAACATACCCCTTTCAATTAGTGATTCAATTACACAGAATCAGCAGCATGCATGTCATGACTGTTGGGTCTGTTGGATTTCTATTACTCTATTGCACCTGCTAGTAAATTAAATATCATTTCTACCAAAAACAGTGATTGATCCGGTTAGTGATGTCTGACTGCTATTATTTTGAACACAACTGTGTATATATATATATACATATATACACACACACACATACAGTGCTCAGCATAAATGAGTACACCCCAACAGATTTCTCAGAAAACCTTTACTTTCCTTTCAGAATCAACATTTTCCTTGGGATACTATACTACAAAGTACTCCCACATCGATTGGAAACAAGATTTTAGACAACAAAATCCTAATTAACAAGAATTCAACTACAGGTGAATCTATTATTCATTAAATAGGAGTCCAGCAGACAGTTGATTATAAAAGGGCGTTACTGAACAAATAAAACCCATTCCCATTTCATGCTGTCAACAATGGCACCACATGGAAGAGAAATATCACAAGGCCTGAGACAGAAAATCATTTCTTTAAACAAAAAAAGGTGAAGGCTAAAAGAAGATCAGCAAAGGTTTACTTATCAGTCAGAATACTGTAGCAAAAGTGATACAAAAATGTAACAAAGATGGAACTGCAACCATCTCACAGAGATGTCCAGGCTGTCCACGGACGTTAACACCTAAATAGGAGCATCTTCTGATGAGAAGGGTTGAAGAAAGTTGCCATGCAAATTCACTGCAGTTCGCTAAAGTAGTCATCAAACTGAGGTGATTGTTTTCCGTGACACAATACGGCATACACTGCAGAGGAATGGCATGCATGGGTTTCATTCACAAAAGAAGCCTCTCCTAATGACCATGCTCAAAAAAGCCCGTGTAGAATTTGCCAGAGCCCATGCTGAAAAAGAAGACTACTGGGTCTCTGGAGTGATGAGACCAAACTAAATGATTTTGGAACTAATGGCTTCAATACTGTATTGCGTCGCAAAGGTGAGGAGTACAAAAGACAAAACATGGTACCTACAGTGAAACATGGTGGTGGCAGTGTCCTTCTGTGGGGCTGCATGAGTGCTGTTGGTGTTGGAGAGCTGCATTTCATTGATGGTATCATGAATTCACAGACTGCTTTATATTGAAAGAGAAGATGCTACCATCACTCTGTGCCCTTGGTCGTTGTGCCCTTTTCCAACATGACAATGATCCAAAACACACATCTAAGGCCACTGTTGCATTTCTGAAGCAAAAGAGAGTGAAAGTGATTCAGTGGTCAAGTATGTCTCCTGATCTGAACCCAATCGAACACCTATAAGGGAATTCTGGAGAGACAAGTTGAGCATCACTCTCCATCCAGCATCCAGGCTCTAAAAGAGGTCGCTCTTGAAGAATAGAAAAAGATAGATGTTGTAGTATGTCTCTAACTTGTTCATTCCATGCCTAGAAGACTTGGTGCTGTCCTTAGAAATCATGGAGGCCATACAATATACTAGATGTAGTAGTTTTTGTTGTGGGGTGTATTCATTTTTGCATCAACTAATTTGAGTAAAACTGAAGATTTTGTAATCCAAGTTATTCTATTAACCTCCCTGGCGGTATTCCGGAGTGTAGCTCGGGGTAAAGTTTCAGCACCACAAGCGGTAACCCCGAGCTACACTCAGGAATACCTTGTCCTTCGCTCCCGCGATGTCCCCCCTGCAGTGTCCCCGGCCATCTCCTCCAGCCGATGCCGGCATCCGTCTTTTAGGTTCCGTTCCCTGCGACGTCAGGACGTACGGGGAAGGAACGGCAGGAATTTAAATATGTGAAAAAGTGACATTCACTAAATACACTAAAATCACATAGTAAAACATTACTGTATCAAACCATTTCACATACATTTTGTCCCGAGTGCTTTGTCCTGTGCCCTGCCTGCAATTTTACTGTTCTTTCTGCCTGGAAACTGAGAAACGTCCATGGCGTGCAAAAAGCGTCCCTTTAGGTCAAAAGCGGGTTTAGATCAGCTAAAGAACAGCGATAGTAAATTAGAACCACTTGCAGAATTGAGCGATGATTTGTGGGGAAATTCGTCACCAGACACTGAAAACGATTTTGCGACTTTGCTCAGTGATGTGCGAACTTGGCGCTATATTTCAAATTTCAGTGTTTTTGGTTTGATTATATTATTGAATTAAATGTATTATTATTATATTATTTTTTATGATTATTTATTAAATTATAATTTATGATTTCGTGTTTCAAATTGTAACATACCCGGGATGTTTACTAGACTCTTGTTCGGACAGATTTCAGTGAGTTATTCCTAAAAATTACAGGCCTACAATAAAAAAAATACATATTTCCATGCAAAAAAATGTACCACTTTGAGCACAGAAATACTGACATAATCAGACCGCTAGGGAGGCTACCCTATAAAACTCAGTTTTTTCAATATTTTGGAAATTGTTCTTGTGTTTATTGAGATATTGATTAAAATCTTACATTTCAAAAGGTGTGTACTCATTTACAGTATGCTGAGCACTGCATATATATATATATATATATATATATATATACACATATATACAGTGGATATAAAAAGTCTACATACCCCTTTTAAAATGTCAGGTTTCTGTGATGTAAAGTAAAGAGACAAAGATAAATAATTTCAGAACTTTTTCCACCTTTAATATGACCTAAAAACTGTACAACTCAATTGAAAAACAAACAGCAATCTTTTAGGGGAGGGGGGGGGGGAGTACACACAAAAAAACTAAAATAATGTGGTTGCATAAGTGTGCACACCCTCTTATAACTGGGGATGTAGCTGTGTTCAGAATTAAGCAATCACATTCAAAATCATGTTAAATAGGAGTCAGTACACACCTGCCATCATTTATAGTGCCTCTGATTAACCCCAAATAAAGTTCAGCTGTTCTAGTGGGCCTTTCCTGACATTTTCTTGGTCGCAAACTACAGCAAAAGCCATGGTCCACAGAGAGCTTCCAAAGCATCAGAGGGATCTCATTGTTAAAAGGTATCAGTCAGGAAAAGGGTACAAAAGAATTTCCAAGGCATTAGATATACCATGGAACACAGTGAAGACAGTCATCATCCAGCGGAGAAAATATGGTGCAACAGTGACATCACCAAGAACTGGACGTCCCTCCAAAATTGATGAAAAGACGAGAAGAAAACTGATCTGGGAGGCTGCCAAGAGGCCTACAGAAACATTAAAGGAGCTGCAGAAATATCGGGTAAGTACTGGCTGTGTGGTACATGTGACAAAAATCTCCCATATTCTTCATATGTCTGGGCTATGGGGTAGAGTGGCAAGACAGAAGCCTTTTCTTAAGAAGAAAAACATCCCAGCCTGGCTAAATTTTGCAAAAACACATCTGAAGTCTCCCAAAAGCATGTGGGAAAATGTGTTATGGTCTGATGAAACCAAAGTTGAACTTTTTGGCCATAATTCCAAAAGATATGTTTGGCGCAAAAACAACACTGCACATCACCAAAAGAACACCATACCCACAGTGAAGCATGGTGGTGGAAGCATCGTGCTTTGGGGCTGTTTTTTCGTCAGCTGGAACTGGGGCCTTAGTCAAGGTAGAGGAAATTATGAACAGTTACAAATACCAATCAATATTGGGCATGACAACGGCCCAAAGCATACATCCATATCAACAGGAATGGCTTCACCAGAAGAAGATGAAAGTTTAGGAATGGCCCAGCCAGAGCCCAGACCTGAATTCGATTGGAAATCTGTGGGGTGATCTGAAGAGGGCTGTGCACACGAGATGCCCTCTCAATCTGACAGATTTGGAGTGTTTTTGCAAGGAAGAGTGGGCAAATATTGCCAAGTCAAGATGTGCCATGCTGATAGACTCATACCCAAAAAGACTGAGTGCTGGAATCTCATCAAAAGGGGCTTCAACAAAGTGTTAGTTTAAGGGTGTGCACACTTATGCAACCAGATTATTTAGGTTATTTATTTTCACCCTCCACCTAAAAGATTTCGGTTTGCTGTTCAATTGAGTTGTACAGTTTATAGGTCACATTAAAGGTAGAAAAAGTTCTGAAATTATTTATCTTTGTCTAATTTTTTTGCATCACAGAAACCTGACAGGGGTGCGTAGACTGTTTATATCCACGGTATATATCTATATATATATAGATATATACACACACAGTATATATACATACACACACATATACATATACACACACACACTGCTCAAAAAAATTAAAGGAACCCTTTTTAATCGGAGTATAGCATCAAGTCAATTAAACTCCTGGGATATTGATCTGGTCAGTTAAGTAGCAGAGGGGGTTGTTAATCAGTTTCAGCTGCTTTGGCGTTAATGAAATTAACAAGAGGTGCACTAGATGGGCAACAATGCAATGACTCCCAAAACAGGAGTGGTTTTCCAGATGGAGACCACTGACATTTTTTTCCCTACTCATCTTTTCTGACTGTTTTTCCACTAGTTTTGCATTTGGCTAGGGTCCGTGTTAAATCTAAATTATGATTCGGCACTTATATTGATGGCAAGCTTGCAAAATATTTGGTTTTTATGATTAGTCATAATTAATATTAATATGTGTGAATGGTCTTTGACAAATGGTAGTATTTACTATTCTTCAATTAAAGCTGAGACCAAAAGATATACAAGTTAAGCTGAGATAGTATATACCAACTGATAGTTGAAGACTATATTTAGATATAGTTGGTTAAAAGTATCTGGTAGTTATGTCAAGGTTATTAGAAGTGACTTACTATTACAGTATGTATTTTAATAGTATCTGTGAGTATTTAGTATACGTTTCTAACATTGATACATATATAGTTTAGTGATTATACATTGATATGTTCTTAAGCTATACTATTTTTTATATATAGCTGAGGGTTACATCATTGGTATATCAGCATACATATGTTCCTGTCCATCAAACATCATATGTATAGCATCCTTTCCTTATATGAAATGGCTTTGCTAAGCAGTAATAATTTCCATAGAAGGTATTAAGATCACTAACTATGACGTACATTTGCCTCATAAAAGACCATCAGATAACGGACTAGGGGGCTCTCACACACACACACTTACACGCTACATGACTCTTGCATACACACGTTTGAGAAGCCGCAACAGCTGCTAGATCATCATTTCCGTCTACTTCCGGCTTCTTTACAAAGTCTAGAAGGACAGCATTAAGGACAAGAAGGACAGAACAGCCATGACAGATAATGGTGACTCTTTCTTTGAACTTTCGCTTGTCATTTTTACAGTAATTTTATCTACATGGAACTGTTCATAATACGCTTTACATTGTTATTTTACACCATTGTGTGATAGAATAAAATCACAGTTCATTTTTTATTTCAATGGCTCTTTCATTCATAATCGCCTCAAGACACTAGAAGAAGTATTATATGTGTCTAAAAATCCAACAGTCCGTGTCACTACTGGTAGCATGAGGCAATACCTGGACCCTACACAGGTTACACAGGTTGCACACACAGTCCAACTCCTCCAGGATGGCACATCAATACATGCCATTGCCAGAAAGTTTGCTGTGTCTCCCAGCACAGTCTTAAGAGCATGGAGGAGATTCCAGGAGACAGGCAGTTACTCTAGGAGAGCTGGAGAGGGCCGTAAGGTCCTTAACCCATCAACAAGACTGGTATCTGCTCCCTTGGGCGAGGAGAAACAGGATGAGAACTGTCAGAGCCCTAAAAAATTACCTTTAGCAGGCCACTTTGTGAATGTCTCTGAGCAAACAATCAGAAACAGACTTCATAAAGGTGGCATGAGGGCCCGACGTCCTCTAGTCGGCCCTGTGCTCACTGCCTGGCACCATAGAACTCGATTGGCATTTGCCATTGAACACCAGAATTGGTAGGTCCACCACTGGTGCCCTGTGCTTTTCACAGACGAGAGCAGGTTCACCCTGAGCATATGTGACAGACATGAAAGGGTCTGGAGATGCCATGGAGGATGGTATGCTCCCTGGAACATTGTTCAGCATGACCATTTTGGTGGTGGGTCAGTGATGGTCTGGGGAGGCATATCCATGGAGGGACACACAGACCTCTACAGGCTAGACAATGGAAACCTGACTGCCATTAGGTATCGGGATAAAATCCTTGGACCCATTGTCAGACCCTACACTGGTGCATGACAGTGCCCAGCCTCATGTGGTGAGAGTATGCAGGCAGGATAAAGGAATTAATGCAATTGAATGGCCCCCACATTCACCTGACCTAACTCCAATAGCACACCTCTGGGATATCATGTTGCGGTTCATCCAACGCCACCAGATTGCACCTCAGACTGTCCAGGAGCTCAGTGATGCCCTGGTCCAGATCTGGGAGGAAATACCCCAGGACACCATCAGTCGTCTCATTAGGAGCATGTCCCGGTGTTGTCAGGCATACATACAAGCATGTGGGGGCCATACAAACTACTGAGTACCATTTTGAGTTGCTGCAATGAAATATCAGCAAAATGGACTAGCCTGCTGCATCATTTTTTCACTTTGATTTTTGGGGTATCTTTGAATTCAGTCCTCTGTAGGTTGATAATTTTCATTTCCAGCAAACAATGGGGCAGATTTACCTTACATATCTAACCCATTACCCAGTCCACATCAGTATAGATATCCAGCATGATATTTTTCCCCATTGAGATCTGAAGGGTTTTCAAAGTGTTCCTTTAATTTTTTTGAGCAGTATATGTATGTATATATATATAGATATATATATCTATATATGGGAATGTAAAGGACGAAGGAACCACAGTGGGAGGTAAGGAGAGGGGGGAAGTGAAGAAGAGGAAGGAGATGAAAGAAAATGGAAAGGAGCTGCAGGCTGTGTACTCGGCTAGGCACTAGCGCATAACATACATAAACCACCCCACTCTCCAGACCCAGCTGCCATCAGAGTATCAGTCTGCCATCAGCGTGTTTGGGCAAGATAGATGTAACTGCTTCCAGAAGAAACACCAATTTTCAGGACCTTGAGTCGACCCCGACCGGGGTCCCCAGCTTCCAAAACTGCTTAAGTCAGAGACATACCGGTAGCTTGTTTATACGCATCCACGGTTTTATAATGAATCGAGCTTGCCCAAGTCCCATTAAATGTCTTGGGCTGTAAGAATCAGCTCCTCCAGTCTGTTCAAATGCATGAACCAGTATGCCCAGCTTTTTCCGCAATCATTCATTAATTTTCCTTTTGGATTTGTCTATTGATCTGGTGTTTCTATTTTTGTTGTTCTTCTTGGGTACAATATGTATTTGCTTTGCAGCTTTAAATGAATGCATATGTACATAAATGTAATAGTATTTGATGATTCATTAACTTGCTTCTGGTAAGCCGTACTTTTTGGCCTTGTTTACTGATGTGTTCCACGGTTTTAGGGGAATTGTATTGTTGTTACCTGCCTGTTTTTGGTGGCCTCTGGACACTTGTGGGGACCTTTCTTTTTTGGGGGTTTCCCTGGGAGTGGCCCTGGTGACCCAGTTGGGGAATTTTCTTTGTGGCCCATAAGATGCAAAGGGGCACTGGTGGGATCTTCTGGAGATGGATACCTCTTTGGTGTGGTGGCACTATGTGTCTCTTTTTGGCTCTGCCTATTGCCAGCCAAATTAAAAGAGTTAGTGGGAGTATTTTTATAGGGAAGGCACTGCTGCCCCCCTACCATTTGGTGAACATTCCCCTTAGGCCCACAGTGCCCTTGTGGTGGTGTTGTCCCATTTGGATTGATAGTGTCTTTTTGATATCCTTTGTGATGTTTTCTGGAACCTGCATTTAATTCCTTCTCTAGGTGGTATCTATTGTAGCTGTGCCTGGAAGAACATTCTTTTCCCCACCCTCCTGGTGCACTGTTTTCCATTGTTTAGCACAGAGGAAGTGGCAATGCCTAGGGAACTAACTAGGGGCCTGCCTTGGATTGCAGGGTAGCACCTAATTGGCCGTGCATACACAGTAGAGCAATCATGTCCGCATTCTGGAAGTGATATCTTGTGTCACCAGGGTGGGAGGAGTATATAAGGGAAGTGCTCGTGGGCATTTTGTTGGAGCCAAGAGATGTCCGCCTATACAGCCATTTACAAGAATATGTGAATTTATGGATCTGGCAAGTGGCTTTTTGTTTATATCTTCCAATGGGACTCTTTCTGCTTTTTTGGCTACCCTTGTGAGGGTTTCATGGCAATTATTTTTCTCAAAATTTTAAGCATTTATCTCCCTACTTTTTGGTGTATAATTTATAATTATTCATATGCGTGGTTCACACATTTGGGGGGGATGTATGAACAGTGGCCCTCCATCCCTTGCTAGGTCGATAGCCCCCCCCCCCTTTTGGTGGACTAAATATTTTAAATACAACTTACATGATCTAAGGGCAAACCTTTTGTCATTTATGCTTTTAGGCACATTCAATCAAGGTGCTTCTTGGGCTGAAAGTCGGGCTCTCCCGCCTCCCCCATCCATGGTTTCTCTTTTTATTAACTGTAGTAAGTAAATTACTGTTAGCATACTTAAATGAATGTAATGTCCTGGATGAATATTCTCCTTATCAATAATTGTTTGTGGCATAACTTTGCAGTTATCATTTGCTTCCTTGTCTCCTGTGGTCCACTTTTTGCTCCCCAGGTTTGGGGGTCGGAGTGCTACTGGTTGAGGGGATTCCCCCTTTGTGTTGGTCCTAGGGCTTCGAAGGTGTATGGATAGATTTAGTAGGTTCGCCCTCTTTAACCATGACACAAACAGAATAATGGAAAAAGATGCATGGCGACAATATATGTAAAACATGTTTCTAAATGATGTTCCCTTTCTTGTGCATTGTGATAATAAATTGTGTGGTTTCCTGATGAAGCAAAAGAGTGAAACATGTTGAAAACACGAATGAGGAACAAAGCTTTATCATGATACTTGGAATTTATTTTTTAACAAGTGTATTATGGTCGAAGTGTCCATTATCACTATTTTTTAAATGTGTATGTAATTATCTATTTCAAGCTTTTTGTAATAAAGACAGGTTTTATTGTACTATTTTGTATATGTTTAATGGCACTTATAAAGTCCCAATTGTTTTTTTTCCCTTTTTTATAAAAGTTCTACGCAACCCTGTAAAAATGCCATGTTTTTGAGGTAAATAAAAAAAAAAATATTAGAGCAAGGTTAACCACTTGCCTACTGAGCACATATACCCCCTTCCTGCCCAGGCCAATTTTCAGCTTTCAGCACTATTGCACTTTGAATGATAATTGTGCGGTCATGCAACACTGTACCCATATGAAATTTTTATCATTTTTTTCACACAAATAAATCTTTCTTTTGGTGGTATTTAAACGCCGCTGGGTGTTTTATTTTTTGCACTATAAACAAAAAAAGAGCAAAAGATTTGAAAAAAAAAATGTTTTGTTTCTATTATAAAATTTAGCAAATAGGTAATTTTTCTCCTTCACTGATGTGCGTTGATGAGGCAGCACTGACGGGTGGCACTGCAGGGCACAGGTGGGTGGTACTCCTGGGCACTGATGATCAGTGCTGATCACTTCCCTGACAATTGTCCGTTATTGGAAGTATTTTTTTCACACTGTGACAGCGTGAGGAAAGTGCAGCCGATAACCAGCAACTGTACGTACCCTGTGATCTGCTGTGTCATTGGACACAGCTGACCATGTGGTAAAAAGCCACCGTGATTGGCCATTTACCGTATCACATGATCAGCTGTGTACATGGGACACAGCGATTACCGGCAGCACCGGGTGTGTGTTCTGGAATGATGTCCATGGACGTCATCCCAGAACCAGACAACCATGCTGTAGCCTCCTTCGACTATAGCGCGGTATGAAACTGGTTAATCACTTCAGAATTTTTTCCACCTTTAGAGCTGGTTCACACCAGGAATTGCACAGGAACATGATTTGAAAGGGCTGAAATCACATTGTATCACACCAAAAGTAGTGCATGTATTACAACCAGATCACCTAGTGCAAATGTATCTGGTGCGGGCAAATGCGCTATGTTTTTCATCTGCGTTTGGGGTGTTAACTTTACACTGTCACCTGCTGCACATCGCACACAGTGCGTTTTGAATGCGGTTTGGGAAACATGCAAGGAACGCAGATCTCCCACACAGTGTTCTATTGTGAACTGGCACTAAATGTGACCTATAATCTGTGCAATTCAATTAAAACAAACTGGAATTTTCATTTAGTGGGAAAAAAATAAAATAATGTGGTTGCATAGCTGTATACACCCTTTTATAATTAGGAATGCAGCTGTGTTCAGAAATAATCAATCCCATTCAAATGGATGTTAAATAGTAGCCAGTACACACCTGCCATCAATGAACGTGTAAATGTGTATATAGACCTCACTGCCAAAAATGTAAATCAAGGTTACTAAACAGTTTGCCACATGTAAAGATGTAAAAAAAAAACCCCACAACAAAGCACTTCCTGAAGATGTCCAATTACAGACAAAACTAGTTAAGGCAGTGTTCCCCAGCTGATATGTCACATACCATCCTTGGAGCACAAGCCAGCTTCTGGTCTCGGGGCCAACTATCTTAACCATAAGCGCTGTATGTACCTAGGGGTGGTCTTTAGCTATAGATATACATGTAAATACAATTTAGATATACATGTAAATACAGTGTAATTGTAAGGTTTTATATAGTTTAATAGTCGGCTGCGCAATGAACCTTTTCCCTGATACTTTTTTTTTTAGAGACGGTGTAATCCATTGGAAGAAATTGTATCCTGGTACATATGAATGGTCAAGTTGGTGAAGATATACACAGTGAGACCTATCTAGTAATAGAAGGTCCATCCATTGTGGTGAGTGCAAATCCACGTGGAGTCACCTGGAGCACCTAGAAGGAGTCACCTGTTTATCTCTTACTAATGGCACCAGCACCTGTTCAGCTATCTTTTGTTTTTTAACCACTAGCCTACAGGGCACTTATACCCCCTTCCTGCCCAGGCCAATTTCCAGCTTTCAGCGCTGTCACACTTTGAATGACAATTGCGCAGTCATACAACACTGTACCCATCTGACATTTTTATCATTTTTTTGTGACAGATAGAGCTTTCTTTTGGTGGTATTTAATCACCTCTGGGTTTTTATTTTTTCTTAAACAAACCAAAAACCACTGAAAATTTGGAAAAAAAATGTTTTTTCTTAGTTTTTGTTATAACATTTTGTAAATAAATGATTTTTCTCCTTCACTGATATGCGCTAATGAGGTTGCAGTGGTGGGCACTGATAGGCTGCACTGATGGACACTGATAGGTGGCACTGATGGGCACTGAAAGGCAGCACTGATGGGTGACACTGAAAGGCAGCTCAGATGGGCACTGATATGTGGCATTGATGTGCACTGGAAGGCACTGATGTGGCATTGATGGGCACTGGCACGAGGCACTGATAGGTGGCACTGCTGGGGCTACACTGATCATCAGTGCCCTGATTATCAGTGTACATGTCCCCTCCGCGGAAAGCCAATTACCGTCTCTCCTCTCGAGCTGTCAGCGATACAGCTCGAGAGGAGAGAAATGCCGATAACCGGCATTTCCCTGTTTACATGTGATCAGCTGTGATTAGACACAGCTGATCACATGACCGAGCCGACATCTTCAGCTCTTACCGCGATCGGTGATCCACTGTGTCTGAGGGACACAGCGCACCGTCGATCGCTGCGCGCTCCCTGAGCCGCGCATGCGCGGTGAGAATGGGAGGATGTCATAAGACGTCCTCCCAGAACAAGAGAACCACCTTGCGCCCGTCATTGGACTATATGGCAGGCGGGAGGTGGTTGAGCAAGGATTATTTGAATGGGACTTACTGATAAATTGGACGAGTTGTATTTTCTGGTGTTGTTTAGCTATGCAAACTGTTTAGTAACCTTGATTCACATTTTTTTTTGCAACATGTTCTATATACACACATTTTCAAGGTTCACAAATAAAGAAGTTAGACACATTTTAAAGACTGCAGCAGCCAAAATTACACTCATTTGTGTTTCGTTATTTTTGGCTTTGTATGTGGTGGAGTTTGTTACCACCAATGAAAGTGACTCCGATTAGACCCATATAAAGTTCAGCTGTTTTAGTAGGAATTTTGTGACATTTACTCAGTTGCCTCTTACAGCAAATGCCATGGTCCACAAGGAGCTTAGAAAGCATTGAAGAGATCTCATTGTTAGAAGGTATCAGTGAGGAGAAGGTACAAACATTTCCAAGGCATTAGATATACCATGGGGATACGTGCAGAAGTTCCTCTAAAATTAATGGTTACAAAAAAAAAAAAAAACTAGTCCAGGAGGCCTACAGCTACATTAAAAGGAGCTTCAGGAATTTCTGGCAAGTACTGGTTGTACTACATGTGACAACAATCTTCTGTATTTTTCATATGTCTGGGCTGTGGAGTAGAGTGCAAGAAGGAAGCCTTTTCTTACTAAGCAAAAAACACCCAAGCCTGGTACATTTTGCAAAAACCTACATCAAGTCTGCCAAAAGCATGTGGGAAAATGTATAAGGCTCCATTCACAGCTATGCAGTTTGCTTTTTGTCCATTTTGCAGTGCTTTTAGCAGCTTGTTTTGCATTTTTCTACATGTGTTATTACTGTGTTTAGTTCAACTTTTTTTTTTGGTTAAAGTGGATGTTTTTTGCTGCTATGTAGAATAAAAATGCAAAATGCGGCAAAAAACACACACTATCAGGCATTTCAGCAGTATCTCCATTGAACTCTTTTGTAGCAAAAATGCTGCTTTTAGGTAGTCCTTGCCCTTTCTAAAAATGCAGCAGCTCAAAAAAGCATACATGCGAACATATTCCATAGGAAACCATGTTAAGCAGACTAGTGCGTTTCTGCAAAACGTACTAAAAAATGCATTGGTGTGAATGGAGCCTTATGGTCTGATGAGACCAAGGTTGAACTTTTTGGTGCAAAACCAACACTGCACATTAAAAAAAAAAATAAAAAACCACCATACTAACAGTGCAGCATGGTGGTAGCAGCATTATGTTTTGGGGCATTTTTTCTTCAGCTGCATCTTGTTTTTTAGTCAAGGTGGAGGGATTTATGAACAGTTCCAAATACCAATCAGTTTTGGCATGAAACGATCAGGCCCCTGCTAAAAAGCTGATGGTGAAGAGGAATTTCACCTTTCAGTATGTCAACGACCCAAATGAAAAATCTGTGGGGTGACCTTAAGAGGACTGTCCACAGGAGATCCCCAGACAATCTGACAGTTTTGGAGCACTTTTGCACAGAAGAGTAGACAAAGATTCCCAGGGCAAGATGTGCCATGCTAATAGACTCCTACCGTAAAAGACTAAATGCTGTCATAAAATCAATAAATTATAGGTCACATTAAAAAGGTGGAAAAAAGAAGTGACTTATCTTGGTCCGATTTTTTATTACATCTCAAAAACCTGGCATTCTTACAAGGGTGTGCATACAGTACAGCTGCAAAGGGAGGGCCAAAACAGTATTTGAACCCTACAGATTAAGACTGGGATGCCCTTAAAGTTCAAAAAAGGCAGGCGTCCCAATACGTTTGGCAATATAGTGTATTCACACTGTAGTCCCCCTATATCACAGTCCCCTCTTTAAAGAAGTCCCACAGTGTCCTCAGTTCCCCTTCACATCACTGCCCTCCTTTAAACATCACAGTGCTCCTTAACACAACGCAGCTCCCCTTAACACAGCACCCCTAACACAACTCAGTGCCTCTTAACACAATGCCCCTTTTAATGCAATCCTTCTCCTGCAGTCCTATGGTACCTTAGGCAGAGCAGAGGCACTAATCCTTCTGGGGTGTCCTCTCCTGGGCCTCTAGCCTGCTATCGATGTCATTTTCATAGCGTGCAGGGGTTGGAGGAGCTGCAGATTGAGAATGAGGGGCGGGAGCTGCCCAAGTTATGTTAACAAGAGGGCGATTGCCTGGCTTGCTAATATGAAAAGACTCCCGCTTTCTGTCTCTTGCTGCAGAGAGCGGAAGTCTTTACATATTAACAAGCTGGGTAATCATGAGCTCCCGCCCCTCAGTCCTGATCTGCAGCTCCTCACACCCTGCCCACTGTGAGGATGACATCAGTGGCTGAGTGAGAGGCCCAGAAGAGGATACCAAGCTGTGGCAGTGGCATGGCTGTGGTCTGGACAGGACTGTTCCTCGGTCCGGTTCCGGACCACCATTTAGTGACCACTGGTGTATAGTGTATACTGTATGTATTTTTAGAGGGATTACCTAGGAATTGCTTTTGGCAATATAGTAGTGTGTATATAGCTCAGCTGCTCACCAATCGGATGCTGTCTAGCCTGATCTGTCATCACTGCAAGGAAAGGAAAGGAAGCGGCGGGGATTTCTCTCCTCTCCTACCACTGACACTCAGCATGGGATACCGGCAGGGAGGTTTCCCGCACCACTCCTGTGTGTGGGGCTATGACAAGCCTAGGTACACCTAGGAGCAGTGGGGAAACCGCATGAGATTTGGACAGGAATCACAATCCTGTTCAAATCACATGCTAATCTTTGCGGTGCAATCTGTGTCCATTAACACAAATCGCACCGCAAAGTATCAGTTAAGGTATCGGTAGTATTCTCATAAGTATGAGCACTCATGAAATATTCGGCATCGATACTGATATCAGTGCATCCCTAATATACAGTGGGGAAAATTATTTTTTTTGATCCCCTGCAGATTTTGTACGTTTGGTCACTTACAAAGAAATTAAGGGTCTATAATTTTTATCATCGGTGTATTTTAAATGATAGAGACAGAATATCAACCAAAAATCCAGAAAAAACACATGATAAAAATGTTCAGTGAGCAAAATAAGTATTTGATCCTCAAGCAAAACATAACTTCAATCTTTGTGGAAAAACCCTTGCAAGCACAGAGGTAAGACGTTTCTTGTAGTTGGTTACCAGGTTTGCACACATCTCAGGAGGGATTTCGGTACACTTTTTTCTACAGATCTTCTCTAAATCCTTAAGGTTTCTTGGGTATTCTTTAACAACTCAAAGTTTGAGCTCCCACCATAAATTTTATATAGGATTATGGTCTGGACACTGGCTAGACCACTCCATAACCTTAATGTGATTCTTCTTGAGTCACTCCTTTGTCGTATTGGTGGTATGGTTCGGGTCATTGTCATGCTGGAAGACCGATCATCAGAGTTCTGCCTGAGGGAAGAAGCTTCTCATCCAAATGTTACAATACATCGCCCCGTCCATTGACCCCTCAATGCAGCAAAGTTGGCCTGAACCTTTAGCAGAGAAACAGCCCCAAAGCATAATGTTTCCACCTCCCTACTTGACTGTAGGGGAGGTGTTCTTAGGGTCATAGTCAGCATTTTTCTTCCTCCAAACACAGCAAGTCGAGTTAATGCCAGAGAGCTCAATTTTGGTCTCATCTGACCACAGCACTCTCTCCCAATACTTCAATGAATCATTTAGATGTTCATTGGCAAACTTTAGACAGGCCTGTACGTGTGCCTTGCAGGCGCGGCAGGATTTCAATTCATGGCGGCGTATTGTGTTACCAATGGTTTTTGTTTAGTGACTGTGGTCCCAACTGCCTTTACATCATTCGTAAGCTTGTTCTGTGTAGTTCCGGGCTGATCCCTCACTTTTCTCATGGTCATCCTTACCCCATGACACTAAATCTTGCATGAAGCTCCATACTGAGGGAAATTGATGGTTATTTTGTATTTCTTCCATTCGTGAAAAATAGCTCCAAACAGTTGTCTCATTCTTACCAAACATCTTGAAGATGGGTCTTGTAGCCCTTTCCAGCCTTGTGCAGGTCTACAATCTTGTCCCTGACATCCTTTGACAGCTCTTAGGTCTTGCCCATGGTGCTGCCCAAGAAACAGATTCTGTGGACAGATGTCTTTTATACACATAACAAGTTGTTGTTAGGAGCACCTTCTAAAATTGACAGGACTACTCTGTGTACCACATGAGCACATAGCCAATCTGTGGGAGCCAGAATTATTGTTGGTTGGTAGGGGATCAAATACTTATTTTACTCACTGAACTACAACCTACTTTATACCATTTGTGTCGTGTGTGTTTTCTGGATTTTTGGTTGATATTCTGTCTCTATCATTTAAAATACACCTATGGTAAAAATGATAGGCCCTTCATTTCTTTGTAAGTGGGCAAACTTAAAAAATCTGCACTGTACACACACACACACACACACACACACACACACACACACACACACACACACACACACACAGTGATCAGCCATAACATTATGGCCAGCCACCATAACCTGTCAAGGCACAAACTCCACTAGACCTCCAAAAGGTATATGCTATGGTATCTGGCACCAAGCTGTCAGTAGCTGATCTTTTAAGTCCTGTAGGTTATGAGGTGAGGCCTCCATAGATCAAAGTTGTTTTTCCTGCACAAAATATTCAATTGGATGAAGATCTGGAGGCCAAGTCAACACTTCAAGCTCATTGTTGAGTTCCTCAAACCATTTTTCCATTTGTTTTTGCATTCATCAGACCAGGCCAACTTTCTACATTGCTCCTTGGTCCAGTTCTGATACTCACACATGGCAATTGTAAGTGCTTTTGGCTGTGGACATGGGTCCGCATGGGCACAATGACTGGTCTGTGGCTACACAGCCCCATATGCAACAAACTATAATGCACTATGTGTTCTGACACTTTTCTATTAGAACCAGCATTAATGTTTTTTAGCAATATGAGCTACAGTAGCACTTCTATTTGACTTGACTACACCAGCCAGCCGTTGCTCCTCGTGTGCATCAATGAGCCTTGGCTATTGGTTTCCTTCCTTGGACCACTTTTGGTAAGCCAAGACCAATGCAGACCAGGAACAACCCACAAGAGCTGCAGTTCTGGTGATGGTACAACCTAGTCAACTAGCTATTACAGTATAGCCCTTGTCAAAGTCACACAAATCCTTATGCTTGTCCATTTTTTCTGCTTTCAACATTTTCGGTACAACATGTTCACTTGCTGCCTAATACATTCAGCCCACTTTCCATTGTAACAAGATAATCAATGTTATTCACTTTACCTGTCGGTTATAATGTTATGGGTGTATACACACACACACGGAAGTGCTTTTTTTTTTTATCTACACCTACAAAAAACAGTACAATTATTTCCGTCCAAAAATCTATTGAATTATTACAGCAATATAGACAATAGCTAAAAGTATACATAAAATAATCTAATATACATATATCAGATATATTTAAATAGCCAGTATGAGGAAAACTCACTTCAGTTTAAAATAACATATACAAAGTAAAAATGCCATTTGAAAAACAAAGAAGTAGAACTATGACCTCCTTTTAAAAAAATATATTTGCTGCAGCACTTCCTTTAAGTGCATCTCCATTTACATTTCTCCTCTTAGGCCTCACATACACTTGCGTTTGTGGGGAGGAAGACAGTAAAAACATGGGTTTGAGACTGTTCCCCATGAAGCAGCATGTGGGGGTACACAGCAAAAATGATCGCCCTATCCCTGTTGTGATCTGCAGGAGATGCTGCCTCCCAAATACGACCCATTCAACTAAATGGGGTCATCCCACACAGCTTGTAATGCACACGGCTGTGGTAGTGCGGGTTTTTATGTGTTAAAATAGGCGTTAATGCCTCCTTCTGCCTGTCAGAGAGTATCGCAAGTGTATACAAGTCTTTAATCCTCCAGCAAAGTACCACAAATACCTATTTATCCTGCCAGTGAAGTCCACCTAATTCAGCTTCCCGTGATGGTGTGGTAATGATGCTGCAATGCAATGCTAAATTCAGAGCAGAGTTGCCACTCTCAAGTATGTGGTGTCTGCTTGCACTATAGTGGGATGAAAAAATGTTGCAGGGTACATGGCTATCAACACCTAGTTCTGCCCACTTTTTTTTGGGATTGACGGCACTACAGTGTCTAGGAAGAAGGGGCTGACCGTTATGAAAGCCTGTGAGATTTAAATGAAGGAGCCTTTAGTTGTACAAATGTTTACGTATTTAATAGTCAAATCGTTATATTTCGGCAAGTCTTATGTCCACACAGGCATGCAATCTCCTCTTCAGGGACAGTCCCGATATTGTAGTTGTAATCCCAGGTTAGTTCAGTACCAGCTTTTATGTGGCTGCAAGAAAGAAAGGAAATGACTGCATAACAGGAAAGCATGTAAATTAATAGGATAATGGTACAAATATTTAATAAATACGCAACATACAGTTATACAAGAATGGAAGTGCTATATTGAAACAGTTATTCAGAAAACCAGAAAGTTAAAGTAACCCAAGATGTTTATTTGGAGTACACCAATGTGGTAATTAGAGAATCACTTTTTTTTTTTAAATTTATTTTTACACTGTCACTTTAATTTATATTTGATCACTTTTATTGCGGTCACAAGGAATGTAATCATTCCTTGTTACAGCAATAGGTATGTGACAGGTATTCTTCATATAAAAGTCCACTTTCCTTCCCTGGAGCTCCATGGCTGGCTGCCTCCAGCACCATATTTCACCTTTAGGCTTTCAGCCCACTTTCCTCATCTGTGGTGTTAACTGCCTTCCAAGGATCTTATGCAATTACTAACTTTGCTGCTAGTATCTGCGCAATTTTTTCCCCAAAGGTAATAGTGCTCTGATTAAAACATTTGGCTAGGAAGAACACCTGCCATATGACTGGGGTTAATGTGGACTTAAAAGCGCACACGGCAAGTGTGCTTTACAGTGCACTTTTACACATGGATCTTTAAACACCTGACTCGTGGAGTGAATCCTTGTGTTCTATATATTTTTGAAGACCCCACCCCAAAAGCTGAGCTCCACCCACCAGCCTCATTGTTCAATGGGAGTGACTGTAGCCAAAAAGAAACTCTCTAGAAATACATCAATCCAGTTTATTAGTATTTGCTAAGGTTTTTTTTATTATGTTTTTTTTGTCAACATTGGGCAAAGGAAGGACTTCCATTTTACAAGTTTTTTTTTTTTTTTTTTTTTAGATTACCAAACTAACAGTCTTCAGTGGAAATTAAAATTGACAGATAGAAAAAAAATGGTACAAACCTCTTAGTAAAAAATGCCACCCAGGGAAATTTCTTTGAATGAGTTTCTACAAAAACAGGTTGTACAAACAGGTTTGGTGAACAGCTGTGCTGTGTTTAGGGGAAAAAATAAAATGTGTTAAATATTTAAACAAAATGTTCTATATATCCCACATAGTTTTATTTTAAAAACACAAATATAGTTATTACACATACAGTTAGGTCCATATATATTTTAGTTTTTTTCAGGTATTTACCAAAACATATTCAAGCTATAGTTATATAATGGATATGGGCTGAAAGTGCACACTCAGGTTTAATTTGAGGGTATGTACATCCAAATTGAAGGAAGGGTTTAGGAATTACAGCTCTTTAGAGTAGCCACCCCCCCTTTTTCAAGGGATTAAAAGTAATTGGACAATTGAATCAACAGCTATTTCATGGCCAGGTGTGGGCTACTACTTTGTTATTCCTTCATCAATGAAGCAGGTTAAAGGTCTGAAGTTGATTCTAAATGTGGTATTTGCATTTGGAATCTATTGCTATGAACCTACATCATGGGTTCAAAGGAGCTGTTCATGCAAGTGAAACAGGCCATTGTAAGGCTTCAAAAACAAAACAAATCCATCAGAGAGATGGCAGCAACATTAGCAGTGGCCAAATCAACAGTTTGGTACATTCTGAGAAAAGAAGAACGCATTGGTGAGCTCAGCAACATAAAAAGTCATGGACGTCCACGGAAGACCACAGTGGTGGATGATCGCACGATCCTCTCCATGGTAAAGAAAAACCCATTCACGACATCCAGACAAGTGAAGGACATTTTCCAAGAGGTGGACGTATCATTGTCAAAGTCTACAAACAAGAGAAGACTTCACAAGAACAAATACAGAGGGTTCACCACAAGGTGCAAACCATTCATAAACCATAGAAAAGCCAGATTAGACTTTGCCAAAACAACATCTAAAAAAAGCCAGACCAGTTCTGGAAAAGCATTCTTTGAATGGATGAAACGAAGATTAATCTGTACCAGAATGACAGGAAGAAAAAAGTGAGGAGAAGGCTTGGAACAGCTCATGATTCAAAGCACGCAACGTCATCTGTAAAACATGGTGGAGGCAGTGTGATGGCATGGGCATGCATGGCTTCTAGTGGCACTGGGTCATTGGTGTTTATTGATGATGTGACAGAAGACAGAAGCAGCCAGATGAAATCTGCAGTGTTTAGAGATATACTGTCAGTCCAGATTCAGCCAAATGGAGCAAAGTTGATTGGACGGCGCTTCACAGTACAGATGGACAATGATTCAATACACACTGCAAAAGCAACCCAAGAGCTTTTGAAGGAAAAGAAGTGGAATATTCTGCAATGTCCGAGTCAATCACCTGATCTTAACCCAACTCTGCATGTATTTCACTTGCTGAAGGCAAAACTAAATGCAGAAAGACCCACAAAGAACAACTGAAGACAGCTGCAGTTAGAGCCTGGCAAAGCATCACAAAGGAGGAAACCCAGTCTGTGGTAATGTCCATGGATTCCCGACTTCAGGCAGTCATTGCCAGTGAAGGATTCTCAACAAAATATTAAAAATGAACATTTTATTTATGATTATATACATTTGTCCAATTACATTTGAGCAACTGAAAATGCAGGGACTGTATATAAAAATGGTTGCAGTTCCTAAAATTTGTACTTGATGTTTATGTTCAACCCCTTGAATTAAAGCTGAAAGTCTGCACTTCTAAATCATTTGGATGGTTTAATTTTAATTTATTCTGGTGGCATACAGAGCCAAAAGTATGAAAATTGTGCCTGTGTCCAAATATATGAACTGTATACTCTGTTGCTAATTTTATTTAGTTACTGTACTTATAAACAGGAGCGATAACTCTTCCTATATTCTTTGACCAGCTGCAGACCATCCTGCAGCTCTGTGCTGGATCGTGTACCTGATATGAGATTTCGCTCTTCGGGGTAGGGAGGGCACATGCCTCCCGCCCCATCTGTGCTGTGATCTGCGATCAGCGGATGACAGGTGATTGTAAACAACAAAGAGCTCTGTCCTGATGGCGGCAATGTGCAGGTTTTTGTATCCCTGCAAGCAGGAAATAAAAACCGGCACATCACTTCATAAAATCAGCACACATTAAATACTTGTTAGGCACACAGTTACCCTTTTATTGACCCTAGACATTAACCCCCTCCCAGCCAGTGTCATTAGTACAGTGTCAGTGTATATTATCAACACTGATCACTGTATTAGAGTCACTAGTGTATTAGTGTCAAAGTGGGAGTTAGTGTCAGATTGCTCACCGTACTCTCACAGTCCTGCTATAAGTCGCTAATAGCCACCATTAAGAGTTTAAAAAAGTAAAATAAAAATTCTATATCCCATAGTTTGTAGACACTATGACATTTATGCAAACTGATTAATATACACTTATTGGAATTTTCTTTACCAAAAATATGTAGCAGAATATATTTTGGCCTAAATTTATGAAGAAATTTTATTTTTAAATTTTATTTACTGCATATACACTCCCAGGCCACTTTATTAGGTACACCTGTTTAATTGCGTGGTAATACAAATTGCTGGGAATGATGGTGATAAATAGTAAGCGCTCATAAATAGTGCAAGCAGCTGAACATATAGGAAAACACATAAAAAGTCCCAAAATACATATACAGAAGAAATGCAGCGCTCTAAAATTGATATTGGAATTAATAGTAGACACAGTCCAGTAAAACAACAGTGCTCCTTGTTTCCCAGTGTAAATGGTAGAATTTTGCACTAACCAGAACGCGCATGGGTAATGCGCATATATGTGTAAATCCTGAAGATCCTTTTCTCCACTTAAGGCTGGTCAGGTATATGGCTTGGAAGAATGGAGATCCTACGCCCTCATGTGGTGGGAAATGATCCAGCAGGTCAAAGCTATGACGATCCAGATGAGCCTCCACGAGGAACTGGCACAGGAATCCCAAGGGCTACAAGGATGGAAAAGCTCCTCACAGGAGACACAGGGGAGCACTCATAGTGTAGTAATTTAAAACTTTATTTGAAAGCAGCACAGGTGCAGAATACAGGAGAATAGCCAAGTATGGGCAAACACACTGACCCTATTAGATGTCAAAATGGCCGCCGGGCCTCCTCGTGGCACCGGCGGCTTGATGTCAACGGCGTCCTAGGGTCCCACCTGACGCGTTTCGTGCGCACGCACTTCCTCAGAGGTGGAACATCTCCATTCTTCCAAGCCATATACCTGACCAGCCTTAAGTGGAGAAAAGGATCTTCAGGATTTACACATATATGCGCATTACCCATGCGCGTTCTGGTTAGTGCAAAATTCTACCATTTACACTGGGAAACAAGGAGCACTGTTGTTTTACTGGACTGTGTCTACTATTAATTCCAATATCAATTTTAGAGCGCTGCATTTCTTCTGTATAAATACAAATTGCTAATCAGCCAGTCACATGGCAGCAACTCAATTCATTTAGGCATCTAGACGTGCTGAAGACGACTTACTGAAGTTTAAACCAAGCAGCAGAATGGGGAAGAAAGGGGATTTAAGGAACTTTGAATGTGACATGCTTGTTGGTGCCAGACGGGCTGGTCTGAGTAATTAAAAAACGGATGACCTACTGGGATTTTCACATACAACCATCTCTAGGGTTTACAGAGAATGGTCCGAAAAAGAGAAAATATCCAGTGAGCGGCAGTTGTGTGGAGGAAAATGCGTTGTTGATGTCAGAGGAGAATGGGCAGACTGGTTCGAGATGATAGAAAGGCAACAGTAACTCAAATAACCACCCATTGCAACCAAAGTATGCAGAATAACATCTCTGAACACACAACACATTCAACCTTGAAGCAGATGGGCTACAGCAGCAGAAGACCACACTGGGTGTCACTCCTGGCAAACAAGAACAAGAAACAAAGGCTACAATTTGCACAGGTTTACCAAAATTGGACAATAGAAGATTAGAAAACGTTGCCTGGTCTGAGAAGTCTGGATTTCAGCTGTGGCATTCAGATGGTAGGGTCAGAATTTGGTGTAAACAACATGAAAGCATGGATCCATCCTGCCATGTGTCAACGGTTCATGGATGTGCAGCTGACAAATCTACAGCAACTGCGTGATGTTATCATGGCAATATGGACCAAAATCTCTGAGGAATGTTTTCAACACCTTGTTGAATCTATGCCATGAAGAATGAAGGCAGTTCTGAAGGCAAAAGGGGGTCCAACCCAGTACTAGCAAGGTGTACCTAATAAAGAAGGTTCAGTGTTCGCTCTCGCGCTCGCTCTCTCCTCCTACATTACTCCATCTAGTATTTTGTATGACCTCCATGATTTGTAAGAACAGCAACAAGTCTTCTAGGCATGGAATGAACAAGTTGAAGGCATATTGCAACATCTATCTAATTCCATTCTTCAAGAACGACCTCTTTTAGAGCCTGGATGCTGGATGGAGAGTGATGCTCAACTCTCTCTTCAGAATTCCCCATAGGTGTTCGATTGGGTTCGGATCAGGAGACATACTTGGCCACTGAATCACTTTCACCCTGTTCTTCTTCAGAAATGCAATAATGGCCTTAGATGTGTGTTTTGGATCATTGTCATGTTAGAAAAGTGCAGGACGACCAAGGACACGGAGTGATGGTAGTATCTTCTTTTTCAACAGAGCAGTGCATCTGTGAATTTATGATACCATCAATGAAGTGCAGCTCCCCAACACCAGAAGCACTCATGCAGCCCCACAGAAGGACACTGCCACCACCATGTTTCATTGTAGGCAAAATGCATTTTTCTTTGTACTCCTCACCTTTGTGATGCCATACAGTTTTGAAGCTATCAGTTCCAAAAACATTTAGCTTGACCTCATCACTCCAGAGTACAGAGTCTCAGTAGTCATCTTTTTCAGCATGGGCCCTGGCAAATTCTATGCAGACTTTAGGAAAACCTTCCTTCGTGGATGACACCCATGCATGCCATTCCTCTGCAGTGTATGCAATATTGTGTCACGGGAAACAATCACCCCAATTTCGCTTTCTACTTCTTTAGCTAATTGCGGTGAACTTGCATGACGATTTTCTTCAACCCTTCTCATCAGAAGATACTCCTGCTGAGGTGTTAACTTCCATGGACAGCCAGGACCTCTTTGTGAGATGGTTGCATTTTCATCTTTGTTAAATTGTTGTATCACTTTTTTTACAGTATTCTAAAGTGATAAGTAAAGCTTTGCTGATCTTCTTGTAGCCTTCACTTTTCTTGTGTAAAGAAAGTATTTTCTCTTTCTCAGGCCTTGTGACATTTCTCTTCCATGTTGTGCCATTGCTGACAGCATGAAATGGGAAGGGGATTTCTTTGTTAAGTAACGCCCTTTCATAATTACCTGTCTGCTGGACACCTGTTTAATGAACAATTAGACTCACGTGTAGTTTGTTGAATTCTTGTTAATTAGAATTTTGTTGTCTTAAATTTAGCTTCGCGCCTAAGACTTTCATTGGGGTGTATTCATTTTTGCAACATTGTCTTGAATAAATTTGTTAAGAAAAATACTTTTGTGTGTGCAAATTAACAAATCTCGTTTATACTACAAAATAATCCCACAAATGTGGGTTATTGATTACAGTGTCCCATAGAAAATGTGGATTCTGAAAGTAAAGTAAAGGTTACACACACATATATATATATATATATATATATATATATATATATATATATATATATATATATATATATATATAATACATATATATATACACACACATACACTCCATAATTCCAAAGGTAAGTACAGAACAGGTTCAAACAAGGAGTTAACTGGAAACATTTTGACAGGCTTGGGGCCTTTGGGAAAGCCCAAGAGCAGGTAGTTTAAATCATTGGTTGTTCCACTTAAAATGCGTCTCGTACTGCATCAATAAAGTGCCAAAATGGTTTTATTAAGCCTGGTAACTAATTAAGCTGAATGAGGCTCCTCAGGAACAAAGTAAATCAAAAAGGGAACTTCTGCAGCAGAGGCCACTGAAGCAGCTACAACTGCATGTATGTCAGAAATTGATTCTGATGGGGAAGGCGTGTAAGCAGACAGTTATAACCTCTGCATTCTGAGTTAGCAATCTTATTGGAAACTCAGCAAAAAAAAATCCTGCATGGCATCGGAGAACTCCTTGGATAAGATGGAGGAAGGGGCTGCACCTGAAGGCGCTATGAAAGACTTGTTTGGATTGTGAGCCGAAGCGACTATTCAGCAGGACTGCTTCTTCTGTGCTTGGGATCAGATCTGTTCCTGCTTTTTACCAGGAACAATGCAACAGCAAACATCAGATAGCACCTTGGTTTACTAACAACCAGCTGCCTAATGGCTGGAAATATCCAGGTCGCTGTAGGCAGCTGCAAGGAGCAACCAGGGTGTTAAGTGCCTGGCTCTTTAGAAAGCAGCAGTAGTAGGAAGATGCTACCTCGTGCTGAAGAAAAGTAGCGAGAGCAAAGTGGGGAGTAAGCATGAGTGCTACACTCCAGCTTATGATGCAGCAATAATTCTCAGCATGTTACCCAGAATAGGGACAAGATGGCAACAGTAAAAGTTACCAAAGTGTAGTATCACTTAAAGTTCTGCTACCTATGATGTATGGATAAGAACCAAGAGAGACTATGGGGCACCATAAGCAGTGACATGGCTCTGTATCTGGCAAGTGCTCTATGAATAACACAGTAAATTAATGATTGGATAGGGCAACTGGAAAAATTCTGTGCCTGAGTGCCACATTCCAAAGTAGTCCCATAATCTTTAGTCCAGCAGGGTCTGGCCTCCAAGGTAGTGCCAAAGATTTTCAGATCCACATAGCTGCATAGAGAGCCTAGTTCTGCACTGTGCAGATGGAGTTTTGATTGAAGAAAAAATATTCGGAGAAAAGAAAAAGGCTAGTAAAAATGCATAAAAGGGGTAAATGTCTCAGTAGAGAAAAGATGTCTGTCTTCCTAAAACAATAGCAAAAAACTGGAGCATGCTGGGAGAAGGAAAGGTTGTACCTGACTGGTCAATGGCTTTTTTTTTTTGTTTGCCAGTGTCCAAATCCTCCTAAAGGAAACAGAATAACTACTGATCCTGTGGCCCTTAACGAATCATGAATAAATATTCGTTATACAGTGATCAAAGGATAATAAAGAAATTAGTGGGTGATTAAGCCATTTAGTCTCTTTATAACTTGCTAAACCAGGTTAAATTAGAGTCACTTGTGTAAAAATGTGTGTCCTGTTGGGCTATACTCAAGTGCAAGGCTAGGGTCCTCTGGAATCCAAGACGAAGATGCCAAAGTGCCCCCTCCTCCCTCTACCTCAGCCTAAGCTTGGCCCTGGTTGTAGTTAACCATCTGTGCCAGGTAATATGTTCAAGGAGCAAAAAGTGAATGCTGGCAAGTTCATTCTGTGCAGTTTTATTTTGGACTCCAAGAGTAGCAGCTGCATTAATTCACAGGATAAGACAAGCTGGCCAGTGATAACTCAAATTTCCGCTGATTCCTCCTGAATTGGACAAAATTCGAGCTCTGGCCTTGCAAGGACAACTGATTCAACAAAAATTAAATTTTAAAAATCCACTGAACTGGGTGGAACATTATCCGCCAAACACAGTGACTGCATCCCATCAGATGCTGTCACTGTTTGGGTATTCAGGCAGCTGCAGGTGCCACAGCTGTCTGAATGCAATTGCTAGCAGAGGAGTTTCCTCCATCAAGTGATTTTACTGTGCATGGCCAGCCCAAGCGATTTTTCTTTGTTTTTCCCAGTGTGTAACAGTACAAAACTGTTCTGTCTTTGCACAATAATACTACATTAATGTTTAAGTCCAATACGTACATTTAAAAATCGGGCCACATTGCCTTCCTTCGATGCATCCAAGACACAAATATGTTCTTCGCTCTCTGAGTGATGCAGGGCATCTTTTCGTTTACAGGCAGACAGCAGGATATTACTCTCACTGGACTTTATAGACAAAGTGCTGTTATCCGATAAATAGCCTGCATCATCTGTCCTTTCAGTAGCTCCCCCTGTTTTGTGGAACACTTAGTGAGTCTCATTTTATTTATTGCAGAAAGAAAAACACTAACTATACATTGCAAACCTGCAAACACACTTTATAAAGCTGAATTCTAAGCAAAAATAAGAGACATAAATAAGTGCAGTTCTGTATTCATTAATACATAAGTAAATGTATTGTTTTAAATGCAAGCAGTGTAAGTACCTGAATTTGACTTGGTATCAGCCTTCTACAGCAGATCTCAGACTGGTAAATGGAGAAGCAGCACATGGAGCCAGTACAGCATAGCACATGCTATGTTTAAGCGCACAGCAGAGTGAAACGTGTTTGTTTCTGTTTCTCCCGACATGTAGTTGCGGTCTATGCTTTTAGAATGATGGAATAAAAGAGTTGGCTTTATCCAGAGTGTGGTCACCTGTGGAAAACTGATGCAAAGCTCAGTCTGGGAAAGGGAGAAGCAACACAAGAATCTAACAACTGTGCTGCAGTGCTAGAAAGGGATGTGCTGATAGGAAGAAAGAGCAGAGTTACAGAGAGATTACCTAATCAGTCAGCTGCTTCTCTTTTTACTGTCCAAGCACAGGTTTGGAGAAGACCTGTATGTGATACTTAACTGCAGCAGAGAAAAATCATGTGAGATGGGGCTGTGTAAAAATTCTAATCCTTTGACAGGTAAAACAAGCCCCACATTAGTTTTTAGCAGTTTGCCTAGAATTCAGCTTTAAATTGTCATTATGATGTTCATAAATACTGATTTTCTTAAAGCGGTAGCAAACAAAAAAAAAAAAAAAATAAAGATTTTCCCCTGCAAGGTAATGTCACATTATGAAAGACTTATCTGAGAACGAAGCCCTCCAGAGGCGCACTGTCACCGCTGCACAGGCTTCCATCTTCACCTGGTCTTCCTTCCGGGTTCCCGGGCTGCAGCCAGCTGAATGGCCGTAGCCATGACGACGTCACTTCTGTGCTACAGCCGCAGTACACAGCTCTGAAGAAACGGAATGGGTATGCCATTCCATCAGAGCGCAAGCGCCGGTGATGTCACTGGTTGCACTGTTTAGGATATATTCATTTTACCTACAGGTAAGCTTTATATTAAAAACTTACCTGTAGGTAAAAGTATAAAAAATTTGTTTACTACCACTTTAAGAGGGGACTTGGTAAGTTCTGGATATCAGCTAGCCACGTTATATACAGTATTTCACAGATATACCTCTCACATTTTTGTAAATATTTTATTCTATCTTTTCATGTGACAACACTGAAGAAATTACACTTTGCTACATTGTAAAGTAGTGAGTGTACAGCTTGTATAACAGAGTAAATTTGCTGTCCCCTCAAAATAACTCAACACACAGCCATTAATGTCTAAACCGCTGGCAACAAAAGTGAGTCCACCCCTAAGTGACAATGTCCAAATTGGGCCCAATTAACCAATTTTCCCTCCCTGGTGTCATGTGACTCTTTAGTGTTACAAGGTCTCAGGTGTGAATGGGAAGCAGGTGTGTTAAAGTTGGTGTTATCACTCTCACTCTCTCATACTGGTCACTGGAAGTTCAACATGGCATGTCATGGCAAAGAACTCTCTGAGGATCTGAAAAAAAGAATTGTTGCTCTACATAAAGATGACTTAGGCTATAAAAATATTGCCAAAGACCCTGAAACTGAGCTGCAGCACGGTGGCCAAGACCATACAGCGGTTTAACAGGACAGGTTCCACTCAGAACAGGCCTCACCATGGTCGACCAAAGAAGATGAGTGCACGTGCTCAGTGTCATATCCAGAGGTTGTCTTTGGGAAACAGACGTATGAGCGCTGCCAGCATTGCTGCAGTGGTTTGAAGGGGGGGGGGGGGGGTCAGCCTGTCAGTAGTGCTCAGACTATACGCCACACACAGTTTGGTGAAGACAAGCAGATTAAGGGCATGGATTACTGGAACCATGTCCTGTGGTCTGATGACACCAAGATAAACATGTTTGGTTCAGATGGAGTCAAGCGTGTGTGGCAGCAACCAGGTGAGGAGTACAGAGACAAGTGTGTTTTGCCTACAGTTAAGCATGGTGGTGGAAGTGTCATGGTCTTGGGCTGCATGAGTGCTGTCGGCACTGGGGAGCTACAGTTCACTGAGGGAACCATGAATGCCAACATGTACTGTGACATACTGAAGCAGAACATGATCCCCTACCTTCGGAGACTGGGCCGCAGGGCAGTATTCCGACATAACAATCCCAAACACACCTCCAAGATGACCACTGCCTTGCCAAAGAAGCTGAGGGTAAAGGTGATGGACTGGCCAAGCATGTCTCCAGACCTAAACCCTGTTGAGCATCTGTGAGGCATCCTCAAACAGAAGGTGGAGGAACGCAAGGTCTCTAACATACACAAGCTCCGTGATGTCGTCATGGAGGAGTAGAAAAGGACTCCAGTGGCAACATGTGAAGCTCTGTTGAACTTCATGCCCAAGAGGGTTAAGGCAGTGGTAGAAAATAATGGTGGCCACAGAAAATATTGACACTTTGGGCCCAATTTGGACATTTTCACTTCGGGGTGTACTCACTTTTGTTGCCAGCAGTTTAGACATTAATGGCTGGGTGTTGAGTTATTTTGAGGTGACAGCAAATTTACACTGTTAAACAAGCTGTACACTCATTAAATTACATTGTAGCAAAGTGTCATTTCTTCAGTGTTGTCACATGAAAAGATAGAATAAAATATTTACAAAAATGTGAGGGGTGTACTCACTCCTGTAAGATACTATAGTTTCTGCATTATGCTCTCTATTTCTTTTTTGCTACCTTTGCTAGCAATGAACGTTAAAATGATATTCAGATATACAGTATATATTCCAATATATTAGATGGTCATAAACAGCAACCACACCATTTTGACAATATTCTTTTTTCTATGCCTATTTCAGGTAAAAGTACTATCTTCAGTGTTTTGTTTCATGCAAGCACTGGTAGGGTAGGAACATGCTAAGTGGATAGGTCTTCAACCAACACAACATTTTTAATTTTGAATTAACTCAGGAAAGAAAAGAACCACTAGAAAATTGTAGTTTGGTTATGGTTCCAACCCTTTAACACCTGAAGGAATTTGAAGAACATTATGCTATATTACAAACTGCCACCTACGACACATAAGTACCTTCATGTCCTGAGTGGCTTTTGTGCAGTGGTTTTTGAGAACTGACAGGTACGACAAAGTCTTCATCATCAGAACTGTGCTGCACCATCACCGCACCCTGTGTGCACAATAGACAACATATTAGTAAAACAATTGCACTTCAACTTCAGGTGGATGGCACCAGGCTGATATTTAAATTCTATATGACATTACCACCAACCAAAGTTAGCAGATATCACAAGACTAAGGTGAGATGGCAGAGGACTGGCGAGAATATGAATTCACTTATATGACCCAAGTAATCTCCACTAGGGATACAATAATTTCAGTTGAATTACCTTATCAGGATCACTGCACACCCCCTAAATTGCTCAATTTAGGCCTCCACTCCATTGCCCTCTTTTTTATGAGATGTGGAGCAGACAACACATTTTTCCATTAAATCTGGCAGTGCTCTCTTGTTCACACATTTTGGTCTGCAGTCACAGAACTTCTGGCCAGTACCTTGTCTCTGCCTAAGGTCTGTGATCTAAAGGTCTGTTTACTCAGAAACCTGGATTGCCTCCCTTTTATTTCTTCAAAAGAAGCTCCTCTGACTTTTCTTTTTTTTACTGCCAAAAAAAAAAAATACTTCTACTGCTTACCTGGAAAAAAAAAAAAACAACAACATACAGCTCTACTCTTGTGAGGTGGATGTGCTTGGTAAATAATAGTTTGCCCCTCAACAGGTAAATGTATGAACTTATGGGGCTCACACTCTGCCTGGTTGTCTTTTGCTAAAATTACTCCCACAGTTAGATTTCTACAGCATAAAGGCTAATTATTCTGTAGTCCAGGGAAGTGTTCTAGTACCTATGAAAGCATTTCCAATTCTCTTGTTTTGCCCTTTTTTGGATTCTTAAATATAGAAGTTCATTGTTTGGGTTCACAGCCACTTTAAAGTATATATAAGCCCTCACTTTGTAAAACAACCCATTCAGTTTAAAATAGAAATGAAAGGCAAAACAGTTCAAGGTTCATCAGAAACAAGGTACAAAGCAAGATTGTACAAGGGAACAGATAGAGAGCTGTACAGCATCTCAGGTAGCACATTAAGAAGCGCTAGTTAGATATAACAGAGGTTGCAGGTTCAGACCCAGACAGTGACCCAAGCCTAAGCTATGTGGTAATTTTTCTACATTTCAGCTTGAGTTATTGAGCTTTGTATTCAATAGGCTTATTTTCAGCAAGAGGAAGTAAGAAGCTAAAATACATGTGAAAAAAAGCCTAAAACTTGATCCCATTGGCAAATAAGAATGCATTGTATTATAAAAGCAAAATGAAATATATAATCCTGACTAAAGACAATATTTGTCAAAATGTTATTTTTCAGTTCCAACTATGCATATGCTTTATTATATTTACTTACCTGCTGCACCACTATCTAATTACAGTAAATCATCCAGTAACGGTACTTTCACTGGACACTGGGGCAGTGGATGGAAGGAGAATAGTTCTTGCGGTAAGGTGTATCTCCAAAGTAACAGGAATAACAGGGTATACACTGAATTGAGTAGGAGGCTTCATGGGTGATTGAAATGGGCTTATTAAAAATAATAGCAGGCACTATGTGGGCTGTGCTCTTAGGCACAACTTCTAGTTAAAAAAAAAAAGGTTTGAATTAAATGAATGTTTCTCTGAAATACCGAAACTAGAAAGAATATGTTTTTGTTTAGTATTTATTTCTGGGTTTCTAGCATCAAGATCTGTTAGCCTGTACCATATACCAGTATCCACCCGGGTTATTTATTTAATCATGTTAAAACTTCCAGTGATAAAGGGCTGAGTCACAACAATCAGTTCTTTATTTACTCTTATTCCAAATGTGTTAACAGTCACAATAGGAAGATGGTTTGGGGCCTAATTATTACTGCAATGATCGCATAAGATTCTTTTGTTCAGTTAAACAGTATGGCATTTTTTAAATATTACCTTTTCCCTGAGCTGCATTCTGCGTTTCTGGAGAATAGCAGTCTTGGTTTTAGGTCTCCTAATAGATGTGTAATTTACATTTTTTTCTTGAAATCTGCTTTTTTTGTTTCTGGGGAAAGAAAATTGAAAGAAAATTGAAAAAAACTGTGAACACCTACCCAAGACATGTTTTTAGCTTTAATTATGTTAAATGATATCTGCCGATAACCATATGCTGCGCATACTGTTTAATTAGGCATTCCATTTATATATCATGATTGCCCTAGACACCACAAAATTCAGCTGCAAAGTGTTTTGCAAGAGCCTCTTCAGATCATAAAGTAGCAATATATTCTCCCCATCCTGCCTTCTGCACCACCTGGCCCTTAAAGGATAAGTTCACCCATATTCAGGTTGTAACATGTTACAGGTGCACCTGTCCCCGCACAGTCCCAATCCCCCCATTTTGACAGTGAGTGGGGGATCTTCTCCCCCAAGCTCACTGTCACAATTAAAAAAACAGAAACAAAAAAACAAAACAAAAACACGGCCATGTCATTCAATCACAGAGCTCTGAATGGGAAGACTACAAGTACTGACAGCCTTTGCGGCTGTTGGCTTGTAGTTCTCAATTAAGTGCTGTTGAGCACTCTAGGTAGTTCACCGAGTCTTTCTCTCAGAGTGTAATGCCTGCCTGTACGAGCAGACACATGGGGGTTTATTTACTAAAGCTGGAGAGTCCAAAATCAGACTCCCTTCTGCATAGAAACCAATCAGCTTCCAGGTTTCATTGCCAAAGCTTCATTGAACAAGCTGAGGTTAGAAGCTGATTGGTTTCTATGCAGAAGGGAGTCTGATTTTGGACTCTCCAGCTTTAGTAAATAAACCCCATGGAGTCTGTATGAGCCCTGCATCGAACCCACAATCTGTTGATCATGTGTGCAATGCTTTACAGGCTCCTAACAAAAAAAATAATAAATGTATATTTTTTTTACCTGCAAAAGAAATGTGCATTATTTTTTTTTGCAAAGGTGAACGAACAGCAACACACAGAAGTGTGCACATCCATAGCTGCTTTCAAATCCACTCACAGCCATCTGCTGTCAAAAGCATAGCGGACCTAATGGGGAACTAGTCTCTCAGTTCCCAACCAGGCTTTGCCCACCGAATGGGTGCTGCAGCCTTAGTTCTCCATCAGGTCACCCCCATGACTCAAGTTATTTCTCAAATATGGGCATTGCCAGGTTTGGGTAATAACATCACCAGTAGCCCAGGTCCCTTTTGTCCACATTCAGCTTTGGGCTGGATAATCTCCTCTACCACTGTACGCTAGTTCAGAGCTGAGCCCTGCCAGCTTCCTAATCTGCAAACTGGTGGTAATTCTTCAAGAATCTGCAGCACCCATCGTGACAGGTTCATAAAGTGGCAGTAGCAAGAATTACCTCCATTTGGCACTCATGTCAGTAATGTTACCAGGCCTGGTGTAAATGCTTGCCTGAATCAAGCTCAGATAGTTCTACCTCCAGAAACACAGTTCTACTGCAATAAATTACCACCAGAAAATAGCTGTAAATGCTTTACCGAATTCCTGGAAATGATTTGGGTAAGAATACAAATATCAGAGGTGTAACTGGGATGGCATACAGAGACCAACCTAGCCATTACCAAAGATTTTTTTTTTTTTTACTTTCTCAATACCAAAGTCTGTGGATATGGAGTAGTTGGTACTGTGCATGTTAACCACTTTAAGATGAGGCCTTTTCTGACACTTTGCTTACATGTGAAAAGAAGCATTTTTTGCTAAAAAAAAAATTACTTACAACCCCCAGAGGCCCTAGAGAATAAAATGGTGTGGATTGCAATTTTTTTTAAGTCAGACAGTATTTGCGCAGCAGTTTTCAAATGCAACTAAAAAAAAATGCATATGCATTTTAACCATTTCAGTACTGGACACTGGCCTTCCTCCCAGACCTATTTTCGGATTTCAGCACCATCACATTTGAATGACAATTACTCAGTCATGCAACACTATACCCAAATTAAATTTTTATCATTTTTTTAAACAGATAGAACTTTCTTTTTTTGTGGCACTTAACCACCATTCGGTTTTTTTTTAATTCTAAAAAAAACAACAAACAACTTTTTAGTTTTTGTTATAAAATTTTGCAAATAATTAATCTTTCCTAATAAATTTAGGCTACAATATATGCTGCTCCATTTTTGTGGGTAAAAATAACCCAAAACAGTGTATATTATTTAGTCTTTGTGAAAGGTATAGAGTCTACAAAACTATAGTATATCCAAAAATTGTTCAGTCCTGATGTACTGACTGCCCATCTAATTTCTTGAAACCCTGAAATGTCAGGACAGTACTAATACTCCCCAAATGACCACTTTTTGGAAAGTAGACAGTTCAAGGTATATAGTAAAAGGCATGGGGAGTTTTTTAAAGTTGTAATGTAGTTTTGTCACTTTTTTTTAAAAAAAATGAAGAAATTAAATACATTTTGTTTGGCATTTTAACTAGCCATTTCTCACACACAGCTTAGGCATACTTGCAATTACACCCCAAAACATATTCTCATATGCCTACTGAGTATGAGGATAGCACGTGTGAGACTTTTTCACAGCCTGGATGGGAACACCTTCAGGCATTACAGGGGCATAAATTACGCATCTAATTTCCTGACAACCTATCATATTTTTGGAGGCCCCGGAGCACCAGGATATGACCCCATTTTGAAAAGCAAACACTCCAAGGTATTTTCTGAAAGGCATAATGAGTCTTTTGAAAATGTAATTTTGCCACAAGTTTTTGGACACACGCGCACACACACACACACACAGTTAGCACTTCCGCCTGGCAGTACTAGGGCTGTTGGTTCTAATCCCAACCACGGTGACCCCTGCCTGGAGTTTGCATGTTCTCCCTGTGCCTATGTGGGTACTCCGGTTTCCTCTCACACTCCAAAGGCATGCTGGTAGGTTAACGGTATCCTGTCTAAATTGGCCCTAGTATGTGTACGTATGAATGTAATATGTGTATGTATGTGAATGTTTATGTATGAATCACACACATACATACACACACACACACACACACACACACACACACACACATACTCTACTCAAAACAAATGAAATGAACATTTTTTAATCGGAGTATAGCATCAAGTCGATTAAACTCCTGGGATATTGATCTGGTCAGTAAAGTAGCAGAGGGGGTTGTTAATCAGTTTCAGCTGCTTTGGTGTTAATGAAATTAATAACAGGTGTACTAGATTGGCAACAATGAGACGACCCCCAAAACAGGAATGGTTTTACAGATGGCAGGCACTGACATTTTTTTCCCTACTCATCTTTTCTGTTTTTCACTAGTTTTGCATTTGGCTACGGTCAGTGTCACTACTGGTAGCATAAGGCGATATCTGGACCCTACAGAGGTTGCACAGGCAGTACAACGGCTCCAGCGTGGAACATCAATACGTGCCATTGCCAGCTTTGCTGCGTCTCCCAGCACAGTCTCAAGAGTATGGAGGAGATTGCAGGAGACAGGCAGTTACTCTAGGAGAGCTGGACAGGGCCGTAGGACGACTTCTATCTGCTCCTTTGGGCAAGGAGAAACAGGATTAGCACTGCCAGAGCCCTACAAAATGACCTCCAGCAGGCCACTGATGTGAATGTCTCTGACCAAACTGTCAGAAACAGACTTCATGAGGGTGGCCTGAGGGCCCGACATCCTCAAGTGGGTCCTGTGCTCACTGCCCGGCACCATAGAGCTCGATTGGCATTTGCCATTGAACACCAGAATTGGCAGGTCCGCCACTGGCACCGGTGCTTTTCACAGATGAGAGCAGGTTCACCCTCAGAACGTGACAGACGTTACAAGGTCTGGAGAAGCCATGGAGAATGTTATGCTGCTTGTAACATCGTTTAGCAGGACCGTTTTGGTGGTGGGTCAGTGATGGTCTGGAGAGGAATATCCATGGAGGGACGCACAGATCGCTACAGGCTACACAATAGCACCCTGACTGCCATTAGGTATCGGAATGAAATCCTTGGACCCACTGTCAGACCCTACGCTGATATATATATTAATCAACACTTTGAAAACTCACTGGATGTGCAAGAGCCTCCGATGCGGGGTAGCATATGGGTACGTCAACCCGCATCGTGCCATTTATGTGGAGTGGGTGGACGGGAAGCAGTTAAAGTGCATCTATTCTGCATGTGTATTGTAAGAAAAACAAGAAAAGATGTAGCAATAAAACAGATATAATATAGAAGATTCACACCTGCTTAGAAATTCTGGTTGATGACTTGAGCCTGATCTCACTTGAGTATCCCTAAGCTTCTGGTTGCTGGAAGAACTTGGTGGCAGATTAGTGACCTCAGAATCTGAGAGGGAAATAGGACGTTTTCTTTTAGAAAAAATGGAAGCAGGCTTATTGTCATCAGGCTGCATTACAGAAGTGCTGGTATTCTGCAGCTCTACATTTGAAGTTTTCATTAAAATCCGACCTACAAGTGAAAAAAAAAAATATGTAAGGCTTGTATTAATAAAACGATAGATGTAAAATGTAGATGGCAGACAATTGTTTTTGAATATTTATTAAAGTTTTTAAATGCATAAGCTTTGCTCTCCCTGGTTCTTCCTTCTCCCCCCTCCTTCAACATGCTAATTAAATTACTAAATAAAACTAGCCTTCAATATATACCTTATTTTCTTGTTTAGTGACCTCATCACTAAGTTCCTGTGCTTCTATATGCAATGCAGGCATAGCATGGCTGGTGGGAAGCCTGACAGGTTTTGTACATAGCTTCTTGAAAAAAAGAAGCTGTGGTAATGCCCAAATGTGATGTTGACTGAAAGGCACTGAAATCCAATATATGAAAACAGTGGGCCCCAGAGAGTAAGGCTAGGGAGGAAAAGGCTAGGGGATAATGATGGACATCCCCCTAGCCAGGACATGAGGCATGCTCGGACACTCCTGCAGCTTCTAATGCATAATATGGAGAAGATTTACTAACACCGGTGTACTCAGAATCTGACGCAGCTGTGCATGGTAGCTAATCAGCTTCTAACTTCAGCTTGCTCAATTAAGCTTTGACAACTAAACCTGGAAGCTGATTGGTTTCTATGCAGAGCTGCACCAGATTTTGCACTCTCCAAATACCCCCCCAGTGTAGCTCAGTGTGCATTAGAAGCTGCACACTGCTTTAATACATCATACAGAAATGTGTTACTGGTTGGAGCACCAGGTAGAATATAGGGTAAAAGAGATTAAAATAAAATATGCAGCAGCCACATCTAAGAATTATTAAGCTGTAATATATTACAATTTTGCTTTTGGCTCTAAGTAATCTGATAGGTCCTACATAACATGTAATATACAAATCTAGATTAACCATTTCTAATAGAAACAGTCTGTTGTCCATAGCAAGCCATTAACTTCCAGCTGATCTATGTAGCTCAAAAAAGTCAAAAGGAAAGACCTGACCAGTTGCTATAGGGAAACATACATTTGAACCACTTGATGATGCCCATGAATGGCCAAAACATGTCAAGCATGTTATAGTAGTTTTTAATTCGTTTTACCTTGTATAAATAAATCAGAGTAACACTATGCTGGTTTTAATTTTGTTTTAAACTCAAAGACTGTATCAAGTTCCTGCCCAATATAATGGAGAAGTGGAAGTTCCCAGGTGATTTGAAGCTGTAATCCACTTTAGCTATCCTGTTGTGGAGTTCGAAAATGACCAAAGAGCTAGAACAGGGGTCTCCAAACTTTCTAAACAAAAAGGGCCAGTGTATTATCCTTCAGATTTGAGGGGGAACGGACTGTGGCCAGTGGGAGTAACAAATGAATTGGACTTGGTGGCCAGTGAGAGTAAAAAACAATTACAAAGTGACTGTGGTCAATAGGAGGAGGAATAGTATCCCATCATTGGTATCACTGGGAGGAATAGTGTCTCGTCATTGGTATTAGTGGGAAGAATAGTGCCCAATTGTTGATGTCTGTGGAAGGAATAGTGCCCCATCACTGGTGTCAATGAAAGGAATAGTGCCCAGTCGCTGCCGTCAGTGAAAGGAATGGTGCCCCATCGCTGCCATCAGTGAAAGGAATGGTGCCCGACAATGATGTCATTGGAAGGAATGGTGCCCATCATTGGTGTCAGTGGGAGGAAGTGCGCCCATTCACTGATGTCAGTGAATGGAATAATGCCCCATCTTTGGTGTAGGTCAGGGGTCTCCAAACTTTCTAAACAAAAGGGCCAGCTTATTATGCTTCAGACTTTAGGGGGGCAGGACTGTGCCCAGTGGGAGTATACAATGTCCCATCTTTTGTTCCCCATCGTTGGTGTCAGTTGAAGGACTAGTGCCTCATTGGTGTCAGTAGAAGGAAAAGTGCCTGATTGTTAGTGTCAATAGGAATGATAGTGCCCTATGGGTGATATCAGCGGTAGGAATTATGCTCGATCGTTGATGTCAGTGGGAGGAAAAATGCCTCAAGGGCCAGATATAGGCAAGCAAAGGGCCATATTCGGTCCCCGGGCTGCAGTTTGGAGACCACTGGTGTAGGTGGAAAGAATAGTGCCTCATTTTTGGTATCACAGAGGAATAGTGCTCCAACGTTTATATCAGTGGAAGGAAGTATGCCCTAATGTTGTTGTCAGTAGAAGGAAAACGGCCCCACCGCTGGTGTCAGGGAAAGGAAATATGCCTCACCGATGATTGCAATGGAAAGAATGGTACCTCATCGTTTGTGTCAGTAGAAGGAATATAGCTCATATCAATGACAGGAATAGTTCCCCACAGCCAGGTTAAAAGGTAGGCAAAGGGCTATATGGCCTCTGCCTCAGAAAATATATAATGATCTGGGGGTTTTAAATGAATTTCAAACAACACAGATTTTAATGAGAGCAAAGAATGAAAATGATGGATGGATGTGAACAGACAATCTGTCCACTGCGCAGGCAGAAGGTAACTTGGCTGATTCTGGTATGTGTCATCAGTCGATCTTTTCTCCCAAAACAACCCACCTTGACCATTGCTGGGTAACAGAGATTATTTTGTTAGTTGGTAAAATTATTTAGAATATTTTTTGTTGGATAAGTATATTTCTTTAAAAAAAAAAACCCTTAATACAAGTTTTTTTTTTTCTTTCCTCAGATACAGCTGCAGAATTGTGGACAGATCATCAACAAGCCACCCGTTTCCATCTTCTTTTTAAGATAAATAGATGGTGAAGTTAGCCAATTAAGTTAGTTACAGACGCATAACATACGGGCAGAAGAGTGGCAAAGGGGGTTAGCACTCATGCCTTGTAGCACTGGTTCTGTGTTTTTTTTATTCCAAACAGGATACTACCTTCATAGAGTTTGCATGTTCTTCCTGTGCCAAAGTGGGTTTCCTCCAGGTACTCCGGTTTCCTCCAACTCTAAAGACATGCTTGAAAGGTTAAGTTTCTTTAGCATAGAGTGGAGTAGGAACTGGCCAGAGAGTGATTACTTTGATGTAGTTGGCCAGCTTAAAGCAGAACTGCACTACATCTGAGCGTCACAAACCAAAAAAGCTGTTTTATTCACTTTTAATATTTAAAGCAAACTCCCCCATCCATCTATGTCTCCATGTTTTATTTTGTTGAGATATCACTTTGAAAACCACCCCTCTAGCATTTATGGCAGTGGCCATCTTGAGTAAGGGCAGATGATGTGTATCATTGACTTCCTGTTATCCATCTGCCCTTAGCTCAGGCATATGCTGAGTAAAGAATTCTCCCTCCCCTCCTGAAGACTCAGGTATCGGGTCATTTTCACAAATACTCTGTATTGGCACTGATACCAGTATTGGTGTACCCCCAATGAAAGCCACATACACAGTCAGAAATGTTTTCGTTCGAGAAAAATTTTCTATCCAGCTCCTTCTAATTTTCTCATCACTGCAGTCGAAAATGAACGTCAAGTTGACCCAATTCGGTTTAGAAAGATGAGCAAACTTTCTTAGAACATTCTTTCCATGAGAATTTCTGTTTGAAATTCTGCTCAATAGCCAGCTTTTCTGATGTATGAACACTTTCCTGTATTAAATGAACAGTCTCCTCAGTTGTATGAAGTCTCTCCTATGTAGTTGGACAGGCATGTACCTAAAAAGATTTGCATCGGCCCCCAGCTCTGGCTGATGTGCTTCCCAGAGAATCAATAGCTTGCTATCCTGTTAACTAACATCCTTCTTTAAAATCGTTAAAAAAACCTAAATACAGAGATAAAATACATAAAGGTAGGTTGATGTACCTTCCAACAGTCCATCCAGTCCTAAGATTTACACAGCTCTGCCAAGTGAACCTGTTTCTTTGCCCTGAATGAGCACATTGAAGAGGAATTTCCTGTCCAATACACTGAATTGTTAAACTAGTGATGATATTGATAACATACAGGGGGAGATTTACCAAAACTGGTACACTCAGTCTGGTGCAGCTGTGCATGGTAGCCAATCGCTTCTAACTTCAGTCTGTTCAATTTACCATATAAGGACTGCCCACAGTACATTTACTGTTGCAGGGCAGCCCCTGTGCGCAAAGTCACGTATATATACACGTGATTCACGCTCACGCAGTTTTCGCGGGCCTGAGGGGACGCACGCGTGCCCTCGCCAACCCACGGTGCCCCAATTTGATCCCAGAGGGATCAAATATCTGATTTAGGCCAGTGATGTCCGGTTGAAGTCAGATGAATGATTCCTGTCCTATCCTGTCCTGTGTTGACAGGACAGGAAGTGATGAAATCTTTGCTCTCTGGGCACATTCCATCCTAGAGAGAGAAGAATCAACAAACTGTGAGTAAAAGCACTAAACAATTACAGTTAGAACACTCTAGGACACATTTAACCCCTTGATCGCGCACCCCCCCCCTCCCAGTTAATCCCATTCACTGCCCTGTCACCAGTGTCATTAGTACAGTGTACAGATTTTTTTTGCTGATCACTGTATTAGTGTCACTGGAGACTTCAGATAGCGCTAGCATCAGTTAGCGCCCCTCCCAGATAGTGTCAGATTGCCCTTTAGTAAAGCAGTAATCACATTTAACCCCTTGATTGCCAGGAACACGCTCACATACACAATAAACCTCCATTGCTAGTATAGTGTCTGAACAGATCAGCACTATACCAAAATTCACATTAGTATAACGTCCCCAAAAACGCAGCATTAGTGGGATCATCCCCAGTACCTGCGTTTAGCCCCTATGCTTACCCCCCTCCACCTTCTCCCCCAGCAAGTGCAGTGTCAGTAGGTCACTGTCACTTGATACATTGCACACAAAACCGCAGTGTTCGCAGAATCAAAAAATAAAGAAAGTGCACAGGTGATCAAATACCACTGAAAGAAAGCTCTATTTGTGTGAAAAAAAAAGACAAATTTAATTTATGTACCATATTGCATGCCCACGCAATTGCAGTTAAACTAGCACAGCGCTGTATAGCAAAAAATGGTGTAAATTCCATTGTCTATACCATATAGTTTGTAGACGCTATAACTTTCACACAAAGCAATCAATATACACTTACTGGGATTTTTTTTTTACCAAAAACATGTAGCAGAATATATTTTGGCCTAACTTTATGATTAGCTTTGAATTTACTATATATTTTTTATAGCCGTAAGTAAAAAATATAGTTTTTTCTCAAAATTTTCAGTCTTTTTCGGTTTATAGCACAAAAAATAAAAAGCACACAGATGATCAAATACCACCGAAAGAAAGCCCTATTTGTGTGAAAAAAAAGACGTACATTTCGTTTGAGTACAGCATTGCATGACCGCGCAATTACCAGTTGAAATAGTGCAGCACGGAACAAGTGGTTAAGCTCTGACAATAAAACCTGAAAGATGATTGGTTACTATGCACAGCTGCACCAGATTGTGCACTCTCCAGTTTTAGTAAATAGCCCCCACAGTCTGTTTATACAATCTCCTTAAAGCTGACCACACACTATACTATCAGACTATAAATCCCCTTTAGGCTGGCCATACACTATACAATGTGATTGTACAATCTTCTTTCAATTAATCAACTATGTAATAGGATACATCTAATCAACTTAGTCTGTATCAAATCAGGCAGGCCCTTGTCCTACATAGTTGCTGGTAGATCTAAAGAAATGTTATCAGATTGTATAGTGTATGGTCACCTTTAGCATTACCAAAACTATGTAATATAAAGACAAACCTAACAATCAATTCAATTTATGTCCAATCAGGAAGGCCCTTGCACTACATTACTGATAGAATGGAGATTGCACATTGTATGCCCAGCTTAAGATTTATTAATGACCAAGTACTGTGAGGTCCTACTGTATTGGCCATAAGCTGAATACATATAGTTCAATTCCGCTTTTCACAACACACACACCTTAACTTTTGCTACATTTTGTTATGTTACAGCCTTATTCCAAAATTAATTAAATTCATTTTTTTCCTCAACATTCTACAAACAATACCCCATAATGACAATGTGAAAGAAGTTTGTTTTGAGGTCTTTGCAATTTAATAAAAAGAAAAAAAAAAAAAACACATGTACATAAGTATTTACAGCCTTTGCTCAGTACTTTGTTGAAGCACCTTTAGCACCAATTACAGCCTCACGTCGTTTTGAGTATGATGCTACAAGCTTGGCACATCTATTTTTGAGCAATTTCTCCTATTCTTGTTTCCAGTACCTCTCAAGCTCCATCAGGTTGGATAAGGAGCATTGGCGCACAGCCATTTTCAGATCTTTCCAGAGATGTTCAATCGGGTTCAAGTCTGGGCTCTGGCTGGGCCACTCCAGGAAATTCACAGAGTTGGCCCGTAGCCACTCCTTTGTTATGTGGGCTGTGTGCTTAGGGTCATTGTACTGCTGAAAGATGAACTATCACCCCAGTCTAAGGTCCAGAGCGCTCTGGAACAGGTTTTCATCATCAGTTTTCATGCTGCATTCATCTTTCCTTCGATCCTGACTAGTCTCCCAGTTCCTGCAGCTGAAAAACATTTCCACAGCATGATGCTGCCACCACCATGCTTCACTGTAGGGATAGTATAGGCCAGGTGGTGAGTGGTGCCTGGTTTCCTCCATACATGATGCTTGGCATTCAGGCCAAAGAGTTCACTCTTTGTTTCATCAGACCAGAGAGTTTTGTTTCTCATGGTCTGAGAGTCCCTCAGGTGCCTTTTGGCAAACTTCAGGTGTGCTGCCATTTGTCTTTTACTGAGGAGTGGCTTCTGTTGGGCTGATTGGTGTAGTGCTGCAGAAATGGTTGTTCTTCTGGAAAGTCCTCCTCACTCCACAGAGAAACACTGGAGTTCTTTCAGAGCGACCATTGGGTGCTTGGTTACCTCCCTGGTTAAGGCCCTTCTCCCTCGATCGCTCATTTTGGCCAGGTTGCCCACTCTAGGAAGATTCCTCGTGGTTTCAAACTTCTTCCATTAACGGATGATGGAGGCCACTGTGGTCATTGGGACCTTCAATACTGCAGAAATTTTTCTGTACCCTTCCCCAGATCTGTGCCTTGATACAATCCTGTCTCAGAGGTCTACGGACAATTCCTTGGACTTCATGGCTTGGTTTGTGCTCTGACATGCACTGTTAACTGTGGGACCTTATATAGACAGATTTATGCCTTTCCTAATCATGTCCAATCAACTGAATTTCCCACAGATGGACTCCAATCAAGATGTGGAAACATCTCAAGGATGATCAGTGGGAACAGGATACAGCAGAGCTCAATTTTGAGTGTAATGGCAAAGGCTGTGAATACTTATGTACATGTGGGTTTTTCGTTTTTTATTTTTAATAAAATTGCAAAGATTTCAAAACGAACTTCTTTCATGTTGTCATTATGGGGTATTGTTTGTAGAATGTTGAGAGGAAAAAAATTAATCTAATCCATTTTGGAATAAGGCTGTAACATAACAAAATACTTTCTGGATGCAGTGTGTGTGCACGTGTGTGTGAGTGTGTGTGCACGTGTGTGTGAGTGTGTGTGCATGTGTGTCCTAGGCAAACTATGTCATACATACCAGAAGTCTTAATGAGGGGAGGACGGGTTTTCTTAGCTATGCACACCCTCCTACCTGCATGCTTAAGCTAAGGGGGATGGATTCCAATAAGTAAATGATACTGCCTTTTATTCAAGATGGCCGCAGTCAGGAATGCTAGGGGTGTTTTTCAAAGTGATTTCTCAGAAAAATAAAGCATGGAGACATGGATGATGGGTTTGCTTTGAATATGAAAAATGACTTAAAAAACGTTTTAGGATTTTGTTTCTCAGATGCAGTGTAGTTCCCCTTACAAGACAAATTGGGCTTTCATTTGGTGGTAAATGGTAATGGATATCTCCTCGCCAAAAATTTTAATTTTTATTTTAATTTAGCATTATAATTTCTTGTTATTAAGATAACCTACCAAAAAGAACCCAAAATAAATTCTCCCGGTCATGACGATCACAACACCACATGTGTGCGATTTATTGTTTGCGCCAGTATGAGGGCCAGAAACAATATTGTGAATTTTTAACCTACCTGACACTGCTATCAATTTAATCTTTAGTTAATAATTGTACCTAAAAAACACTGACCTGATCTAGCTTTTTTTTTTTTTTTTTTAAACTACACACACTGTTCTGTCTTTACATTTTTTTCCTCTAACAAGAAGAAAAAAAAAATACAATTTGTCTCTCTCTCCATTCAGAGGAGAAAAAAGAAAAAAAAAAAAAGGAGGGGATACATTGTGTTGCGTTTTTACAACACAAGGCACTACCTGTACAGAATTGACACCAGCCCACAAGTTAAAACATGAGGTTTATCAGATTAACCATTTTACTACAATTGTTGTAAATAGTACAGGGGTGGCAGCAGGGGTTTTTACACATGTTCACACACTCCTTATATTGTCTGTTGGCTTTCTAATGTAAGCAATCCGGCGGCTATACAGCCACCCGATCAGTTTCTGTGATCCCTAAGGTGCGCCCCCTATGCATGACAGGTGTCACTGGGGGGGGGGGGGGTGGATAGGGAGGGAGGGAGAAGCAGGAGCCCAGCAAACAGCCATTCACTGATCTCCCCTAGCTAAAATAAACCCAGGAATGATATGTAAAAATGTCACTTCTGGTTTCTAGTGTCACTACTGAAAATGGTCAAAAAAAAAAAAAAAAAAAAGGGTTAGCCTGCCCCCAACGTACACACCAAACACACACAGCATATGGCTGCAGCAGCCAAAGCGATAACAATAATTCTAGGGCAATTATTATTGGTTCAAATGATACTAAAAGGTTTTTTTTTTCATTAAAATAAAAAAAAAGATGTTATACTTACCTGCTCTGTGCAACGATACTGCACAGAACAGTCCTTTACCTTCTCTTCTGGAAGAGCCGCTGTCTGCTTCTCCTTACTGCAGGTGCTTCCTTAACATCTTCCCACCTGGTCTATAGCAGATTGACGGCCAGGCGGGATACTCCTCCCTGTGACTGGGCGTCATATGACGTCCTGTCAGCAAGGAGCCGCTCACGCGTCCACGGGGCCGTTTAGCGGTGCGATCTGTCACCGGCTCTGTTACCACAGGACACAGCCGATGAAATATCAATACACCGGCCAGTTGCCAGTGTCATGTGACCGTTGTGACCAATCACAACAGATCACATGTCAATTGTATACAAATGGATGGCTTCCTGTCATGCCATCCATTCTATACAATTGTGTTAGCTGTGATTGGTCAAAGCAGTCACATGGTACAAACAAAGCCAATCACAGCCCATCTGTATCATGTGATGAGCTTTGCCTAATCACAGCTAATCACAACAAAAGACTAAATGAATCAGTTTCATTCAGTAACAATGATTGCAAATATCAATGAAATTCAGCAATCATAAAGTGTTAAAGAAAAACAAATAATGATCACTTGCCCAGAGTAGTTCAATGTTAACATGGTAACATTGTACTACTTTGGTCATAGTGAAATATGAAAAAAAAATCTTAAAAAAAAAGGAAAAAAAATTTAATAAAAAATAGTAAAAAAAAAATAAATATATATATTTGTTTTCATACTGTCACCAGTCAGTGTCCCTGATCACCGCCATGCCAGTTATATGATGACGCTGTACTGCACTGGTGACAATATGTCAAAAAAACAAATAGTGAAACTAATTTTTTTAATTTTTTCAGTTTCCGAAAAATGACAAAAAAAATACAACTTCAAAAAACTCGCCATGCCTCTTATGAAGTACGTTGGACTGTCTACTTTGCAAAAAGGGGTCATTTGGAGGATATCTGTACTGTTCTGACATTCTTGGACCTCAAGAAATTAGATTGGCTGTCAGTACTTCAGGATTGATCAATATTCAGATCTATATCATAGTTTGTGAACTCTATAACTTTCCTACAGACTAAAAAATACATCCTAATTTGGGTTAATTTTCACCAAAGACATGTAGCAGAATACATCTCGGCCTAAATTTATGAAGAACAATTATTTATTTGCAAACTTTTATAACAAAAACAAAGAAAAACGTGTGTTTTTCAAAATTTTTGGTCTTTTTTTGTTAATTTAGCAAAAAATAAAAACCGCAGCGGTGATTAAATACCACCAAAAGAAAGCTCTAGTTGTGTGAAGAAAATGATAAAATTTTAGTTTGGGTACAATGTTGTATGACCGCGTAATTGTCATTCAAAGTGTGAGAGCGCTGAAACCTGAAAACTGGCCTGGGCAGGAAGGTGTAAAATTGCCCGGTATTGAATTGGTTAAATACCACCAAAAGAAAGCTCTATTTGTATGAAAGAAAAAAAGAGAAAATTTTTTCTGGGTACAGTGTTGCATGACCGCACAACTGTCATTCAAAGTGCAACAACACTGAAAGCTGAAAATTGGCTTGGGCAGGAAGGGGGTAAAGTGCCCGACATTGAAGTGGTTAACAAGCTGAATGCTATGGGGGCACCCATACAGGGGTTGTCGAGTTGGGCTGTGTGCGCCCATAAAAGCACACACAGTACCGCTGCTTTCACTGTGTTCTGTGAGACCAGGAAGTGAGAAGTGCAATGCTGCAGCCGGGACAGCACTGGAGCAATGAGAGGAGTCAGATATAGGTTTGGGAAGTGTAGAACAGCTATTGGAGAGGGCTGCAGTTTGGAGACCACTGAGCTAGAAGAAGGAAGAAGAGCAGAGGGTGATTGCTGTGCTATGGGTGATTACCTGGAGAACGGATGATCAGGAGGCAGTAACACAAGCATTCTTAGACCTTCAGAAATGCAGGTCTATTGTTCCCTGTGAGCGCTGAATCTGATGGGTATGTGTGTGTAGTTTAAAGTAAGGCTGCTGGAGTACATGTACTGATAAATAATATGGGTTGCATAATCATTTACATATGTGCATTGGTGTTTTAATTTGAAAAAACTCTATTACTATTACAAGGGGGATGACAAGCACTCCCTTCCACCCCTTATATCATTAGGTAGGTGACCAATACTATTTACGGAGTCTATTAGATCCCTACCATCACCCCTGCCATCTGCCTATGCAGATCAATGACCAACTGACAACTATATCCGTTGTTTCCCTGGCCAGAGTAGATGGCTTTTTGGAATAATTTCAGAAGATCCAGGGAAAGGATTTTCCTCACTTTACAGCCACCGAGAATCAATCTAAATCATGCTCAACGCTGCTATTGCTGTGAGGTGTATGAACCCTTTCATTGCCATGAAGTAATGAGACATCTTCGACAGCAAGGGGTTAAAGTGGTTTTAAAGGCTCAAGGTTTTTTACCTTGGTGCATTCTATGCATGAAGATAAAAAATTGGTGCGCAGCAGCCCCCGCAGCTTTCTCTAATACTTCTCTGAGCCCCATTGCGATCCAGCGATGTACATGAGAACTTCAGCTCTCCGGGGACTCTCCCTCCTCATTGACAGAGACAGCAGTGGGAGTCATACCGCTAATTTTAAACGCCCACCTTAAGTTAAAAAATAAATAAAATAAATAATATGACAATGAACAGGACTATATGGAGTATAAAGAGGGTTTTCATAAGCAAGCTGTATTTTTTTTTTCTTAGTGATAAACTACTCTTAGAACTTCGTGCATATACATGAGTTATTAATACACATTTAGGGGGGGAAAAAAACAAAAAACAAACAAATGTGTGAAAACACTCCTGTTAATCAAATGTGATTCCTGATGTTAGAAATAAAAATAGGACTCAAAGATAATAACTGAAATCCTGAATACTGTTGCAACTTGCCTGCATAGATGCATACAAAGGTCCCTTTGTCAATATCGTCCAGGCAGCGTACCCCCCAGCCTCTCTCTTTGGTGTTGAACACCTGAAGTCGGACTTGAAGACCGTGCTGTACAACCCGGTTCTGACACATCCTTCGATCACATTTACAAGATACATTACATTCATACAGCCTGCAGTGAAGGATAGTGTTTGTAAAACACAAAATGTTAAGTCTTGTGATTTCTGTATGTTCCTATAGCAAACATTCCTCTATGCAAAACAGTTCACCTTTACAGACAGAAGATGATGTTGATAGCAGGTTCTAGGCAAGCAAGTAGAATCCTCATATATCTTAAAAAACATACAATGCTTCATTTGAATTCATTCGTCAACAGTCATAACTATAAAGGGCAAACAAGTTTGCCTCATGTATAAATGTCTCATCAAAATTATATTTAGTCCTTCCTTGTCAACTAGAGTAGAAAGTGCATAAATATTCGTCTTCTTTGTCCTGTTTTCCTCGGTGGTCTGGCTGCTTAGCTAATGTGGTTAACAGGGCACCTGCCCCACTCCTTTCACTGCTGTCCGACCGCACTGCTTTCAAGAAGACGAATATTTAACTCCAGTTAATTGCTTGGTTAGTCTGGGGAATGGAAATGTTGTTTTACTTGCCTGATCCTCTGCTCACCCAGCAGACGGTGATCACCCATGCCCTGGTGGTGAACTGTTCCTGAGCATCCTCATGTTCAATGCAGGACCATGGGCCCTGCATTGGTCATGATGAAGTCAGAGGCTCTTAAACCATTGGGAGTTCAGGAGAAAGAGGACACGGAGGAGGCAAAAGTAACATAGCTCTGCTTGAGTTAAAGGTCCCCCTGCAGGTTCAAGTCATAATGTACTAGTATGCACTGAATACTAGCACATTTTGACAGGTGTACCTGAAAATGGAGCCCTCCAGAACTGCGCTGTCACGGCTCCCTCGGCACTTCCATCTTCGCCTGGTCTTTCTTCCAGGGTTTGTAAGCTTGGCTGGGCCGTGGTGACGTCACTCCCGCGCACAGAAGTCACATCGCAGCGGCACATGGAGCAGGCCGTAAATGTGGTCTGAGCTGCATGTGCGCAAGCTGAGATCACATTAAGGCAAATTTTTAAAATTTTTACTTAATTTCCACTTTAACAGGAATTCCAACAAATCGGGCTGCTGGCAGGGAAGGAGCTGACAGGCAGCAGAGGAGAGAAAGAGAATAGATTTACTTTAGAATCACACATTTATGATGAGATAAGAATTTCCATATGAACCACTATACCAGAAGTTAAGATTGAACTGCTCAAAAAACTTCTCTAAAATGGAATTATCAAAAAAAACCAAAAAAATAAAATGCTGCAGGTCAAATGGAAGTACATGCAAATACAGTGCTCTGAATCAATTACAAATGCAAGTGAAAATGGCTGTTTTTATTTAGCAAAAATGGAAATTTAGATAAAACAGCTGTTAAAGCAGTACTGAATTCTGAAAGCTATGCCCAAAAAAAGAGAGGCAGAGGACAAATGACTTCTAATGCATCCAACATTTTTTCAAGCAGGATTTCAACACAATATCGTGACAATTCTCTTTATAAGGAGATGTTACTTACGCCTAAATTATTAGGACATTGATTCAAGAGAAAGTGTGAGATCATTCACTCTTTGTACAAAACTATTGTAGCATGCTGCAAACCTAACAGAAATGTATTTACGACCACACATAACTAGCTTACTTCTGACTCACCCAGTGGGAATAGGAGCTTGGAGGCGCCTATACTTATAACCAGTTGGAACTGACTGCTTGGGTGACGATACATTGTTATTACATGCTCTGGCTGTCAGCTGCAAACATGTACATGTTGATCTGAAAAGAGGCAACAAGATAAAGAAAGGTTAATATACCAAAGCAATATTGTAGCATCAAATTCATTTTTAAGTGAACAAGATCAACCATTTAGCTTCTCTCTTTAGTTTAAACTGAGTTTATAAACTATTTGCGTACAAACACAATTTTGTAGGAAAAGAAAACAAGTTGTGACAAGATGCATAAATGTTTGACTCGGTACGTTTAAATTAGTGGTGCACTGAAATTAAAATTCTGGTGCCGAAACCAAAAATTCAAAATGCGCAATTTTTAAAAATTAATATATATTTTTTGGAAAAAAGATACACTTTGATTAAAAAAAAAACAAAAAACACAATATATACCCCAATTGTTTTATAAAATATGAAAGAGGATGTTACGGCAAGTAAATAATTACCCAACATGTCACGCTTTAAAATTGCGCACGCTTGTGGAATGGCGTCAAACTGAGGTACTTAAAAATCTTCATGGGTGACACTTTAAAAATGTCTACAGGTTAGCAGTGTAAATTACAGAGGAGGTCTAGTGCTAGAATTATTGCTCTTGCTCCGATGTTCATGGCGTTACCTCACATGTGTGGTTTGAACACCATTTACATATATGGGTGTGGCCTACATATGCTTTCACCACTATATGTGTGCACGGGGGGACAGGGGCACTTTAAACTTTCTTTTTTAACTTAACTTTTTTTGTGCACTGTCCTTTTAAAAAAAAAATTTAATCAGTTTTATTCCTATTACAAGAAATGCATGCATCTCCTGTGATAGAAATAATTAGTGACAGGTCCTTTTTATGGAAAGATATGGGGTCAATAAGATCCCACATCTCGCCTCTACAATGTAAAGCATTAGATCAAAAAAAGCATTGATCTAGTACTTTAAAAAAAAATAAATAAAAAAAATGGCCGGAACCAGAAGTGACATCATTCCGGTCCTCCAAGGGCATAGAGATGAGTGGAGGCCATCTTTCCTTCACTAATCTCTATGCCCAGCACTGGGATCATTTGATGGTTTCTCAGTTAAGGCTGAGAACTACTGAGTGGTGGCCAGTGGCGGCAGGTGGACGGTGGCAGTGGCGAGGAGGCAGGGTTTTTTTCGGCACCTGTATCGGTGCTTTTTTTCATATCAGTCGTCAGCTGATAGGGGTGTTTTCGGCCGACACGTTTCGGCCACCGAAATTTTGGTGCTCCCCTACTTTAAATACTTTGCATATATGTACAAATGAAGAACATGACATAACCGTATTATTAGGAACTAAAGATATGACAATAAATAGCAATTCTTATATAAAACGCAGGAATGGGGCAAGGGTTATTACTCTGCTGGATTCTCAGTGCTAACTGTACCTCTTCACCCCGTGAGTTTTCACTCAGGCTAGGTTTACCTATGCATTTTGCAGTGCATTTTCAGAAACACACTAAAATCCATTTAAAATAATTTCCTATGGGTCACATTCACATCTGTGTGTTTTCAACCGGTTTGTTTTTTGGAAAGGGTCAGGGACTGTTTTGCATTCAGCAGAATGCGTTTCTGGTTCCACAAACTTCAGTGAAAATTAATTAACAACGCATGTGCATGTGTTTTTGGTGCATTTCCTGCATGACAACAGACACCTCCCCCTAGCAACATTAAAACATCCCAAACCCACATCAAAAACGCATGTGGCAAAATGCAAACTGCAAAATGCGCCAAAAAAACCCTACTTCAACACCAACCTGTGTGAACCTAGCCATCTTCCTATGAAGGATCCATTAGCACAGTCTTTCTCAGAGATGTTCATAGGGGTTGCTTCAGCTGTGGCCGATTGACCTCCCTGATCTGATAGGGCCTAAATAGTTTCAACACCACCATTAGGCAGAGCCTGCCAATAATCACACCAATGATCTTTTTAGCTGTCTGTCCACCAATTTAAGAGGCATTCCTAACACTAGCCACTAATGTAAGTGGCTTTTTCCCTCCACTGACCAGCAATTAATTGGCAGGAGTTCCCAGAAACCTTACAACTATATCAAAAATTCCTCTGGAGCACAAAAGTTGAGAAAGCCTTTAATAGAGGGTACAAGATACACAATATTTTATTCACTCCTCCCTCTCCTGGATCCTCCATAGTAATACACAGCCGTTGACAACAGTAGTTCCTGCAGGACCTCAACAGCAAGGAAGACTTTGAAGTGTTCAAACCTAGCTTTTACTATCCTCCCAAAAAAACAAAATGATATGCACATACAACCTTGTTTCCACAATAATGAATTAAACAAGTTATAACCAGTTGCATATTTCCTTGCTTTTTCTCCTCGGAGCAAATGAAGCATACTTACACATCCAAACATCCATCTGTACAGTCGCAGCATCCAGTGAAGAGATCTGTAAAATTATTAATGGAGTATCCATGTGGCCATGGGCTCTTCCTATATGTAAAAGAAGATGGTTTGGTTTTATCAATTTCATTGCAGAGTGAGACTGGCACCAGCTCCACATCTCTGCTAATATCTGCTTCTTGAGTTACAACTGGACCCATTATTAGATTTCTCTTTAGCTGAAGGAAAGTGTTGAATGAAAAATTGTCTAGAAATAAAAAGTTGCACTTTGTCTGAAAGAGGTAATCATGCACATCATCAAAGTTCCGCAGACCCTTTCCACAAGGGGCTTTGTAGAGGACATCCAACGTCCTGGAAAGAAGGCTAGACTTGACGTGCCACCGCTGGAACTGACATATGAGTGGAAAGCTGAGTGGGTTTCCTCTTTTGTTGAAATATGGATTCACTTCAGATAGGCATGCCTGTCCACATTTATGTTCCAAAAAACGAACACACTGTGTGATGGAAGGTAAAGCTGTATCATTCACAGCAGGCTCTGGGCTGGTCACCTCTTCTTCACTGCAGAGGAACACAACACAATGCAAAGGTCATCAGAGTTATACTTCTAAGTACACATACCTGGCTGAAATCTGATAGCGAGGGTTCCGATAAATGGAGGAAAGTGGTATGACAAAACTGTAAAGATAACTTTTTGACAAGGTTGGAAATTTTCATCCCGACCTCATTAAAAGTCAGCTAACCAACTGTTTGCATCGTAACAAAATGCATAATAGTCCTAATTCAATTCAGAGAAAAACAGTAGTAAAGTAATTACTGGCTAGTAAAACAAATTTTCTATATGTGGTCTGTATCCCTCTAAACGTCAAGTGAATATGAAAGAATTCAGCAGGAATATATTTTTTTCATGGAACGTTATAAAAGATAATAAATTTGTGTAATTTCAAAAGTTTCTCATTATAAAATGTATAATCTTTTCCATTTAGAGTGGGTGACAAATCAGGCACTGCCATCTGGTCCTTCATCATTGCTACTGTATGTGCTCTGACAAAGTGCCTGCATTGCACCTCACTCGCCAATTAAATGTTATATCTAGGTGCAAGCTGGCTGAAACAGGATGCCTGAGGGCAGTCAAATTATGCCTGCACATCCCTCCAAAATGTAGCGTGTATGTCAGCCATTCTCAACCAGGGTTCCATGTAACCAAAGAGTTCCTCCAGAGGTTGTCAGGGGTTCCTTGGGCGGTGGGCTGCTTGACCTCTCTGATAGATTGATCTCTGCACTCTGATGGTGCTTGCATTGTTCTGCATTCAAAATCACTCAGCAGAGCCAACAGCATTACACCAATGATCTTTTTATCTGTTTGTAATGGTGGCATTCGGACATCCACTAGAAGGGCACCATTCTTTCCACTGTCCACCAAAGAATTCATATCGACAGAGCTCCCCAGGGACCGGAAAATGATTTCAAGTGTTCCCCTGAAGTATAAAGGTTGAGAAAGGCTGGTGTATGCCAGGCTTTAGAGTCCTACCTAGGACCTAAATCACTCTTACTCAGTAACAAGGTGACTAAGTATGCAAAAACTTATTTAGAGCAGATATAAAAGTCTTGTTTTTAAAGGCCAAGTTCACCTGTTCAGACAGAAGTTCACTTTTCATGATAAATAGAAGTGTTTTCTAATGTATTTTCTGCCCAAGCCATCGCAATGAGCTTATCTCTCACTTGTCTAGTCCATGGCAGCTTTAAATCTGCACCTGTTTAAAATGTAAAAAAAATGCTTTCTGAGACCTGAATTCCTATAGCAACATGAGGCCATCCAGGAAACTTCATATCCCATCATGCACTGCCTTACTGCATCACAGAATAGGGCATGTTTAACCACTCTGGACCCCACCTCCCTCATTACAATACTGCCACTTTTTTTTTATTTCCACCCACTTTTCTACTCCTTCCTTTAAGGTGGTCATACACTGTACAATCTAATTGTACAATTTCTTTTAGCCCTGGTTCACACTGAATCAGACTTTGAAATCGTATGACTTCACTTGAAGTTGCATGATTTCAAAGCCGCAGGTCAGTAAGATTTCAGGTGCAACTTGGCTGACATCTGTGCGACTCCATGCACAGATGTCTATGCAAGTCACACCTAAAATCAAAAAATAGCGCAGGAACCTTTTTTTCCCCAAAATCGGTGTGGAACTGGAAAGTTGGAGTAGCACCAATTTGAACGGTTCTATTGCCAACAATAGGGTGCGACTTGTCATACGATATGGAACTATCAAATTGTATGACAAGTCGCACTGGTGTGAACCAGGGCTTAGATCTACCATCAACTATTTAGTGCAAGATACTGCCTGATTCGATACAAATTAAATAGGTTGTTTAGGTGGAGACACTCGGCTGTCATTGTTCTTGAGTAACCACACCGATTTTACTTTTGGGCCCCATTCACAGCTAGCTTAGTGGAAATGCATGTTTTTTGGTGCGTTTTTCCTGTGACACACATAGGTCAGCCAATTAATGGTATGACTAGTTCGTGTCAGGTGTATAAAAGGTGGCCATACACTATATAATCTAATTTTACAATTTCTGTACAATCTCATTTACATTTATCAAAAATACATATTAGGAGGACACACCATCTATCAAATCACTCTGTATCCAATCAGGCAGGCCCTTACACTACATAGTTGATGGTAGATCTAAACGAGTCTGTACAATCACATTGGATAGTGTACGGGGAACTTTACAGAAGAACCGAAACTACTAATAGACATATCGATAATTGATTAAGAAAAAAGTTGTCAACAATTTTCAGAATGGATTAGTTGGTCAGCCGATTAGGTGGCCTGAATACAGAATGCATGATTTGTTAACATGTCAGAAAATACAGTGCAGCACACATACAGCTCAGCACACAGTCCATACAAGTCAGTAAGTGCCTAAGAACTTGTGAATGTAAATGTGTGAGGACCATTGCCTTGTGGGACATGTATTTCTGGGCAGGAGAGAGAAGTGAGTGATTCTAAAAGGCAGATGTTTTTTACCTTGCCATAGAGGCATTCTATATGATACATTGTGAATTGCCATAGAGGCATTCTGAAGGCAGGAGGAGCCAGGAACACCGGCTGGGGTCCCCAGAAGAGGAGAATTGGGACTGCTCTGCACAAAACCACTTCACAGAGCAGGTAAGTATTACAAGTTTGTTAAAAAAAACCCAAGAAAGCAAAAAAAAAAAAAAAACAACAGAAAAAAAAAAACACGTTTACAATCACTTTCAGGGTTCGCTGCAGGGAAGATCAACATCTGAACCCCGTCACTTCATCAGGGTTACGTCACGGGACACATGGGTTTGTTAGCGAAGCGTGGTGATGGCCGCCGCCATTTTGGTACACTCTGGAACAGCAATGGGCAAACTACGGCCCGCGGGCTGTATACGGCCCGGCGGACCTTTTAATCCGGCCCGGCGGACCTTTTAATCCGGCCCGGCGGACCTTTTAATCCGGCCCGGCGGACCTTTTAATCCGGCCCGGCGGACCTTTTAATCCGGCCCGGCGGACCTTTTAATCCGGCCCGGCGGACCTTTTAATCCGGCCCGGCGGACCTTTTAATCCGGCCCGGCGGACCTTTTAATCCGGCCCGGCGGACCTTTTAATCCGGCCCGGCGGACCTTTTAATCCGGCCCGGCGGACCTTTTAATCCGGCCCGGCGGACCTTTTAATCCGGCCCGGCGGACCTTTTAATCCGGCCCGGCGGACCTTTTAATCCGGCCCGGCGGACCTTTTAATCCGGCCCGGCGGACCTTTTAATCCGGCCCGGCGGACCTTTTAATCCGGCCCGGCGGACCTTTTAATCCGGCCCGGCGGACCTTTTAATCCGGCCCGGCGGACCTTTTAATCCGGCCCGGCGGACCTTTTAATCCGGCCCGGCGGACCTTTTAATCCGGCCCGGCGGATCTTTTAATCCGGCCCGGCGGACCTTTTAATCCGGCCCGCGGAGCGTGATAAAAAAAAACAGCCAGGGCAGGCAAACATTGGCTGTCAGGATGTGTGTAGGCGGGGCAGCGTGACGAACGTGAGGGGAGCTAGGCTCCTCTCACAGTCCGCCGTGAAGACCGGAACGGCGCGGGAACACGGCGAGAGGAACGCGCGGAGCAAAGGTAAGTAAATTGACACAGGGGGGACTTGGCTTACTACTTGGGGGGGAATAGTACTATGGGGGATGAATTAATATGGGGAATGAATTACTATAGGGGGGATGAATTACTATGGGGGATGAATTACTATACTTACTATGGATGGCATGGTAGTGGCTGGGCCGGCCAGCAGCTAGTGGGGGGCGGGGCTGTGGGGGAGTACGGATTGAGCCAAGAAGAAAGCACTGCGCAGTCTCAGTCTCTTAACAAAAAAGGGAGACCAACAACACTGTTCCCACTAAAATTGAAGGCACTATTTTATGAAAGAAATACATTGCATAAAAGTTTTGTAAAATAACTCTTTTTATGCTTTTCTACCTTAAATTAATCTAAACATTTAATGTTACAAATTTTAATTTAATTTATATTAATTCACACATACACATCATTCATCTACTCTTGGTCCGGCCCCCGGGTCCAATATATGAACCCATTGTGGCCCTCAAGTCAAAAAGTTTGCCCACCCCTGCCCTGGAAGTATAAACCCATATCAATACATGTGTTTGAGGCCCGATTTCAACTGATGTGATGTAAGTGTTTATCTGGCATTTCTCCATTAAAGTTTTTGCTTTAAAATTACTAAATTATGGAAGTGCTCTTTTTCCTTTGGAGGTGCATCTGAGCTGGCTTATGTTCCTGTGAAAAGGATTACCAGTTTCAACACTACTGAAATAATTCCGGTTATACGGTGAGGAAGGCCATATTCCTGTGATCGGTGTGATTCTATCATCTTGGATACCTATTAAGGGCCCTGGGAGTATGAGGCCTGAAAGCTGTGTGGCCCCTTGGGGTCTTGGCGTGGAGGTGAGGAGGCATTTTAGCCGATGACGGATTTATCATTCATTTCACCCAGTTGCTTTGTTCGTTTGGAGTTGGCGGTCTATTTACATGTAAAAAAATGTAAAAAAAACAAAACCTCAGCGCTCAGGACTTCCTATTTACCATACAAATCCCCGTGAGATGCTGCTGTGCACAGGTACAAAGGACCAAAAACTTTTAACAATGAAAACCAGCGCAAACCCACATGATCAATTACATTACTCAGTTTAAAAAAACATTAATGTGCTAATAAAGTAAATTATATATAAAATATATTGATATATAAAAATTTAAAATTATAAGTCCAGTGACAAAAAAAGCAAAGTGACAAAAAATCAAAAAAAAATCAAAAAAAACCCCCAGAAAATATATATAATTACAGTCCCGTGACAAAATTAAATCAAATTAAATTATAATATATTTTCCATTTGATTCTTCCGTGTTACTGATCCCTTCACCATCCACCAGTGCAGAAATCAACATTAACCGCACTCACCAGATAATGGTGAGTCACACGCCTTTCAGGATTGTTAAGGGCTCCTGGACCAGGAGCCCTTAACAATCCTGAAAGGCGTGTGACTCACCATTATCTGGTGAGTGCGGTTAATGTTGATTTCTGCACTGGTGGATGGTGAAGGGATCAGTAACACGGAAGAATCAAATGGAAAATATATTATAATTTAATTTGATTTAATTTTGTCACGGGACTGTAATTATATATATATATATATTTTCTGGGGGTTTTTTTTGATTTTTTTTGATTTTTTGTCACTTTGCTTTTTTTGTCACTGGACTTATAATTTAAAATTTTTATATATCAATATATTTTATATATAATTTACTTTATTAGCACATTAATGTTTTTTTAAACTGAGTAATGTAATTGATCATGTGGGTTTGCGCTGGTTTTCATTGTTAAAAGGTCTATTTACATGGACTTTATGCCGATTTGATGATCACTTATGTTTATTCTGCTGGTCACTCATTATTTGTTATATGTCACGGTGCTTTAATTATTTTTTGTGCTTATTGACGCACGTTTATTTCCACTGTGCATTTTTCACTGGCATCAATCCTGATTATAAGGTGCATTTTTAGTTTCATGCACCTTGTATGATTAGTTTTGCACATATATTTCTTTGCTTTTTGATTGTCACAGTTTTCTTTGCACGGCGCTTTTTGTGCCATTTTTATTTAGGACATGTTAGTCCTGCTATGTTGAATACATCATTTATGTTCACTCATTGATTGTGTACGTTGTTTTCATCACAATCCATATTGCACTTAGTTTGGTTTGGTTCAGGCCTTTACATTTTGTATGTATTATTTATGATGCATTTATAGTTTCATGCACCTTGTATGATTAGTTTTGCACCTATTTTTTGCCATTTGATTTTGGCAGTTTTCTTTGCACAGTGGTTTTTGTGCACTTATATTTAGGACGTGTTAGTCCTATTATGTTGAAATGCATTATTTATGTTTACTCGGTGACTATTGTTCATGCTGTATTTCATCACAATCTATATTACACTTAGTTTTGGTCTGGGTTCAGGCCTTTATCTTTTTATGTATTATGATTATTACTCATGTCGTCTTTGTCACAGTTCATATTGCACCTAATTAGGTCTGGATTCAGGCCTTTATACTTATCACCTCTGTTTTGGGGTTTTTTCTGTCGCCCCACTCTTCGAATTATTGTGTCCTTAGTACTATTGATATTAGCGCAACACCATTTTATTTGTTTTGTTTCCTTGTGCTAGTGGTGTCTAGGTCTAGGTGTTTGCAGCTTTTTTCAATAGTCCTATCTATACCTATAGCATTGTTTTGTATGGCTGTGCTGTGCATAGCCATGCAAAGCAGTGTGCACGACCTGACAGGTAGGAGAACGGTTTTGTTTACAAAGAGCTCTGCTTCCTGTCGGAGATCCTCTTTAATCACAAGCCGGAACCCGGTGATTGGCGGCCACAAATGACCTTGCGCGTGCCTCCCTACCCAGAAATACAAAATCACGTACATAAATATATATGATTTTGCGCATCCGTGCCACTCTGTACCATTATTTCTGCTATAGGGTGGACGGGGAGCATTTAAAAATGTGTTTTTCTTTAACCAGTTCCTAAATGCGCTGTAGCCAAAAGACGGCTAAAAAAAAAAACAAAACAAAAAACTGCAATCAGCTATTCTAGGAAGGCATCCATGGACGTCCTTCCTGGGGCACGTACTGTCTTTCGGACACAGCTGATCATGGATCGAGGTAAAGGGCCAATCAGAGCGGCATTTTACCATGTGATCAGCTGTGTCCAATCACAGCTGATCACAGTGTAAACAGGAAATGCCGGTTATAGGAGAGACGGTAAGCGACATTCCTCAGAGGGGACATCTCCACTGCTCATCGGGGCACTTATCACTGTAGCCCATCAGTGCTGGCAAAAGTGCCCATCGGAGCTGGCTATCAGTGTCTGCTATCAGTGCCTCCTCAGTACCGGCTGTCAGTGCCCATTAGTGCAGCCTCATCAGCGTACATCAGTGAAGGAGAAAAATCACTTATTTATAATACTTTTTAATATAAACTAAGAAAAACTTATTTTCCCAAAAAAATGTGGGTCTTTTTTTGTTTAACAAAAAAAAAAAAGTTTGGGTACAGTAATGCATGACCACCCAATTGTCCTTCAAAGTTCAACAGAGCTGAAAGCTGAAAATTGGCATGGGCAGGAAGGGGGTAAAAGTGCCTGGTAGGCAAGCGGTTAAATAATAATTTTGATCTCGGAGCCTGATGATATTATCAGATTCAAACTCTAATAGTAATAATAATATATACAAATCTCCTCTGTTATTCTCAGAGTGTATATCAGTAGGTGTTTTGTTCCCCAACCATATAGCTGGTTATACACACACAAACATACACTGCATATAGATATTCAAGAATAAATTGTCTTTTTTTTAAACTTTACATATTAACTAAATTAAATTAGACACCAAACTTCTTTTTTTAGTTTTTTGTATGCAGTTCCAAAATTAAATGGGCTGATAATGCTTACCATCTTTCTGGCAACTTATCCTCATTTGGCAGTTCAACTGAAGCATTTTCATCTGTATGAATAACAATGAATAGGAAGAAATTGTATCAGAGTTGCTATGCTGTTTTAGATTACAACACATTTTCCCTGCTTAACTTTCCTGCAGCATTGAAATGCATCTAAACCTAGGAACAAAAATATAATATATTGCAACTTACTAGCCCTCAGATGTGGGGATCACTCTATGGAGGCAAGTATGAGCAGAAGAGGTAATGTTGCACTTACTAAACAGATGCAGCAAAAGGCTTTCAATATACAGTATATTTAACAGACCAAAAAGGGAGAATATAGTAGAAAAAGTTAAACAGTTGTGTGCAACCCCAAGTGTCTTTCTGGAACCACTGGGATATCTTTCCTAGGGGGCACAACACTGACAGCTCCTTGCTCCTCCCAGCCCCAGGCCAGACAAATGCAGCCCCATTAAAATCATAAAGACATTAGAACTTAGGGAGAGTCCTGCCTTCAACCAGGGACAAACCTGGTGTCCCAGGCCAGAATCACCCTGGGAGGAAAAAAAAAAACCTCCCACTATTCCTACCTTATTACATTGGGCAAATACTAGCCAGCACCCCCGCCCGCCCAAGGAGGGAACTCTGTTCTCCCTCCAAAAAGCAGACAAGAATAGATAATATACTTGACTTTAGCCAAAAGGTCGAGAAGCGGTTAAAGTGACTAAAAATCCTTCTCTACACAGGGCAGGATTTAGAACTATGGCCGTCTCCTGTAACCTATCACACTTAAGAGGCCTATTGAAAGCGGAGGAGGGCAGATCACAGCGTGACCATAAAAGGTGAGGTTTCCATTTGCATAATGGATAGTCCCAGTTGTCGTAGATCCTGAGATGCTCCGGATAGAAATTAAATGTGTGCAGGCACTTGGAGGCAGCAGCTGTATCATCCTACAATGAATATCTAAGTGCAGACAAGCTCAAAGGTTTATAAGTGAAGTAAGAATAAGGGTTGCATGTCGGGGGAAAATGTGGAGCAAGCCAGCAGGGCATATTCCAGATCTCCATCCAGGTATGCATTATCTGGCTACTGTTTATTTGTTAGGCTACTTCCTAACACATAATTGGGCATCTAAGGAAAGGAATAATGCGAAGACAAACATCAGGCTTAGGATCTCAGATTTATAGCTGGCTGTAGGGCTAGGCCAGTGGTCGGCAAGCCGCGGCTCGCGAGCCACATGCGGCTCTTTACAAACTTAAATGCGGCTCTTCTGTGTGCCGGGCGCCCGCTCCCCTCCCTCCTCTCGGGCGGCCGCCCTAAAAGTCAGGACTCTGCAGCTGTCAGGATGTAGGCGGGGCAGCCAGGATGTAGGCGGGGCAGCGTGACGAACTCCTCTCCTCTCACAGTCCGCCCTGAAGACCAGAACGGCGCGGGAACACAGCGAGAAGAACGCGCGGAGTAAAGGTAAGTGAATTGACACAATATGGGGAATGAATTACTATAGGGGGAATGAATTACTATGGGGGATGAATTACTATATGGGGGACGAATTACTATATGGGGGACTAATTACTATATGGGGGACTAATTACTATATGGGGGACTAATTACTATATGGGGGACTAATTACTATATGGGGGACGAATTACTATATGGGGGACGAATTACTATATGGGGGACGAATTACTATATGGGGGACGAATTACTATATGGGGGACGAATTACTATATGGGGGACGAATTACTATATGGGGGACGAATTACTATATGGGGGATGAATTACTATGGGGGATGAATTACTATATGGGGGATGAATTACTATAGGGGGGATGAATTACTATATGGGGGATGAATTACTATATGGGGGATGAATTACTATATGGGGGATGAATTACTATAGGGGGGATGAATTACTATAGGGGGGATGAATTACTATAGGGGGGATGAATTACTATGGGGGATGAATTACTATAGGGGATGAATTACTATATGGGGGATGAATTACTATATGGGGGATGAATTACTATATGGGGGATGAATTACTATATGGGGGATGAATTACTATGAGGGATGAATTACTATATGGGGGATGAATTACTATATGGGGGATGAATTACTACGGGGGATGAATTACTATATGGGGGATGTATTTTCAGTTTTAAAAATGTGGCTCTCAAAATAAATTTCAATCGTGGTTTTGGCCAGATTTGGCTCAGTTGAAAAAAAAGGTTGCCCACCACTGGGCTAGGCTATTAAACCACTTTGACACGGTTGCTGCAAAATTATCTTCAGAAATGCTTACTTACTGCAGTCATGAGGTGCTTGATCTAGTAAATTGTCATTCACCAACAGGAAGGCACTTGTATACTCTTAAAAAGAAAAAATTTTTTTTAATTAAATAAAAAGAAATCACAATAGTCTATAGCAGCCTCTCTCAATATGTTTAGCCCATAGGAACCCTTGAAAAAATTTTTAGGTCTCAAGGATCCCGTTAAAATCTCATCAGGGAACACAGGCAAATATGCCCCTTACAATGTTGGTTAGAGGGAAGAGTGACCCATCTACTGTGGCAGTCACAATGCCACCCATACAGACAGTTAAAATGACCATTACTGTCATCCTGCAGAACTAGCCAACTAGGTGGTTGATCAGCCATATCTCAGGAAACACCTAATAAACTCTGGATGAACCCTGACTGAGGATGTAGGATCTAGAGCAGATATCACTAAATGGGGGACATAGTTCACTGTCCCATCCGTACCCACGGTCATGCCATTTAGGGGCTAGTTCTGTCCCCCATCCTCTGCCGCTGTCATTATCACGGCAGAGTGGAAGGCAGGACAGATTGAGAGTGAGAGGCACAGTAGCACTGCATGTGGTCGGGAGCTGCCCGACATTACCTTGCAGTTTAGCAAGCGGTCCTAACAATGAATCACCAAATCCTTATTATGGAAATTCAAGTTCGGCAGCTCCTGTTCCGGCCCTCCAAGTAGTGAAACTGTACCTCTCGCTCTGTCTTGCCTCCCACTCTCCAATCTGTGTACCTGTCAAGTAACAGAATGAAAGGGGAAAAAAGGACCTGGCTCTGATGGGGGAGGTGATGTGAGAGGGGCAGAGCTGTGTTGGGTGACGTGAAGGGGGGTTTAGAACACCTTTGTGAAGGAGCAGAGGACATTGATGTAAGAATGGGATTGTGATAGGGGGCTATGATATGAAGAATCTGAGTCATTGGGCAAATAAGCGATTTGGACATTTGCTGGAGGAAAATTTTCACTAAAAATGAATTTTATTCAATGCCCCTGATCTATAATAAAAGGCAGACTTGAAGCGCCACTAAACATAAAATTTAACATTGAGTTAAAATGTTTTTAATAGTTGCTTCAGGCCTGGTTTACATCCATGCGTGTTTGTGCGGGCACATCAGCCTATTGGCAGCTGGCTTCACCTCTCCAGCCCTGACACTCTAGCGCGCATAGGAGGGGAAAACTGGAGAGCGGTGACCGACAGTCACCGCTATCCACTCTGAGTTGACCGAGAACTGAGTGATCAGCGGTCATGTGGTCACTTATTTCACAGGCCTTGAGCTGATGTGGGACAGCTGCAGCTTTAGACTCAGGGATGTCCAATTTGTATTGCCCAACGCCCGGAACATGTAGTACCGGGCGCTGGGCAGCTAATTTTCTTTTTTACCCCTTAGCCCTGCTGCAGGCAAGCAGCAGGGCTCACCTGTCAGGTGGAAGCATTTGGGTGGCAGCGCTGCTGCCCGATTGTTTCCACACAACCCACAGTGCCAGCCTCTCCCCCCTGCCCGCTATATGTCCTGGGCTCCGCTCGCCCATCTGTGGGCCCGGGACCAGTTCAGTGGCTTCAAGTTGAAAACCACTTCCAAAGTGACTTCTGAGACCAAAACCTCAAAAAGAAAAAAAAAAACTCAGATAGTGTATTACCCTTATCAACTGAAAGTATATTCACTCCATAACACATGTGAATCACACACAAAAAACACACGTGATCACTACTAAATACAGTGAACAACTGTGTAAAACGTGCCCGTGAAACGATCTCGTGACAACTGAATTCAGTAACAATACTGTGAAAACTGTGTCCACTTCGAGAGTGCGCAGATCACAAAGGAACAACACAGCCAGACCCTCTGGAGATCCTCAGAAGCGCTTCTGAGGATCTCCAGAGGGTCTGGCTGCATTGTTCCTTTGTGATGGCAATTTTAAAAGATGGAATATATGTAAGCATACAATAAAGTATTAGCTATTATGTTGTATACGGATTTACACTATTATTGATTCATATATATGGTGGGCATCGTTTGGAGATGGATGTGGAGAGAGGAGTATATCTTTGTAGCTGTGAAGATCCTCTTGGTGGAGCTTAGAGATGTCAGCACCCTGCCTGGTTAATTACAAGCCTGTGATGATTTGATCTTTGGTAAGGGTATTTAATCTGCACACTCTAGAAGTGGACACAGTTTTCACAGTATTGTTACTGAATTCAATTGTCACGAGATTGTTTCACGGGCACGTTTTACACAGTTGTTCACTGTATTTAGTAGTGATCACGTGTGTTTTTTGTGTGTGATTCACATGTGTTATGGAGTGAATATATTTTCAGTTGATAAGGGTAATACACTGAGTTTTTTTCCTTTTTGAGGTTTTGGTCTAAGAAGTCACTTTGGAAGCGGTTTTCAACTTGAAGGTTTTTGAACCTGTATGAAAGTGTATGACTTTATATTTTAAAGGACAATCTCATTTAATTTTGTTTTTGGGACTTATATTTTTGATTACTTAGGGCGCTGTTTATTTATCTATTTGGGTTAGTAAGCATAATTTTATATAACAAGAGTATTACACTTTTTTGGGTAAAAGTGTTTTCATGCGTTTTGGGGATTTATGTACGTTAATTATTAGGGAAGGGGACACTGTATATCATTGTTACAGTTCAGTGGCTGCCGGCGAGTATATGGGAGGGAGGAGAACGGATGCATCCTCTCCCCTTCTGTCCTGACCCGGAAGTGATGTAACGTCACTTCTGGGTCCCTGCTGACAGATGCCGGGATGTGACATTGGGGTTTTGAACCTGTCACCTGGGGGAGAACCTGTCATCAATAAATCACATAGGGGACTTTTTGTCCCCTATGTGATTAAAAAAAAATATATATTTTTTATTTGTAAAAAATTAAAGTTACACCCAAGCATATAACCCCCCACCCAAAAAAAAATTTTTTTCAAGACCCCCCCACATATGTACGCACATACAAACATAAAAGCACACGTTCGGGGCGCCTACACAAGAAACGACTGCGATACATGATACATATCGCCTTGCACGCCAGAATGAGAGCAATAATTCTAGCAGCAGACCTCCATAACGCTAAACTGATGACCTACAAGGGGCTTTAAAAGTGTCACCTATAGAAAATATAGGGTACTGAAGTTCGTCGCCATTTCAAAAGTGCACGCAAATTTAAGGTTTGACAGGTTGGATATCTATTTACTCAATACAACCTCGTATTTTATATTTTACAAAAAAATAGGATGATTTGTTAATTTTTGTGCCTTAAGATTAACTTAAAGCGGAGCTCTACCGAAAAGGGGAAGTTCCGCTTTAAGGACTGCTCCCCATTAAGGATTGGCACTTTTGGGGGTCGGGGGGGGCAGGTACCCGAATTTGATAGGTACCCGCTCCCGCTTCCGGTCCGATCAGATAGGTAATTGGAAACGGAAGGTGTCCTCCCTCCTTCTGTGTAGTCTTTTGGGACACGTGACAGGTCTCAGAAGACTACAGGACCATTCATGAAGCACAGCGCTACTCGCGCATGCGCAGTGGGTACCTGGCTGTGAGGCCGCAAGCTATCACAGCCGGGTGCCCACACTGAAGATGCCGGCCTCCTGGAATACAGGACAGCCGGTGGCACGGGCTGCGGGGGACACACGAGACCAAGGGACAGGTAAGTGGCTGTTTTTTAAAAGTCAGCAGCTACAGTTTTTGTAGGCATTTCACGAATTGGACGAATTGGATGTCCCTTCAGATACTTAGCGTTTTGGTACAACCCCCGCTGGGGCACTGGATGGCTTACCAGTTATGCCACTTCTTACAATAGATTCCAGACTCGCACAGATATACCAGACCCCTTGCCCCCTTTGAACAGCTGTGTGCCACAGAGGAGTATACTCCTCATCTTCTGTCAGTACTGTATAAAATGTTGATCAAACTGGGGGAGACCTTTGTCCCTTCCTACGTGCACAAGTGGGAGGCTGTTCTGCAGATGTCCTTTTCAGAAGGATAAGCGAACCAGATCATTCAACAAGCTCACAAATCCTCGATAGGTAATCGTTTCCAAGAGCAGTGATACAAACGTCTGTGCAGGTGGCATAGGGTCCTAGTACTATTGAACAAGTTTTACCCCTCAGTCTCCAGTTTGTGTTGGCGGTGTCAGAAGGAGGAAGGTACTTTGCATATCTTCTGGCAATGTTCTTCTGACTCAGTTCTGGACGGGGGTGCGGAACTTAGTCTTACAGCTGACCTTGGCTGACCTGGGAACAGAGCCCTTGGCCTACCTTTTTCATCTCAACTCGGTAGCGATATGTCACTATAGACGCTCCCTGACAGTTCATCTTCTAAATGCATGCATTCCGGACCGGTGGAAGATAACCTCCCCTCCAACCATGGGCCACTGGTTTGTGAAGTTGAATGAAATCAATTCAATGGAAAGCCTTACTGCCTCCCTTAACAATAGGGAAGAAGTTTTTTGGGAGAAGTGGCGGCCTCAGACAATATATACTTGCTTGACCCAATATCTGGATGAAGTGCCAACTTCCTCTGGGAGGGATTGAGTCCTTTTCGAAGTAACCTTCGGCGGGTCTGTGGCCGAACCATATGGTTGGTGCTCTACCCCTCCGCCCCCCCAGCACTGCCTCAGGTACTCTCCATGGGCCCCCACTCCATCCTCTCTCGTCTCCCCTTTCCCTCCCATACCCCACCCCCTTTTTTTTCCCTCTGTTTATTATCCCCTGATGGACCAATTACGGGTTTTCTCTGAGGTAAGTATACAGGGGGGCGAGGGGCGATACAATTACTAGGACATTTTTTACCTTAATGCAGAGAATGCATTAAGGTAAAACATGTTTAGCCTTTAGAACCAATTTAAGGGAACTCACTGACCCCCAAACAACAACTACTGCTCAAAACCTCGATACCTACATATGTTTGCCCAATTTGGCCACAGACAGCTCTGGTGTGGGTACAGCAATAATATTATAGGAAAACGGGCCAAGAATGTGAGAGTGCAAATACAGTCAGATGATCGGCAAATGTAACACAGAATTTTTCAGGATCTGGTATTTGCCAAAAATGATTTGCTTACATACCTTTGTCTGTTGCTGACCCATCATTGACTTTTTGCCACAGCAGTCTTAGCTTCTGCTCTGCCTTTTCAAACAATATGTCAACCTTCCCTTGTGCTTGCTGATCTTGCCAGAATGTTTTTGCTTCACCTTAAATAAAACCAAGCCAAAAAAAAATTTATTTTAGCTGTGTGTTGAGGTAAGTTAAGATTAATATGCAAAGAATATGGTCCCATCAGTACAGTATTAGGTCACTTAGGAAGTTGAAATTACTATAAAAAACACAGGAAAGAACAGCAGCAGCACACAGCAAAGAAATGTGAAAGGATCAGACCCTAAAGTGCATCTTAATCCAAAACCAAAAATTAAATGCAGTGCCGATTGCCAGTCTTTGGATGTGGTGGTTTCATTAGATTTCTGTTTTCAGGCTTTTTTCGCCTTTATTTTTACCTAGTAAATTCTGTCAAAGGTGACAACACTGTACTGTATCTATGAAGAAGTACTGTTGTCACCCTATCCTCTCATGATTTTGACTACAAATACTTCCCCCTTTCCATACATCATGGGAAGGGTGGGGGGTGTCCTGGGGCTCCCTTATAAACCTCTGACATCTTTGGTCAGTCTTCTTCTTGGATCCGATCTTTGGCCGTTTTGATTGGCCAGGTCGAAATTACATTCAATCATCTCGGCAGACGCACAGCTCAGTGTACAGCGTGGACAAGCAAGTAAAAACTTTTATGTAGAAGAGGCATAGTATGTACAGTATATCATGCATTAAAAAAAACTGCCTGTTCCCTTTTTTTCTTTAAATTAAAGATTAATTTTCACCTGAAATATTAAACTAATGCAGCCAGCACATCTAAGGACTCATTTGTTCATGGGTTTAGACATACTTTAAAGCCCAGCTTCTCGGGTCCCCACTGGTGCTCCTGGTCCCTCCCCCCTGCCTAGTATCTCCAACGCAAGCAGTCTGCTATGGGGGCACCCAAGCAGGCTCGCTCCCAAACCGCTGCTCTGTGTATCCATTCACACACTGAGTGTGGCTCGACCCCACCACCATTCCTTGACTCAATGTCTGTAACTGACAGTAGCAGGAGCCAATGGCTCTTGCTGCTATCGCAATTAATGTGAAGAAACAGGCCCGGGAGAGCTGAAGCTCTCATGCACATTGTTGGATCGAGATAGGGGTCAGGTAAGTATTGGGGAGGTGGCTGGTGGGGTCGCTGCACATAGGGTATTTACCTTCATGCTTAGAATGCATGAAAGTAAAAAAACCTTGAGCCTACAACCACTTGAAGCTGGACAAAAAAAACCCCAAATCTGAATGCATTACCCTATCCATACAATTGATGTAAATGGGGAAATCCTCCCTGATGCACTATTGTATTCTGACAGTGAGGACTTTTCTGCTTTCAGAACACACTGATCAGCGCTGCAGGTGCCAATCGAATGAAAATTTGACAACAATCCTGTTTAGGAGGCATCGATCATTAGATGGAACAGCCATAGATGGTTCAAAATTTGGCCGGTTCCTGTTGACATTCATTCCTGTTGAAATTTGTCCAGCAGCTTTACAACCAGTTTGTTTTTTTTTTTGAACTGCTGTCCATGCCTCAGTCCCGTCAACACCCTTTCTCCTCATTTCTTGTCCTTTTGTCATATTGACAGAAGCAAAAGGGAAATCCCCCTAGTCAGGTCACAGAAGCAATATAAAAAAAAAAAAAAAAAAAAAAAAAAAAAAAAATGCTGACATTTGTGAAAATCTCTGAACTGACCGAGAGCTGATTGTTCATTACATGTGCACAAAACATTTTTGTTACACTGTTTCCATGACTAAGGTGTCCGTTTATGACAGAGAAAAGCCGAGATCCTGATGATTTGGTATGATCTCTCATGTATGCCATTTTATGAAGCTGAGGCGAGGAGAATATGTTCTTCACTTCTCATCACAGGACACACCCTTCTGTCTTCACTTTAAGTGCTGGTTCACATATACGTGGATATGATGCGGTGTGAACCACATCCAATCTGCATGACAAGTGAAATAATACTGCATCCTATGGTGCCTGTTCACATATGTCCGGTGCACTGGCAGTGCAGATTCATTGCGAGTCATGTTTCATTTCTAAACAGATGGCTGGTTTATGAAGATGAGATCTGAAGATCTCACTGGCCATCAATATCTCCAGCCCAGAGGTGGAGAATATGGGTGAGAAGTTGCTGTGATGTGAGGATGAAAGCTTCTTTCTTCCTAATATATATTACACACACACACACACACACACACACACACACACACACACACACACACACACACACACAGGGTGACCAACGGGGAGCTGGACGGTTTTGAAAAAAATCAGTACTCCGTAGATTTTCAACTCTATATGTATTTATTTTTACAAAAACAGAGTTCAAGACATGCCATTTGAATTACTTATTACAAAGTTTGACAAATTTGCTTTGAATCTAGGAGCCAGCTAAAAAAAGTTAGGAGCCAGGTTTTTTTTTTTTTTTTTAAACACTTGCCTACTGGTTACTTTTGCCCCCTTCCTGCCCAGGCCAATTTTCAACTTTTAGCACTGTCACACTTTAAGCCCTGGTTCACATCTGTGTGCGGCCGTGAGGGCCGCGATTTGCACAGGCACCAGAGCCCATTCATTTGAATGGACTCCTGTGCCCTGGGACACACAGGGAAGAAGTCCCTGCATACTTTGGAAATTACAGCCTGCACGGGAACCGAGGTTCCCAGTACGGTTGCGATTTCCAGTGCAGGCAGCATGCCATTAAAGTTAATGGCACCCGCCTGCGGGTCTTGCATTCCTCTGTGTGGATGGGGAGGCTGAAAGTATTTGAGCGGGTCCCACAGTGGCACCACCTGCACAGATGTGAACCGAGGGTAAAGGACAATTGCGCGGTCATACAACACTGTACCCAAATAAAATTTTTATTTATGGGGCTAAGCCGATGGGACACTGATGGGGCTACGCCGATGGGGCACTGATGGGGCTACGCCGATGGGGCACTGATGACGCTACGCCGATGGGGCACTGATGACGCTACGCCGATGGGGCTGCACCAATAGGGCACTGATAAGTGGCCACACTGGCTGTCATGCCGCCGGTTCCTGCTCCGAGGTAAGGCTGAGAGTCTACCTGCAGCTGCAGGTGTCACCGAGAGCCTCACAGGGGACACTTCCTGCCAGCTCTGCTACTCCTCTGACTCCCCCCTCCTACTAATGTACAGCCCCGCATCTCCCCTAACCCATCCTTCACATTTCCACCCTCACATAGCCACTCCTCCCTACCCCCCTGACTCACACACTTGGCAGTGACACCTGCAGGTTGCCTGGCAATGTTGCACCAGGCTGCACTCCCCTATGCTACACCACTGGGGCTGACAACAGCCCGGGCGCCAGGCCGTATTGTCTAATCGCCATGGCGACCTGGCGCCTGGGATTTGTCGAGCCCTAACTTATTTAGTTATGAAAAATGTCATTTAGATGACGACCATCCTCTTGAACGAAGCGGAGGACTGTGTTGCGACTGAGAATGGCCCAGTGTTGACCAACAGTGAACCACTTCGAACAAAGCTGTAGTAAGTAAGCAAACGATGTAGTAATGTCCACTTCTTCATTGTGACTGAATTGGCATTCCAGTAGGATGGGTGGGGGGGAAGACGCCTAGCTCGTCCCCCTTCCACCACTTACCAAGTACTACCTGTTCTAAAATCTTCACTGTGTGTGTGCATAATAAATATATATATATATATATATATATATATATATATATATATATATATATATATATATATATATATATATATATTTATTTCTCCCCTGTATTGTTTTTTCTGCTCCATTCACATCTGAGCAATGCAGAGTCATGGGCAGAGGTGTGCAATTCTGGCTGCGATTCCAAATGGAACTAAAAACGTGTCAAAATATGTAGTGCGCTTTTGGGTGCCATTTATTGTTAATGGCACCCCAAATGCGGTTAGCAGACATGCGTTTTGCCGCACATTGTCATCATTTGACAAATAAGCTACAAATGCACCAAAACAAGCAACAACAAAAAAAAAACAAAAAAAAATATCCATACCCAAAAAAGGTTCAATTTGGCTTTATGGGCCCCTTTTTTTTTTAAACTCACATTTTGAGTTTCTTTTAAAAGGCATTTTTGCAAATTTATATTTATTTATATGTTCATTCTGGTATTTAACATGTATTTTGGCTCATTTCTTTAAAGCAGTTTTTTTGTGTTCATTCCAAAAATACATGCCTGCAGTGCCATTAATTGTCAAAAGTAACTAGCAGATGTGCGTTTTGCCAAAATGCACATAAAAACCACATCAAAATGCACGTTAAAAAAGTGCCAAAATAGGTCTTAAAAGAAGTGCCAAAATGTGTATTAAAAACCCCACCAAAATGTGTTAAAATAACCAAAATGTGTTTAGAAAAGCGCCAAAGTGCACAATAGAAAGTGCCAAAATACATCACTTTAACTTGTTGCCGACCGCAGATAGCCGAATGACGGCTGCACTGCGGCCGGCCAGTTCTGAGTGGACGTCATATGACGTCCCCCCAGAACGCACTCTCCTGCGGGCCCCAGGGGGCGCGCACCCAGCGATCTCCGCGATCGCTGTGTCCTACGGACACAGCTGATCACGTGATGTGGTAAAAGGCCAATCACAGCGGCCTTTTACCACCTGATCAGCGGTGTCCAATGACACGCTGATCAGAGGGAAATGCAAGTGCCGGTTCTCGGCTGCACTTTCCTCACGCTGTCAGATCGTGAGGAAAGTACTGCCGAGAACCGGCAGTTGTTAGAGTGGGGATCGGCACCGATCATCAGGGCACTGATGATCAGTGCCCTGATGATCGGTGCCCAGCAGTGCCACCTGCAAGTTCCGCCCACCTGTGCCCTACAGTGCGCCCACTAGCTCCGCCCACCTGTGCCCAGCAGATCACCCACCTGTGCCCAGCAGTGCACCCACCTGTGCCCAGCAGTGCCACCCACCCGTGCCCAGCAGTGCCACCCACCTGTGCCCACCAGTGCCACCCACCTGTGCCCACCAGTGCCACCCACCTGTGCCCACCCACCAGTGCCACCCACCAGTGCAGCCCAGCAGTGCTGCCAGTCAGTGCCTCCAGTGCAGCCCAGCAGTGCTGCCAGTCAGTGCCACCAGTCAGTGCCCAGCGGTTGTGCCAGTCAGTGCCGCCAGTCAGTGCCCAGCAGTGATGCCAGTCAGTGCCGTCTATCAGTACCCATCATCAGTGTCACCTATCAGAGCCGCCTATCAGTGCTGCATATTAGTGCCGCCTATCTGTGACACCTCATTAGTGCTATCAGTGCCGCCTATCCGTGCCACCTCATTAGTACTGCCTATCAGTGCCCTTTAGTGCTGCCTATCAGTGCCCATCAGTGCTGCCTATCAGTGCCCATCAGTGCTGCCTCATCAACGCACATCAGCGAAGGAGAAAAATTACCTGTTTGAAAAATTTTATAATAGAAACAAAGAAACTTTTTTTTTTTTCAAATTTTTTGGCAATTTTTTATTTATAGCGCAAACAGTAAAGCGCCCAGTGGCGATTAAATACCACCAAAAGAAAGCTCTATTTGTGAGAAAAAAATGATCAAAATTTCATATGGGTACAATGTTGCATGACCGCGCAATTGTCAATCAAAGTGCGGCAGCGCTGAAAGCTGAAAATTGGCCTGGTAAGGAAGGGGGTATAAGTGCCTGGTAGGCAAGTGGTTAAAGAATGTGCCAAAACGTGCGTTAAAAAAAACGTGCATTAAAAAAGTGCCAGTGCTCATTGTTTTCATGTAATTATATGGTCTGTTTAACCTTGGTTTCACTTCAACTTAACTGCACTGTAATCTCAATACCTCACTAGTTCAGTGGGCAGCACAGTGGCTAAATGGTTAGCACTTCCGCCTGGCAGTACTAGAGTCGTTGGCTCGAATCCCACCTGTCTGGAGTTTGCATATTCTCCCTGTGCCTGCGTGGGTTTCCTCCGGGTACTCCGGTTTCCTCCCACATTCTAAAGACATGCTGGTAGGTGAATTGGATCCTGTCTAAATTGTCCCTAGTATGTGTATGTATGAATGTGACTTATGGACCTTAGATTGTACACCCCTTGAGGGTTAGGGACTGATATGAATGTACAATATATATGTAAAGCGCTGCTAAATTGATGGCGCTATATAAGTACCTGAAATAAATAATCACAGGCAGCCCTCTCCCTTTTACACAGATCTCAGTCATTCTCAGAGGACAAAAATTTTACTCTGTTCTCTGAGAACAAATGTTCTCGGTTTCATAAACAAAAGTCATCTTCTGTGACACCCTCTCTTAGAGCTGATGAAAACTAAAATGAGAGAAATTCTATTTAATAAACGTACATCTAAGGTGTTGTAGTGGATCCTGGTGGTGTGGCAAGGAGACTGAGAATAAGAAAAGCACAGATTTCATTTCAAGAACCTGTGAACTACAGAGATACACTGGATTTACTGCTGTGATCTACAACGTTGAATGTCATGAGGAACCAAGCTGTGGCTACTTTTCCATGGGACTGTCAGTTTGTGTCAAATTGGATGTAGGGTTTGTGGTTTTATCATAAGCGCCATCTAGTGGTCTTTTTTGTTTTTTTTTTTACAGTTTTGCTTTTTATAATTCATACAGTATATTACATTGAAGTGCAGGGGTTTTTCTTTCTTTTGAGGACAAGACTGGTGCAAGTGAGATTTGTCAAACTGCTTTGCACTCTGTGTTTGGACTGTTTAGCCGCATCCAGATATATTTACATTATTGGATTTCTGTTTTATAATAATTTAATGCACAGCTTATATATATGTTTATCTCCCTGATGATTTATTAACCTCCCTAGTGGTATGATTATGTCCATATTTCTGTGCTGAAAGTGGTACATTTTTGTGCATGGAAATATGTATTTTTTTATTGTAGGCCTGTAATTTTTAGGAATAACTCACTGAAATCTGTCCGAACAAAAGTCTAATAAACATCCCGAGTAGGATAAAACTTGAAACACAAAATTATAAATTATAATTTAATAAATAATCATAAAAATAATATAATAATAAATTTAATTTAAGAATATAATCAAACCAAAAACAATGAAATTTGAAATACAGCGCCAAGTTCGCACATCACTGAGCAAAGTCGCAAAATCGTTTTCAGTGTCTGATGACAAATTTCCCCACGAATCATTATCACTCAATTCTGCAAGTGGTTTTGATTTACTATCACTGTTCTCTAGCTGGTCTAAAACCGCTTTTGACCAAAAGGGACGCTTTTTGGACGCCATGGACTTTTCTTAGTTTCCAGGCAAAAAGAACAGTAAAAATGCAGGCAGGGCACAGGACAAAGCACTCGGGACAAAATGTATGTGAAATGGTTTGATACAGTAATGCTTTACTATGTTAAATTCATTACTAAGAAAATGACAGTTTCAAAACATTTTTAAATTTGCCAGGGGACCGGAACACGGAAGCCAGATGCCAGCATCAGCCGGAGGAGATGGCCGGGGACGCATCGCGGGAGCGAAGGACAAGGTAAGCGCTGCAGGGATCCCGGAGCAGAAGGTTTACAGATATAATGCACTAGGATTTCTTTGTAAAGGAGCGCACTTTAACGGTACTTTTGTCATTATAATATACACTGCAGTCTAATTAGTTGTTATTTACACAAGAAGGTGACTCCTTTGGTGAGCCTTTTATTTAGAACCAGTGGTTTAACCTACCGGTCACTTTTACCTCCTTCCTGCCCAGGCCAATCTTCAATTTTCAATGCTGTCTCACTTTGAATTACAATTGTGCGGTCATGCAACACTGTACCCATAGGAAATGTATCATTTTTTTAACACAAATAGATTTTTCTTTTGGTGGCATTTAAAAAAAAAAAAAAAAAACGAAACTGTTTTTCCTCGTTTGTTATAAAGTTTTGCAAATAAATAATCTTTCTACAAAAAATTTAGGCCAAAACGTATTCCGCTACATTTCTTTGGTGAAAATAACCAAATCAGTGTTTATTATTTAGCTGGTAGAAAGTTATAGAGTCCACAAACTATAGTATATATCTTAAGATCGATAAATCCTGTTGTACTGACTGCCTATCTCATTTCTTTAGGCCCAAAAACACCAGGACAGTACCCCCAAATGACCACTGTTCAAAAAGTAGATAGTCTGAGGTATTTAGTAAGGGGAATGGCGAGTTTTCTGAAGTTGTCATTTTTTTGTCACAATTTTGTGGAAAAAGAATTAAAAAAGAATGTTCACAATTTTTTTTTTACATACACTCATCAACGCAGTACAATATCATCATATAACTGGTGTGGTGGTGATCAGGGACACTGACTGGCGACAGTGTGTAAAATAAAGAATAAATGTAAAAAAATTTTACTACTCTTTAAAAAAAAAATAAAAAATGTTCTACTCCTGTGACCACAGCAATACAATGTTACTACAGTAACATTGTGCTACAGTAGGCTAGTGATTGGGATCTTTTTTTTAAACATATTATGATTGCTTATACCAACGAATTTCATTGGTATAAAGCAAGCCTTTTTACTGAATGAAACTGACTCATTCAGTAGTTTTTGTTGTGATCAGCTGTGATTAGCCATAGCTGGTCACATGCTACAGATGGGCTGTGATTGGCCAAGTCTGTACATGTGAACAATCACAGCTAGCAGCAAAGTTGTAAGCAAAGAATGACATGAAAGGAAGCCATTCATTGTTTACAACTTTCAAGTGATCTGCTGTGATTGGTCACAGCGATCACATGACACTGGCAGCGGGCTGCCAGTGTCCAGTGGACACAGTCGATGACAGATGGCGCTGGAGAGCAGCCCATGCGACGCGATCCTGGAAGGATATTAGATATTAGGGATCCCGCTCAGCTATCATCCTACAATAGGCCTGGTGGGAAGGAGCTAAAGTGAAATTAAAGGCAAAACTTCTCCCCCCCCCCATTTCGGATAGAATGGAGGATGATTGTCAGGTTTATATTGCCATCTGTGTCCTTTTTAGGGAGATTTACCCTCTCTTTTTCCTATTTTTGTTCATGGGCACTTGATATTAATTGCCTTGCTACTTATGGTCTTTATTATAGTACACCTACTATGAGGATTTACCCTGCCAAGGATATATGGTGGAAGCAGTGGCATATCAACCATAGGTGCAGGGTATTCATTGCACATGGACCCAAGGGGGGGCCCACTGTGCTCGCTCACACACACACACACACACACACACACACACCTTACGGTGCAAAGATAGGGGGGGCGGTAACATGCATCTTCACCTGTTGAGAAGGATCCCCTGCACACCCGATCAAGGTAAAGCAAGCCAGTCCCAGAAAGAAGGTAGGAGCAGAGCATGTCACATCTTAGTTGGGCTGGGAGAATATTGGCAGAAGGAATGCAGCAGCTGTCACAGCTGGACACCTGTCTGAAAATCTTCGCCTCCTGACCACTGCCATCCCAGAGTTAACCTTTCAGACCTTGCTTATTAGCCCCTCTTCGCCTCCCATGCTCACCCCCCCCCCAATTGGGACTGCACAAGCCCCACCACCCACTGCTGCCTGATAACCTGATGCTGGAGAGGTTCTCCTCTGTCCTGTAACATTGCCCCCCTCCTGTGACGCTGCCTCCCACCTATCAGTCTGCCCCTGGTTGGTCCAGAGACCAGTGACCCATAGGCTACCAGGTTGACTGGCAGGGAGAGCCCCCGCTCTGATGAACCATGTGACCGCAACTACGTGATCTGTTGCTGGTGAAACGCCACTATGAGAACTGGAGATTGTTTACAGCTATATATTACTGAATGCTGGTTTTTACCTTACACATCGTGAGTTTGTTTTTAAGGGGGGTATTTTGATACAATAAATAGTCAAACGATATTATGCTATGGCGAGTGTTCTTTATTTACCTACAAATGAAATTGGATTATACTTACCTTGATGGAGTCTAAATGGATCAACCATCTGATGAATATTTTCTGGATTGATCGGTGTTTTGATGAATCTTCCACATCTACTGATATTTGATTGAAATGCTGATTAAACACCAGCATCTGGCAAGTTAGCACTTTGATGGGGTGTTGAGCACAAAGGAATTCACGGTTGTGGCGAATATATATTTTTTGAAGTAAATTATATATGGACTACACTTTATTATGGACTTATAATTTTTGATGTCTCACATTTTTGGCACATATTAATTTTTTTGGGTGGCAGTTTTTATTTATTCATATATTGATTTATTTTTTTTATTTATATATAATTTAAGGGTATATATAGTTTTGAGACGCTGTTTATGGTATTTCCATTTATTTATATATAGTTCTATTTCTTGATAAGTGCAGTTCCCTTCTGGTCCCCTTTTGGATACTGTTCATTGATGTTTCTCTCTCTTGGAGGTATACTTCTGGTTGCCTCTTTTGTTGTGGATAATTGTCAAGAAGTTTTTTTTTTTTTTAATTGGAAATTTGGCATGCAACATCTATATTACTATGGCTTTATGACTGGTCTAGTTTATGCCTCTCTTTTTTTAGGCTATATGCCATCCTCACCTGATATCAAAGTGATATGTCTACACAGACAATTTCTTTTAGGATTGTATAAGAATAAACGTTTGTATTATGTGTATAATGTATTATAGTTTTCTAGTTGGGTTACTCGGGTTTCTCGTCTCCAAGAAAAAGGTCCTAAAGAAGCATTGTATGTGAAACGCGTTGACCGCTTGGATTCTTTCAAGGAAAGCATTTATCTGATTGATACATCTTTGTACATGCTATTATGAGATATCTGACTATTTGTTTGGGATTCATTTCCTGCTTTGATTGTGAGCATGTAATAAATTAAAGTTTTCATATGTGTTTTGAATTGTGTCTTCCCTAGTACCAGTAAAGTCTGTTGATTTTTTTTTTTTTTTTTTCCCGTTTACCATGATCATTGAAAGATAAAAGAAAAACCAAAATTTTGGGCCGTCCCCAGAACAGTAAGAGGGGACATTTTCCAATGAGGACCTGGGTTCTGGTGACTTTGGGGTCCCCAAGGGTTTCTTTTTAATTTGCAGAGATTTCCTCTCACTTCATGTTTTGGCTATTGGACAGGAAGTGAAGGAAAATCTCTGCAATGGGCAAACAAAAATCTGACAGATGTTATAACCCTCCCTTACTCTATCCAAAATTAAAAAAACATTTTGCCTAAAGCTCTGCTCTGTAAAGTGGTATTAAACCCAAAATCAAACATTTATTATGCTGCAGCTTACCAATTCTTAGTCTGAAGGCTTCAAAAGTTTCTTTTTTATGTTTCATTCCATTTTCATCTGCTGATTCAGCCAGAAACTCTGCTGTTTTTCAGAAATTCAAACTCTTCTGCAGAATACATCAGCTTACATGGATGAGGCAATCCATTTACAACTGGCAGCAGTGACTAAAATGATCAGCTTTTATGTATTCATGTAAAACCTTTATCCCAAAAAGGAAAAACAACTGTTTGCTGTAACTGATTATAAAGTATTAGCTGGAGTTTGGCTTCAGTTTATTTGTATTCAAATCTGCTAATACATTTAAAACTCCCATCCCCCCCAGACTGACAGTGCTGCTGTGTGCCGTTTCTTGACTCATTCTCCAAAGTGGTGTCTCACTAATACAGGAGGTGTGTTACTGGCCAAATCACCATGTGAAAACAGAAGGAAAAAAGAAGGAAAAGAAAACTGATGTAGCTACCACATCTAATGTTTGGTAAATTGCATTAAAATACATTTTTTGTTTTTTACGGTTTGTGTTACTAAACCCAGAACCTTGCATTCACTATATCTGGTCTTCCACAGTACACGGAAACGCAATTACAGTGCGGAAAATAATTAATTGATCCTCACTAATATATATATCTATCTCAATTAAAATAACAGAACACAATTATTTGAAAAAGTGAACTTGTCCTTTCAAACAAAATTTGATCCCCTGCAGATTCTGTAAGTTTGCCCTCTTACAAAAGGGTCTATAATATTTATCATAGGTGTATTTTCAAGTGATAGAGACAGAATATCAACCAAAATTCCAGAAAAAATGCATGATACAATTGTTATAAATCGAGTTGCAGTTCAGTGAATAAAATAAGTATTTGATCCCCAAGCAAAACATGACTTAGTTCTTGGTGGAGAAAACCTTGTTGGCAAGCACAGAGGTAAGACTTTTCTTGTAGTTGGTTACCAGGTTTGCACACATCTCAGGAGGGATTTTAGTCAACTCTTCTTTACAGATCTTCTCTAAATCCTTAAGATTTCCTGGCTGTCGCTTGGCAACTCAAAGTTTCAGCACCCTCAGTAAATTTTCTAAAGGATTAAGGTCTTGAGATTGGCTAGGCCACTCCATGACCTTACGAAACCCAGGACCCTGCATTCACTATATCTGGTCTCCTACAGTACACAGAACATGGAAATGCAATTATTTTAGTAAATATAAACTGCTAAATACCTTTTCTCATCAGCAGTTAGAGCAGTCTTGTGACTTCAGCAGAGCACTGGTTAAAGTTTTTAGGTGGAGTCTTCTTTCTGGTCTAGGAGGATGCAAAACCCCTGACCCTCTGTCTGGACAGTGCTGATTGGCCCTTTGCTGCTCACATGCACTCCCTCAAAAGAGAAAAAAAACCTCTCTAGCAATACACACTAAACTGAGCATGTGACTACGGGTTCAGTCTGTCTGATCAGAAGATAAGACGTGGACATTTAAACAAGAGGAGGGGCAGAGAAGAAAGGATCAAACTGCCTTTTTACACAATGCAGAGGATTAACCACTTAGGTTAAACAGTGAGTATATCAAGCATGCTTTACTGCATATACAGACTGATTTTACTGTTGTGGGTTTAGTACCACTTTAAAGTGCTTCTTCCTGAGCCACCCATTTGTTGCCTTAGCGGCATGTTTTGGGTCCTGTCATGCTGTAAGACCCATCGTCAGTGTTCTGGCTGAGGGAAGAAGGTTCTCATTTTACAATACATGACCCTGTCCATTGGCCCCTCAATGCGGCAAAGTCAGCCTGTACCTTTAGCAGAAAAACAGCCCCAAAGCATAATGTTTCCACCTCCGTGCTGGACTGCAGGGTTGGTGTTCTTAGGGTCATAGTCAGCAATTTTCTTCCTTCAAACACAGCGAGTCGAGTTAAAGAGTTAAATTTTGGTCTCATTGGACCACAGCACTTTCTCACAATATTTCCCTGAATCATTTAAATGTTCATTGGCAAACTTCAGACAGGCCTGTACATGTACCTTCTTAAATAGGAGGACCTTGCGAACGCTGCAGGATTTCAAGCCATGGCGGCGTATTGTGTTACCAATGGTTTATTTGGGGACTGTGGTCCCAACTGCCTTGAGATCATTCAAAAGCTCCCCCCGTGTAGTTCGGGGCTGATCCCTCACCAATCATCCTTACCCCATGAGGCGAAATCTTGCATGGAGCTCCAGACCGAGAGTGATTGATGGTTATTTTGTATTTCTTCCATTTACGAGTAATTGCTCCAACAGTTGTTTCCTTCTCACTAAGCTTCTTGCTGATGGTCTTGTAGCCCATTTCCAGCCTTGTGCAGGTCTAAAATCTTGTCCTTGAAGTCCTTTGACAGCTCTTTGGGCTTGCCCATAATGGTGAGGTTTGAAAGGAAGAAAGTGATTCTGTGGACAGGTGTCTTTTATACATAATGAGTTGTCCTTAGGAGCACCTTCTTAAATTGAAAGGACTAATCTGTGTACCACATGAGCACATAGCCAGTCTGTGGGAGCCAGAAATTTTGTTGGTTGGTAGAGGATCAAATACTTATTTTACTCACTGAACTGCAACTCAATTTATAACATTTGTATTGTGTGTTTTTTTCTGGAATTTTGGTTGATAGTCTGTCTCTATCATTTAAAATAAACCTATGATAAAAAATTAGAGACCCTTCATTTCTTTGTAAGTGAGCAAACTTACAAAATCTGCAGGGGATCAAATGATTATTATCCCCACTGTATTTTAGTAAATATAAACTGCTAAATACCTTTTCTCATCAGCAGTATATAGCAGTCTTGTGACTTATATCAATGTCCACCTGAGCACAGGTTAAAGCCTGTAGGAGCGTTCATTCTCCTATGACTGTCCTATGAGGCTGCATGACCCCTGACCCTCTGTCTGGACAGTGCTGATTGGCCCTGTGCCGCTCACATGCACCTTCTAATACACAACAAACTGTGCATGTGCAGAGTGCCTCCTAGGGCAGGAGGATTTCATTTATATTTCATTGAGTAGTGGGAAAGCTTCCTGCAGCCTCCCTGGATGTGACGTTGGTATCTCAAAAGGATGCAGAAGGATGTGGCGAAATAACCAGCAATTGTTAAAAGAAAAAGCAAAAAGTGTTGATTTAAATAGGTGTGCTTTTTGTGTGTTGTGGAGGGGGAGAATTGGGATGGAGAGAAGTATAAAACCTTCGTGAAGGTCTCCTTTAAAGACAAATTTTGTTGTAGAATTATTTTAAAGATACAACATAATCATACATGTGACACAAATAATTTACTCCTACACAGAACAGCTCTGATTTACCTACACTTTCCTTATCGCCAATATGTTGGTACTTGGTTATCAATATAATGCAATAACAAGGCCAAGCTATAAAAGTGTCACATGTGTGTCATACCTTGAAAGTTTTTATGAATTTGAGTGTCAAAGATTTTATAAATTTGGTGCAAGGCTTCTGGCTACATACACACCCCCAGAACAGTGTCACAAATGCCTTATTAAATCACCCCCAATATCTTTCATTGTTGTCTCACCAGTGTGAGCTTTCACGCAACAAGACTGCATTGCGAAAGGATATTAGATGGAATTTATGTTGTAAAAGGAACTGTACAATAAGCCAGCCCTATAGCAAGGATCCCAAGGTTGCATCACACAAGGAAATAATATCTGGGTTCCTGTGCGCTGTTCCCCAAACTACTTGTTATGGAGCAAGCACCCATTGCTTCAGGGAAAGCCCCTCTGTCCCCCCTCCTTGGGACTAGGCATGCATGCCCTGTCATTGCTTCCAGGCCATTTGTACATGTTGGCTTAGGCAACATCATAGCATTGGCTAGGAGACTCTCTCAAAGGAGAACGCATGTAAAGGTGGTTTAACAGGACTCTGGAAGTCACTGGAGCCTCCTGAAAACCAGGAACCTGGGGCAGCAATTTTAGGTCTGGCTCAAGCAATAAGAAAGGCAAGATCTTAAAAAGAAGTAGCACACAAATACTGAGGTAAGCTTCTGTAATTCATTTAAACATGTCAGGGTTTAATATCACTTTAAACTTATAAGTTGAAGAACAAAGCGGAATACTCACAGACAGAAATGGCTTTGTGGTTTGCAAAAGCAGGAGTCAAATCAAAGGCATCAGGTACAATCTCAGTGTGTTTCATTGCTTCTCACCATACCTGAAATCATTTAAAAACAAAATGATCATTTCAGGTGAATTACATCCCTTTCAAGTGGTTTTATGGAAAATAAAAAATGAAGATTTGGGAACATCTCAAAATGTAAATTGTATCCTGAAAAATCTACCTTTTTTCTGTAATTTTTCCTGAAAAATAAGTGCACTTCCAGCTGGTGAATCTCGCCCCATAGCTGTATATCTGCAGTGTGAGATCATTTAAGGCACTGTGTCCCTTAGCCCTGGTTCACACCGATGCAACTTGTCGTGCAATTTCACAGTTTCAAATCGTATGACAAGTCGCACTCTACTGTCGGCAAAGGAACTGTTCAAATCGGTGCGACACCGCAAAGTTGGAGTCTCACCGATCTGAAGAAGAGATTCCTGCACTAGTTTTTGAGATTTCAGGTGTGATTGCCTAGACATCTTAGCATGAACATGCACAGATGTCTGCCAAGTTGCACATGAAGTCACACTGACATACGGCTTTGAAATCGCGCGACTTCAAATGAAGTTGCACGGTTTCAAAGTAGGACCCAGTGTGAACCATTGTTAACTGCTAGTCTCACCACATCTGGAGTGAAATGTAATGTCTGTGTTGACAGGCTTTGGGTTTATGTCAATAGCATCAGTGTGGGTTGATTTCAGATCATTCATTGACAGGTACATATGACCTGCAGTTGCATCCCTATACACTTGTATGGAAATGAAAGCCCATCAACACAGATTTTACTGATGTCACTACTGTGCTGCTTATTGTTCTCCTTGATGGATGTGTACCTGAGGACCTGCAGTGCTTCTGCCGCCTCCGCACACAGACACAGTATACAACTATATAAAGCCTGATGAAGGAAATTCAAGTTAGCCAATAAAGGGTATCACAAAATCAAACTATCTGCATTATTTGGTGACAAACATGGTACAATATTCTACTACTGCATAGTTTGTTTATTGGTGAGTATGGCAGAACTGTGGATCAAACAAGCAGCCCACCACTCTGCATGCACAGACAACCTCTTACTGCACATCCTCTGCCATGGAGGTGTTAGCTATGTACAGTAACCCAAAGCAACCAATCATCGCCTAGTGGCTAAGTGTGTCCCGTGAAGAGACAAAATGCTATTGTATTTGGATACCTGTATGTGAATAATGCATACATTAACAGTATCCAGTATATAAGAGGATAATTCACACAACTGAGCTAACATATGTTAATTACATTGGTGCACTGTTCCATTTATTGTGAATAGCACGCCAACCCATCTGCGCGCTACAAGACACTACTGTGTGTTGCGGTGCTTTGTTGAAAATGCTAAGACCAAATTTTGATCTGTTGTGATGAGTCAAATGAATGGGCCGCTTTAATACAACACACATTAATGTGTGAAATTCATACAACTTGGTTCACTAATCATGTAACTGCACAGATGAGTGGTTACATGCAAACATGGTACAATTCTGGCAGCACTGCTGCTGGCAAGAATGGTGGATTCCCACCATGGCCACCTGGTAAATAGATTGTTATTCACTGCTCCGGCATTTTACTTGTTAGTCATAGAATGCAAGCTGTGATATGAAGCGTATCGCATGATCTCTGCACAACCCTGCAGAAACACTTTGTGATGGAAGCAGGGACAGGTCACATGATTGACAGATCACACGGCTGAGCTACCTTTCCATTTTTCCTCATTCATTTAATTGGACTTGCAGCGCTGTGCTTTATATTTCCTTAAAGCAGACGTATGGTCATGGTAAGCCTTACAGCTGCTTTACAAGATTTTAATCCTCCCTTGCAGTGGGGCTGCACCTGCACTGAAAGCATTAACTGCTTGTTAAGTCTAGGGGACTGAAAAGTAGCTTTACTTACCTGATCTTTCACTTTACATACTCTGGTGGTGGACCGTTTCTTGGCATCCTCACGTCACTTTCGGGTCTATGGTCCCTGCATTGGTCTTCATGATGTCTTAGGACCTTAGACCCATGCAGCACACGAGAGAAGAGGCTTTGGGGACCTGTCCAGCAGTGTAAAGGAGCCTGCAGGAGCAGAGGTTCAGGTAAGAAACACTGCTTTACCTGGTCCCCTTAAAGCCAAGCAAGCAGTTAACCCTTGCAGTGAGGGCACAGCCCCACTGTAAGAGAGAACTTTTAGGTTTCACTGGGTTCAGCTTTAAAGTCATTGTAAAGACTTTATTATATATATATATATATATATATATATATATATATATATATATATATATAAAAACAGGTTTTACTTTCCTACTCTCTGCAATGGTGTTGCACAGAGGGTCCCAAACCTCCTCTTCTCAGGTCCCCTGCCAGGGTTTTAGGTTCCTCCTCTTATCTGTGTGCCTCCATACCAAGCTGCTTGCTATCAGTGCAATTGTGCAAGCTTGCTCCTGAGCCAGGGAGGGGCTCTGACGCTACAACGCTCAAGAAGACAGGCAGTCACACAGCAAGTGTACTGAATTGAAAGCTAGAAAACACTGCGGATCAGTTTTTAAAGCGATTTTATCAGCATTTACATGTGAGTGCAATACTTTGTGTTTAATAAATGTTTTAAAAGAAGACAAGGCACTATGTTTTCATTGCTCTTTATGGCATATATACCAATGGAGGAAGTGTCTTAAGGAAATGAGGGGATCCCTAACTCTGAAGATTAATAATCCCATCCAGTCTAAGTCCAAACAAAAAGGAACACAGGCTCTTTATGACCTCACTTTAACGGTTTGGTCATATCTATCAGGTGAGAGCACAACTGGTGGAGGTGCACGCATGGTTCTTACAAATACGCAATAGTGGTGAATTCAGCACAAGTCATTTTTGTCCACATCACTGGAAAGAGTGTGAAATCACAACTTCCGTTTCCGATTGCCTTAGGCGATTACAGCGTAAGTGGGAGCGGATACTGTTGTCTTCTAATATATGACAACAGTTATATTCCAGAGAGACATCCAGTCAGCATAAATCCAGATGAATAGTTGTGAATAATACAAGATGAACATATCACACATGGAAATCCAGCCCTTCTCCGGACGACCAGGGTGTATTTATATATATACTATTCCCGCAGCAACCAATAGTCCTTTTCTAGAGAGATGCATTTATTCGGATAAAGATATTTGTTGCAGATGACAGAAATCCAGCTGAATACTTGTCAATATTACAATGATGAACAACTCTCAAAGTCCCATTCAAGATACTTCATATCAAGCATAGAGATACTACACTGTCCAGCATATGTCCAATCTATAATATGCACCTAGGTAGCTTCCATGCATGCAATAATGTAAGTTATGATCTATACCTGCGCTCCCATATCAATGACAGGAAGAAAAACTCCTTTCTTTCTGTGTCCTATCACCTGTGCCCTGTCACACTTATTCTGACCTGTGTTCTGTCCCAGGTATCCTCACCTGTGTTTTTTCCCAGGTATCCTCACTTGTGCTCTGTCCCAGGTATCCTCACTTGTGCTCTGTCCCAGGTATCCTCACTTGTGCTCTGTCCCAGGTATCCTCACTTGTGCTTGGTCTTCTGTCTTAATATACACATTTTCCCCATTCAGTACAATGGCAAGTACTCTGATTGGCCACTTTGATCTTACATGAAAAAACTTAAATAACAATTGTGGTCACTATAGTGTTTACCAAATAAATAAGTCACCATTTCCCATGAATTACCCCCTGGAGTCTAATTACCATCAGTAAATACTGCTTGTATGGTCAAATCACATATACAATGTACCCTTTGGAATGTCTAATTAGATAAACAGGCTATTCCCCAAATACCAGGTGACCTTGCATAAAATTAACATAGCACAGAGTCTTTTGATGTGTAAAGTAGTTTTGTCACTGGCCTGTCCAGAATGAACAGTATGTGTTTCAATATCTTCTATATATATTACAGACAATATACTACAGATACCTGTCAGATTCGGCTACCCGCTCCCCAAAGGTGCCAATCCTTAACGGGGAGTGAGGGACAATGTATTAAAGAGGAACTTTCCCTTTTGGGTGGAGCTCCACTTTAAAACCCCAGCACTAGCAGTCGAATGGATTAAAGTCAGACAGCAGTACTACCTGCTGAATGCAGCAGTGGGGATGATTTTTGCCACGCAAAAGGCATCATGGCCACAGCATGCATACTCCCACTCTGATGCCTTTTCAGCATAAGGGGGAATGGCTGAAGGGAGGTAAAAATGCACAGCAAAGATGTATGGTTTTACTATTCATCCAAAAACAAGTGTAAATTAGGCATAAAAGTAATCTCAATTATTTTACTGTACTTATGTGATCATCATCATGATCACACACTACAGAACCTGTACTGTGTCATCATCCTGATGATTACAAAAGCATAGTGAGGTGCTGTGGCTGTGTTATCATCCATGACTGCAGAGTGTATGTACTCAAGCACTCCGAGCCATGGATGATACTCTTGTATACATAGTAGGGGACTCCTTACTGGTAAGGGCGCTTGTGTGCTGTCACTCTCTAGCCTGCTGCTCCTGCCTCCTGGATCACGATCCCAGACTGTACCGACTGTGTGTGAGTATAACCTGCGCAGAGGACTGATCAATTAGACTGGCTGCTAGCAAAATCACAAATGTGTACTGGTGAACAAATGTAAGTGCAAACATACAAATTTCTGCGCTGCCTCTCCCAAAAACTACTTTAAATAAATGAATGAACTCCCTACTACACAAAGGGTCCCCAAAAATGTGCATGTGCTATAATGCCCCATGGGCTGGCAATTATATCCCTCCTCCCCACAGAGAATTGCTATGGATGAGAAGATTTACTATTGTATTACTTAATATTCACACCGGATGCAGATGGGGATTTCTTTGGGGTTTTTTTTGGGAACTTTCAAATGTTTGCACAATTATTGGGACTTTTATATATATATATATATATATAAATATATATTGTTTTGTACAATTTTATTGTATACAGTCTCATGGCATTGTATATGTGCTACTTTTAGCACTATTGTCATTTAAGCACCTTGTATTTACTTATTGGTTTGTTTGGGATTCTACCACTGGGCAATTTTTATGTTTGTACTGACTTTGCCTGGCCACCACAATCTCCCATATTACAGTGGGCTTCAGTCCTGCCCTCAGGAGTTACTGAGGGAGTCAGACATTCATCCAATGCATGTCTCTCCACCAGCTGGAAGCCGGACCTTTAAACTTCGTATTGGTCAAATGCAGTGCCGGTCACCTACGCCCTGCAATTTAAAAAAAATAGTTCCTGATCAGTTACAGACTCCCTGGGCCCCTCTGATGAAAAGATGGGGCCCAAGGGAAATATGCAATATTTGAACACTCTAGGAGTTGCGGGGCAAGAATTAAAAAGTGCCTCTGTGTCACCACAAACGTTTATGTAAGGTAAACCTGCCATAGCCCCCCTGGTAAATTGATGGGCCCTCTAGAGGAGGGCCGGAGGTACCCCCTTATCAGCAGCCCTGACCATTATCATTGAAAGTGGGCTGTCCCCAGAAAAGTAATGGAGGGGAAACCTTCCACTAGTTCTGGTGACCCCAGGGAAGTCCTTTAATTTGCAGGGATTTCCTCTCACCTCCTGCTGTGGCTATGGGACAGGAAGTGAAGGGAGATCTCCACAATGGGGCACAGATGGTAGAACATAGCCTGACAGGGGGGGTATAATCCTCCATTACTCGATCCAAAATGAATGAAAAATTGCCCATAGTTCTACTTTACATAAAATGCGACCATTGAAGCCCCAACTGCAGTGTCATAGTCTATCCCTCCGATACTGCCACTCCATCTGACTGTGGACAGGACAGAAGTCACGTGAGCTATGAACACACTATATAGGACATACGACGATGGCATCACCTCCGCACAGCTCTCCCTTCAATAAAACCAACTTCTACGGTGTCATCACACAGCGAGCCTCCTCTGCTCAACACCTACCGAACCCAACCCTAAACCATCCGCTACGGCCAACCCGGAACCCAAACAGAAGCCTACAACGTACATCCTGGCCGCCATGTTTTGTGTGGCATACGCCCAGTCACAGCCGGAAGTTCCCCTCAGGTGACGAGTCGCGTTGTCAATAAAGTTTAGTTTTGTTTACAGCGCGCTAGCACCGCCCCTTGCCTCTCCGCCTTCCTCCTCGTGTCACTCAGGGCTGTTGCCATGGCAGCGTAGCAGTGTCACAGCTGGGCAGTACGGAAGCGCCGGCTCTTCCTGACACGAGAGGTGGAGAGAGGAGACAGCGGAGGGCGGCGGTGGTGACCGGCAGGTGTGTGTTCCTCATTTCTATCACCCTGTGTGTGTATGTGAGAGACATGGGAGGCAGTGTGAGGGGGATGTGTGAACACTCCGGGCTGTGACACCACTGTGTACCCGGACACTCCGCTCAGGCCTGTGTGTGACACCACAACCTGTGGCTTCACACCTAGGCAGCCCCTATACACAGGACACGGAGACTTCCATTGAGTAGAACTGTAGGCTAAACTTTTCACGTTGGATAAACTAAGGGAGGGTTATCATCCTGGTCAGGTTTTTATCTGTGTCCCCATTGGGGAGATTTCCCGTCACTTCCTGTTACATAACCAAAACAGGAAGTGAAAGTGAGGGTTGTCACCCGAACTGGTGTCCCCATAGAAAGATTTCTGCTCTATTCCTCTTCTGGTGACAACCTAAGGTTTGGGATTTTCTTTTACTCTTCCAGTGATCACAGTCAACAGGACATTTAGAGAGGGGGACTCTCCCTAAGGGGGGTACAGACAACAAAAAAGACTGACAGGTGTTCTAATCTTCTACACTTTATCCAAAGCTTAGGGCCCATTCCCACCTAGTGGTTTGGAATCGCGGGCAGAATTGGTATATTCATTTCTGCACTTCCAAATCGTGACGTGATGCACCTTTGGGTGCCATTCATTCTTAACCACTTGCCCTCCGGAAGATTTACCCTCTTCCTGGCCAGGCCAATATTTGCTTTTTAGCACTGTGCTACTTTAACTGACAATTGCGCAGTCATGTAACACTGTATGCAAACAAAATTTACATCATTGCTTTCACACAAATAGAGCTTTCTTTTGGTGGTATTTGATCACCAATATGTTTTATTATTTTATTTTGTGCTAAAAGCAAAAAATTATTGAAAATGTACAAAAAAAACCCAATATTGTTTACTTTCTGCTATTTTTTTTATTTATTTCAGGTACTTATATAGCGCCGTCAATTTACACAGCACTGCACATATATATTGTACATTCACATCAGTCCCTAACCCTCAAGGGGCGTACAATCTAAGGTCCCTAACTCACATTCATACATACACATACTAGGGACAATTTAGACAGGAGCCAATTAATCTACCATCACGTTTTAGGAGTGTGGGAGGAAACTGGAGTACCCAGAGGAAACCCACGCAGGCACAGGGAGAACATGCAAACTCCAGGCAGGTGGCGCAATGGTTGGGATTTGAACCAGCGACCCTAGTACTGCCAGGCGGAAGTGCTAACCATTTAGCCACTGTGTTGCTATAAAACATATCCAGTAAAAATTTTAAATAAATTTAGGCCAGTATGTATTCTGCTACATGTCTTTGGTAAAAAGAATTCCCAATAAGGGTATATTGATTGGTTTGCATGAAAGGTATAACTTCTACAAACTATGGGATATATTCTGGAATTATTTATTGAATTTTGTACACTAGTAATGGCAGGGATTTATGGTGGTACCGTAATAGTACGGATGTCGATCTGACACTAACTGACACTTTGTGGGAACCAGTGACACTAATACACTGATCAGTGCTAAAAGTATACACTGCCCCTGTACTAATGACACTGGCTGGGAAGGGGTTAAACATCTAGGATGATCAAAGGGTTTAATGTGTGCCCAACCAGTGTTTATAGGTGTACTTTGTGTTTCTTTCACTAAGGGATGTGCCGGTTTTCTCTGCTTTGCAGGGCAACAAAACCTGTCACATCCCCGCCGACGGGACAGAGCTTTGTTTTGTTTACATTGACAGAGCTCTATCCTGTCCTCCTCCTCGCCGATCAGCTGGTGCCGGTGGTCCGTCATTGGCCGTCACCCACTTATCGGCTTGTGCTGTGACTAAACACAGCATTGCCGGCGTGCACCCCCTACCTGAAAGTGCTGGATCAAGTACTAGATATGTGAGCTGGCACAGGAGAGCCGCTCTGCTGCCGTACTCCTACGTGAGCCAGTCAGCAAGCAGTTAATGGCACCCCAAACGCAGTGCGATTTTGCCACAATTGTTGCCATGCCAAAAATAGGGAAATTGTGGCAATCTGCATGTTCAAAAAAATTACGGGAAGTGCATCGTCCAAGCTGATGCACAGGCTTCTTTGGCACGACAAATGAACAGGCTACCCTATGTACGATACACGGAAACGCACGTAAATTGCCCCCAAAAAATTGGGAATTGCGACACGCGAAGTGTGAATGGGGTCTAATAAAAAAAAGTTTTGTTTTTAGTTATGCTGTAAATGGATCTAAAGCCATCGATTTAACACTTTCAAAAAACCGTTATATTTCTTGAACGTGTCGGGAATGTAACTGTCACATTGGCTTTTGCTCTCGGCTGAACTGTCATACCATCCAATGGCTGGTGTCATAGCTCATCACATGTGCAGGACCGTGCCAACTGCAGATTCCTTGGCTGGAATGGATAGGAGGGTTTAGTTGTGCTTTAGCCCCAGTTCACACTATAGCTGACATGTGAATCACACAAGAACCACACCTCATTCCGGTGCAATACACATTCAGTGCGGTGCAGTTTGATCCCATTCATTTTGAATGGGTTCAAATTGCAACGCATAGCACAAAAAACACGCAGTCACCTTTTTTTAGAGCCGCACTGAAAATGGATCGCATGGTCGTTTTGTACCATGCGATCTGGTGCAGGCAAATGCCGTGTCCTTAACTTTGTATTGGGTCCCACAGCAGATTGCAGAACACAGTGCAATTGCAATGCAGTGTGGGAAATGTGCTGGGATCGCTGCATTTCCCACACCACATATGTGTGAATCGGGTTAAAGTACACAGAAAGCCTGCAGCCATAAAGTGGTTAGGATGCTATGGCGTTTCCCCATGTTCTTTCTGCAGCTTCCTGTACAGCTGGGAGGTGATAGGTTCACTTCAGCTTGTTTTATATCACAATTAAAGTTTTGGTTCACTTTTACAGAAAAAAATGAAAAGGTGAATTAACAATGTACACCATCCTGGACCCCTCTGTACTTACCTCCGTGATGTGATGAGCTGTCAGTGCCCAAGAAGGTATTGCAGCAGTCTGGGGATTTGAAATCTTCACTGTTCTCCCTTTTCTTTCCTCAGCGCTTCTGGGACAGATCAGAGCAATTCTCTCCTTCTGATCCATCCCAAAAGCACTGCAGAAAGAGGAGAAGCGATCCCTGAACTGATGCAACAGCTGTGTGTGCACTTACCCCTGGTTCACATATATGCGGCCGTGCGGGCCACATTTTGCACGGGCACGAGAGCCCATTCATTTGAATGGACTCCTGCGCCCGTGACACACAGGGAAGAAGTCCCTGCATGTCTTTGGAAAACGTAGCCTGCACGGGAACCTCGGTTCCCAGTACAGTTGCATTTTCCAGTGCGGGCAGAGTGCCATTAGAACTAGTAGCACCCGCCCACGGGTCTGCATTTCTCTGTGCAGATTTTCGTGTGGATCCGCAGTGGCACCACCTGCACAGATGTGAACCTAGGGTCACAGCTCATCACCCATGCTCTCACCGCTGATAGGGCTTCCATCTTCACCTGGTCTTCCTTCCGGGTTTGCTTGCTCCAGCCGTCTGACTAGTCAAGCCATGATGATGTCACTCCCGGTGCGTGCGTGAGTTTTGGTCGCGGCACAGGGCTCTGATGGGACGGCACAGGTATGCCGTTCTTTCAGAGCTCATGTGCTGGTGATATCACCGGTTGCATGCAGTGTGAATGTTTCCCAAACCATGCAAGTTCAAAGATGTGAACAGGACCCATAGGAAATAATGGTAAATGGATTGTAATGCATTTCTACCGATCTGAAAACACATTTAAAATCTATAACTGAGTGTAGCCTAAGAACTATACTTTCACTTCCCACAGTGAAAAGCGCTGAAAGAATGGAGGAGGCACAGCTTTCATTCATTTGGGTGTGGTGGGTGGATGGACACAGATGTCACTTTTGACAAGTGGTCCATCTACTTGTATTAACCCTTGCAACACCAAAAGATCACAGCTGTGGGAGTATTGTATTGGAGGAGAGGTTAGGGGTATTGTGGGAAGATGTAAATTTCACCGAACAGCAGCCACCAGCTGCAGGGGACACTTCTTATTCAATGTAAGTACTGAACCTGGAGCTGATTTAAAAAAAAAAAAAAAGCTAAACTTAAAGCAGAGCTCCACCCAAAAGGGGAAGTTTAGCTTTAAGGCTTCCTCCCCCACTCCTGGTTAAGAAATGGAACTTTTGGGGAGGGGGGGCAGGTATCTTATTTTGACAGGTACCCATTCCCACTTCCGCTCTGACCGCCTAGGCAATTGGAAGCGGAAGTCCGTCTCCCCAGCAGTCTTCTGGGACAGATCGCAGAAGACTGCGCGACCATTCACAATGTGCAATGCGGCTCACGCATGCTCAGTGGGCAATCAGTTAACATGCTGGTACCGGAGACAGATGACAGGAGATGAAAATGGCTGGGGTGAGGTTAGTGACTGTTTATTAAAAGTCAGCAGCTACAGTTTTTGTAAATGCTGACTTAATTTTTTTACACAGGAGACTGCAGCTTTAATAAAGAAAATGCAATATTCTGTTACGTTTTTACATGTTGTGTAGCCTCACTGCATAACTAGTATAGAAACCAAGACTTCAGTTGTGCTTTATTGGTCATTAAAGTGGTTGTGCTTCTTCTTTTTATTAACAAACAGGTTTATATTTACCTACTCTGTGCAAATGAATTGCACTGAGCAGCCCCGAACCTCCTCTCTCGGCTTTCCAGGCTCCTCTCCTCCACCAAGTGCCCTGATGGAACGCTGCTTTCTGTGAGTGTACTCATGTAGGCTGACACCTGAGCCCTGCTGCCTGCATCTATTGACACAGACAGTGGGACTTGACCCGCACCCCACTCACTTGCCACTGGCTTTGATTGACAGTAGTGGGAGCCAATGGCTCCTACTGCCTCAACAAAGCCAATGAAACCAGGAAGCTAGAGAAGAGAAGAGCTGCAGACGGGCACAGTGCTGGATTGAATGAGGGCTAAGGTTAGTAAAAGGAGGGGGTGAGGAGGGATACTGATTCCTAAATATTTTTTTACCTTAATGCAAGGAATGTAAAAAGGTAAAACATGTTTAGGCTTTAGAACCACAAATTGATTTAACTACAGTCCTTTCAGGAGAACAATTGGAACAATTGCAGGTCAGTATGAAGATAAATCTACTGGACAGGCAGCGCATATTAGCAAAGTTTGTTTGAAATAATCTTTTATTTTATTTATGTAGCTGGCTATCTGTAACTTGCACTACTACATGTTGAGTACTGTGTAAATCACATGCAGCCAGCCACATACAATAATGTCATCAATACCATGTAGGATTGTAACGCTAGAAGCAAACTGCCTTGCTCAACCGTATCTGGTGACTGTCCATAGCTGTTGGAGCTTCCAGTTAATGGGAAGGATGTGCATGGATTGTCTTTCTGCAGTGAGTGTACATGAAGGGAGGGTGTGGTGTGAATTGTGAACCAGCTAGTCCTGTCAGAGTGTATGTTTACACAGAGTGGCATGTGATGAATCTGATGATGAGATTACAGTACTTGGTCCTTCCTGTGGTTTAGACAATGTCACCTGGGCATTCTGCCAGAATAGTGTTTGTTGTAGAGGGTATTATGAGTTTTTTCCATAATATAGGCACAACGATGACCTCGGCTATGCCTGACCACATTTGACCATCCCTGCAAAATGCTTTTTGGCATAATGTCAGGGCTCCAGGGTATGACCAGAGGTATGTGACTGACGCAGGGAAACGCAGACTTCAGATATGTTATAAACAATATAATTTATTAAAGACTAACAATACAAACATAAACGCAGTGCAATACTAAAACATAACACAGTGCAAACGAACCAAACCACCCACAGATAACAATACATACAATGCAAGCGTCGTCGGGCAGGCCGGGTCAATAACAATCGGGCAGGTAGGTACAGGGGGTCAGGCAGAGAATGGTCGGGGTCACAAGCCAGGGATAAAACAGGAGAAGTCAGCAGAGGTCCGGATCAGGCAGGGTCAGCAACGAATCAGACAGAGCCAGGAACAGGGATGCAGGAACAAGATACAGGGCCCAGGAAAAACACACACACCAAGGCAAAGACTGCAGGTCTGGCCATCACTTAAATACACCTGCATAAGCAGTTTCAGGTGTTTGGCTGGCTGCAGGGTTGAGTCTCTGATTGCTGGGAGCACCCGCTGGCCAGCCCTGGTACTGCAGCCCACAAGGCAGGTGAGTCCCACCATTACTGGCAAGTCCATTCCTGACACATAGCTGCTTGTAGTCTCTAGCAGGGGTGCATGTGAGTGGGTGACAATGATTGACAGATGTCACCTATAGCAGGAAGTACTTTAACTTCATGGCAGGATCACCAGGTTGCAGGTTTAAAATGATAGAAAGTAATGTTTGAAAACTTATAGGACTTTTTAGTGATTTGGTTTAGATGTACTTAAAGTGGTTGTAAAGACTGAAGGTTTCTTACCTTCATGCATTCTATGCATGAAGGTAAAAAACCTTCTGTGTGCTGCTCCCCCTACAGCCCCTTCCTTATACTCATCTGAGCCCCCTCTCGATTCAGTGATGTACACGGGAGCCTCGGCTGTCCGGGTTTCTCCCTTCTCTCTGAGACACAGCCGAGAGCCATTGTCAATCGCATCCAGTGAGCATTTAGTATTAAAAAAAAAAAAAAAAAAAAAATGAACCTTTAGGATCACTTTAACTTTAAAGCTGAAGTGTTAAAGCTGAAGATCATTATATAAGTACCTGGAATAAATTATATGAAATAACGATTCCTGTCATCCCTTTAGAGGTTCATGCTCATCTTTGCTGGCCACTGGGTGGGTATTGCAGATTTAAACTGTGCATTCTGCTGATCAGTTGCTTGATATGTAATAAAGCAACTAATCAACAGATTGCACAGCTAAAGTCTGCACTATCCAGAGAGCATGCACATCTGAAGGAATGCTGGGGATATGTTCTTTCATATATTGCTTGGGAATAAAATGACTGATGGCAGAGAAAGCTGAGAGAGGTGGGCAACAACAAAACAGATCAAATGGTGAGATGATTGATTGAAGGTCTTCAGACAGGAAATGAATATGGGCTCAAGATAGCTGCTGAAGATTTGGAGGTTATATTGCGGAGATGTAAGTTTGCAGTTAATTGAGTGTAACTATTTTCAACATAGGAGACGTCTTGCTACAAGTGTAGGAAAAAAAGGAAGGATGGAGTTCAGCTTTTAGGTTGAAGTCAAGTCAGAATCTAACTAAGCTTAACTCTGCTCCCACCCCCATTCTAAGCCTATTCTATCTACCCGGTAAAAGGAAAGATGCTGACTTTTAGGGCTCGTTCACACTTGGCTGTTTTACCAACGCTTGCCAAACGCCCCTATAGCGTTTGGCAAGCGTTGGTCTGGTGTTTGCGGAGTGTTTTTTAACGCTTGGCAAACGCTCCGCAAATGCCGCATGCGCGGTTTAGCGGCGGTTGCTAGGCATTTGCCGAGCATTAAAAACGCCCCACAAACTCCTAGAATGAAGTTTAAATGGTGTTACCGCTCCGCAAATGCGTCGCAACCGCGCGGTTGCGGAGCGGCACCATAGACAAGAATAGGAGGCTTCAACGCCTCCTGACTCGTCCAGAGGTGTCCGTTTTGCCGTGATGCTACCGCTTCCATTAGAACAGCACCATGTTCTGCAATGTGCAGGATTGCTAGAGGCGTATGAGAAGCGGTAAAAACGCTTCCCAAATGCCTCTCTGCCGCCTGCACACAACGCTAGTGTGAACATAGCCTTACATATTCTGAAGTAGGTCTGGTCACATGAACTTTCCGGTGCCGGTTTCAGTGTAGAGGAGAGATCGCTGACAACGGCTGCAGAGTCTTGACGATGACGTCACCCATAGGCTTACTAAGGTGCAGCCGTTGTGGGCTGTTCTTCTACATTGAAGCTGGTGCCAGGACCCGATCATGTGACTGGACCACAGCAACTTCAGAATGGGAAAGTATAAGCATCTTTTCTTTTACAGGGTAGATAGAATAAGCTTAGAATAGGGATGGGAGTAGATAAAGTGAAAGGCAAGTCAACTAAACTTAAAGTGGTGTCATCCCCTGGACTGTGCTGTCTATCAATGCTGTGTAAATCTCTAGACTGGATGGACAAGAAAGCAGAGCATTTGGCAGATAAAATGGCTCTTGTATGTGTATTTAGTTGTTGGCCTGGAGTTTAGGTTTTACAATAACCAGCAGTGGCATTGAAGTGAACTTGGTATATACTGTAGTATGGTATGTTCCTGATATTTCAGATTGCCTTCTCATAATTTCATATGATGGTGACCAAGGAGTGTGACATCTGTCCAGGGTATTAAAGTTATAACAATGGAGTGCATTATGATTCTGAATCAGCACAGTATTTTCTTTATATTGTTTGATAATCACAAGAAAACATTTGCTCATGGTTTCATTATGGAATGACACACCTTTTTGAAGCACTTTAGTCATTGTAATGGGAAGCATTACTATACTATAAATGAAAATCTACCTTTAGTTTCTAATTGCAGGGCTGTTTATGCTGTTATAAATAACCCCAATTACAACAATGTCTTAGTTTCTGAAGTTGGGAGGGCTACTATTATACAGACCAGCTAATCTCCTAACCATACAACCAGGATCATTTCTTGTCCATGCCTGCCCTGTTTAAAGGGAATGTTTGGAGGCTTTGTACATATTTATTTATTACATTGAGAATTGAAAAGATCAAATTTTAAAAATATCGTATTTGTATAGTCAGATAAATGTGAAATATTGTATATGAATATTGTGTAGTCTTCTATCTGAGAAAAAAAAGAAACTTAAAGCCCCACTCCAGACAAATTAAAAAATATCCCTTTAACCCAGTGGGTATATGCCTGCACTTCAAGGGTTAATTGCTTGAGTTTGTCCATGGGAACAACAAAAAAAAGAAAATATATAATTACCAGCTCCTCCACTCTTTGCAGCTAGACTGGTCCCTGCAGTGTCTGCACCCCCATACTCCACCAGTCTAGGGTCCTGATGTCATCAAGACCAGAGCAGGGTCCATAGCCCTGGTTTGGATGTGAAGATGCTGAAGGTCAGTCCACCGCCTGATCATGGGGGAGCAGTGGATGAGATAAATAAAACAATTTCTCCTCTCCACTAGACAAAATGAGCTGTAAACCCTTGCAGTGTGATCACAGCCCCACTGCAGGGGGTACTTTCTAATTTGCCTGGAGTTAGGCTATAGGGACTCATTCATATAGAACTGCAGTTTTCTACATACAGTTGCAAGAAAAAGTATGTGAACCCCTTGGGATTACGTGGAGTTTTGCATGAATTGGGCATAAAATGTGCTCTGAACGTCAATGTTCACGTGTAAACGTGAATGTTTACATGTTATGTGCAATTAAACCATGGCAACATCTAATGTTTGTGTAGTATTATGTTCAGCAGACTGTGTTCTTCTATTGTTGTGACTTAGATGACGTTCAGAGCACATTTTATGCCCAATTCATGCAAAACTCCATGTAATCCCAAGGGGTTCACATACTTTTTCTTGCAACTGTAGGATCTTGCTGGTAGAAGCTGCCGGCAAGATCCTGAGTTACAGTGCTGTGTACGATGTATTCATATAAAGTTTTATCAGTGTTTACATGCGTACAGCCTTAAGCCTCATACACACGATGAGAATATTGGACGAATGATCGTCCGTTTTTTCATGCTAGTCTCAAATCGAAAATGAAGAGATTACTAAAGTTACAAAAATTCTCATACGACAGAATACAACTTTTGTAATGTATTATTGTATTGTTATGTATTCTTTCATTTCTGAACATGTGTGGTGTTGGTCTTCCGATTTTTATCAGACGAATACTGTACTGATTAAACAAAAATCATTCCTCCTGGTATCATACGAGAAAACCTTTCATGTTTGTCCCTTCTGATAATTGCACATGAACTGTCCTGATCAGCTCTCGAAAACTGTGTACAAATGATCAGATTATCATACGATCCCTTCAAAAGCGGTATTTTTCGTCTGATTTTCTGCTCGTGTGTACTACGCATTACAGTGTAAATGGGCTCTATTGGCCACCATTGCTGCTCAGCTGGATGCTAGAATACAGACGGTTTTGCTGCCTGCATCCTTACAACAAAGGATGTCAATCCTGCCACTAAACAAGCAGTCAGTTCCTCATCAGGTCTGCTCCTGATGGCCATTGGGAGGAATCAGTTCTGTATGTGTAGAATTTGATTGGCCTAGCTCAGCAATGGCAAACTACGGCCCGTGGGCCGTATACGGCCCGGCGGACCTTTTAATCCGGCCTGCGGAGCGTTACTGTCAGGATGGCTGTCAGGATGTGTGTAGGCGGGGCAGCGCGACGAACATGAGGGGAGGGGAGCTAGGCTCCTCTCATAGTCCGCCCTGAAGACCGGAACGGCGCGGGAACACGGCGAGAGGAACGTGCGGAGCAAAGGTAAGTGAATTGAATTACTATAGGGGGGATGAATTACTATAGGGGGGATGAATTACTATAGGGGGGATGAATTACTATATGGGGGATGAATTACTATAGGGGGGATGAATTACTATAGGGGGGATGAATTACTATGGGGGGGATGAATTACTATGGGGGGGATGAATTACTATATGGGGGATGAATTACTATATGGGGGATGAATTACTATAGGGGGGATGAATTACTATAGGGGGGATGAATTACTATAGGGGGGATGAATTACTATAGGGGGGATGAATTACTATATGGGGGATGAATTACTATAGGGGGGATGAATTACTATAGGGGGATGAATTACTATGGGGGATGAATTACTATAGGGGGGATGAATTACTATAGGGGGGATGAATTACTATAGGGGGGATGAATTACTATATGGGGGATGAATTGCTATATGGGGGATGAATTGCTATATGGGGGATGAATTACTATGGGGGATGAATTACTATAGGGGGGATGAATTACTATAGGGGGGATGAATTACTATGGGGGATGAATTACTATATAGGGGATTAATTACTATGCTTACTATGGGGGAATATTACTATACTTACTATGGATGACACATACACATCATTCATCTACTCTTGGTCCGGCCCCCGGGTCCAATATATGAACCCATTGCGGCCCTCAAGTCAAAAAGTTTGCCCACCCCTGGCCTAGCTGTAAGAGCAGACCTGATAGTGTCTACAAACCGCTAGATAACCATTACTTGACTGACATGTCAAATCAATAGTGTGCAATTAGCGCCGCTCTATGCTGCTAAGCATGTACATGTTGCACAAACATTTACATTTGTACATCATTAATTACGGATGAATAGACGGCTCTGGATGTATGTGTGTCCTACTTGTTTTTTCACTGCCAAATGCAGGGCAAAGTTATGCTGCAAGACACAACTGTGTGTATGGGCTTATAGGCTTCAGTAGTGCTGCTTGCAGATGCATTGTATACATATGAATTAGCGGTTTTTACTTTTGTGTAAATGAGCCCTTAGGCTTTTCTTCACTTGGTTTCCTCTTTCATGTTTGCTCCTTTGTTGTTAAAAGCCTGTATTTTCTAGTTGATATTTGCAAACAAAGTCATATTTTCAATATCAATGCCATAATTTCACAGTTTCTGCCAGGGTATGCAAACTTTTCAGCACAACTATATACACTTTATGATTACTCCCCAGCACTATGATAAAATGTAATTAATCCCCAAAACAAACCCAAAACATCAAAAGGGTAACTCCACTTTCATGGGGAAAAAAATAGCAAATAAAAAATAACAATATAGTGCATACAATTGCAACACAAGTCCCATTGTAATTGAGCGTGGGTTCACACTTGTGCAGTGTGGCATATCACATGTGATTCGCACAGGAACTACACCGCATTCCTGTGCAAAATCGCACCACATCAGCACCAAAAAGGTGCAGGACCCTTTTTTTGGTCCGCACTAGAATCGGATCGCATGGGTATTCACACCCATGCAATCCGATTCTGCACATCGCACTGCATTCTGCGGACCGATTTCGGGGTGTTGTTAACATGCACACCCGCAGCGCTTCGCATGAATGGAATGCGATTTTGATGCGGCGCGGAATTTGCACAGAAACCGCTGCGAATTCCGCACTGCAGCAGTGTGAAGCCAGGCTGAATGTTATTAAAAAGTACCGGTTAGAATGGCCCAGTCAAAGTCCAGACCTAAATCCAATTGAGAATCTGTGGCAAAACTTGAAAATTGCTGTTCACGGAAGCTCTCCATCCAATCTGACAGAGCTTGAGCTATTTTGCAAAGAAGAATGAGCAAACATGTCCCTCTCTAGATGTGCAAAGCTGGTAGAGACATCCCCAAAAAGACTTGCAGCTGTAATTGCAGCGAAAGATGGTTCTACAAAGTATTGACTCTGGGGGGCTGAATACAAATGCACGCCACACTTTTCACTTATTTCTAAAAAAATTTTAAAACTAGTTATCATTTTTCTTCCATTTCACAATTATGTGCCACTTTGTGTTGGTCTATCAAATAAAATCCCAATAAAATACATTTACATTGTTGGTTGTAAAATGACAAAATGTGGAAAATTTTAAGGGGTATGAATACTTTTTCAAAGCACTGTATAGATCACCCAGAGAGGAATATTTTTTTTCAACAAAAGTGGAGTTACTCTTTAATATATTTCAGCTTACCAGTCCTTGGACGTAGAGGCTACATTCATTTTCTTTTTTCCTTTTATTTTTACCTGGTAATCCTGCAAGTTTTACATGAATGTTCCCTTCATAGCTACATTATATCTAGGGGGGCAACTATGGTCGTTACAAAGGCTAGACTCCAAGCATGACTGCCTTTGTTCATCTCCATTACATGGTAAATGGAAAGCACAAAAAAGAGAAGGATATTTGTTTTTTCTTTTTTAATCTTACAGGAATTGGCATCGACACTGCATTTTGGCAAACTTTTCAGGGTTTTCTGTACTTGCTGAAAATATTCTCAGCCTGAAAAAAGAAAACTGACCACATCTATGGAATGAGAAGGGCAACCAAGCTGATAAGAGGAAGGGAGGACTTTAGCTATGAGGAAAGATTAGCTGAACTGAATTTATGCCCTCTTGAGAAGAGGAGATTAAGGGGGATATGATCACCATGTACAAATACATACGTGGTCCATTGAGTGAACATAGTGTTGAATTATTATCTTTAAGGTCATTACAGAGGACAAGGGGGTACTCTTGAGGTAAGGAGGTTTAACATCCACTTATAGAAAGGCTTCTTCACAGTAAGAGCAGTGAAAATGTTGAATAGGCTCTTCCAGGAAATAGTTCTGACCAGCCCAGTTGGTTGTTTTAAAAAAAAAAAGCTGGATACATTTCTAAATGCACAAAATAGAACTTGATATTAACATTTATAGGTAATAATATCAGAGACAGTAGATCCACGGATTATCTGATTGCCTTAGAAAGGAATCCCCCACTCAGTTGAGCACATTGGACAATACTTTCTTTTTTTTTTTTCCTCTCTGGATCAGCTGTGTGCATAGTGTTTTGTAAATGGAAATTGTTTATTCATTTTTTCTGCTGGTTGAACTAAATAGACTGACTTTTTCAGCCTGACTATCTTACTATATAAGCTGCAATACACAGATGTGGATAAATATGTTGGTACCCTATAACTCATTGAAGCAATACCTTTTTGACTTCCTCGCACGGATGTCAAACTGCCGGCCCTCCAGCTGTTGCCAAACTACAAGTCCCATGATACATTGCAAGATTGACACTTACAAGCATGACTCCCAAAGGCAGATGGGACTTTTCACAACAGCTGGGGGGCCGCCAGCTTGACACCCCTGCATGGTCTGGATCAACTGCAGGTATAGGGGTATGCATATGGATGTTTTCTATCTGTTTATTCTTTTTTTTTAATTTGTTAGATAGATGTGTCTTTTTTTTTAACCTGTGTTGCTATGTAAACAACAATCTACAGATGTGGACAGATTTGTTGGTACCCTTACAGCTCACTGTAAGGCCTCTTGCACACTGCAGCTTGAAAACGCTTAGTATAGCATTTTTGTTTACTGAGGTAAAATATAGCCCATTATAAAACAATGTGCTTTTGCACGCAGGCATGTAAAGAAGCTCCGTGTATTTTTCAGTAAACAAAAAATATAGGAAACTCTGTATTTTTAGTTAGTAGTTTATGCCACGTTCGCGCATTTGCGTGCAAATATGTGCATATGAGCATAAATATTGAATAATTTTCCCTAAGAATATATTGTGCGCACAAATGTGCAAATACACTCGAATAAGTGCATAAATACGCACAAAACCAATGCCTGAAATTATGTCCAAAAAAGCAGATGCAAGAGGCCTAACAAAGCTTCATTCCTCCTGAAAAGTGATGAAATATAAGTAATTGTCTCATGTATACTTGCAAGCCTTTGGTAAGTCATAGAGTAAAGTAACGAAAGTATGAAAATAGATAAATTATTGCTTATTTTACGAAGATATTCTGAAATGGCCCGGACAGATTTGATGGAACCTCTAGAAAATATTAAAATATTTGGATCATAGTGATATTTCAAACTATATTTGTTTCTGCAAATAGTATCACACATGCCTTCAATACTGTGATCAGTCAGTCAGCCTATTTAAAATGAGAAAAGTAGTCACTGCTGTTTTATATCATCATGTGCACACTGGACATGAACAAGATAAAGCAAATGAGAGTTTTTATAAGAGATAAGAAAGAGACTTGTAACCCAGAATGTAAAATGTTAAGACTATAAGACCATCTCCCATGGACTAAGGTCCATGGAAGTGTTGCCAGCTGCTCTTGACATGGCCACACCAGGGATAATCCACCTCATATTGAGGAGAAGCACTGTTGCATAGAGCAACAGTTAGCTAAAAGGAAGGAGACCTAGGAGGACTTCAATGTTTAATGAAAATCATAAAAAAGGCAGAGTGGAATTTGCAAAAATGGACATTAACAAGCCACAATACATCTGGGAGAAAGTCCTTTAGACAAATGAGACAAATCTAGAGCTGTTTGACAATTCACATCAATTCTGTATTCGCAGACCAAAACAACAAAGCTTGCAATGGAAAGAAAATGGAGGAGGCTTGGTAATGTGTTGAGGCAGCACTTCTTCATCTACAAATGAAAAGAATAAGTGAGTGCTTTTCGAATATAGCAGCTGGGCACATAGGATAACCAATAATAATCCTCACAAAAACATTTATACAAAAGTGCAGCGCTAAAATTAAACTAAAATGCATATAAATATATCAGAATATGTTAAAAATAAAAAATATAAAAAATAAATAGTCCCAATAGAGATGACTTAAAGTGAGAAATGCACACTAACCAGATGTGCACATTAAATGTGCAGTGTAGATATCCTACAGCTCAAAATACTATCATCAGGATGGTAAAGGTAGGCGTATTCCCTCGGTCAGAAAGGATCCTCGGATGGTGTACAGATGAGCAGGAAAAGTTCCCCTTAAGGACAGAACCAGGCACAACTCTACCAACAAAGCAAGATTCCTCCACTGGGCAGAGCGGTGTCTAGGGAAAAAATGCTCCCCGCAAGGGGTCAAGACAAAAGATGCCCATAGTGATGTATTGTTTGATTAAAACAAATTTATTGCAAACAAGTGACAGTAGCAAAGGGGATGCATCCGGTAACAATTGTAAAGTGCAGAGAGGACTAACCGTCCTAACAGATGTAATGGCCGCCGGATCTCCACGATGCTCCGACGGCGTGACGTCAAGGCGTGCGTAGGCTCCTCCTTACGCGTTACGTGCCAAGCACATCCTCAGAGAAAGAACCAACTTCTTCATCTGTCACAGAGTTGAATCACTGAATGAAATCTCAAGACTATCAAGCAATTCTGGGTAGAAAATGTACTTCCCACTGTCAGAAAGCTCTGTCTCGGACAGAGGGTCCTACAACAGGATAATGAACCAAAACACACAGTTAAAAGCATCCAAGAATGGCTAAAATCATGGCATTGGACTGAAGTGACCTTTTATTAGTCATAATTTGAACCTTAGCAAACACCTATGACAAGAGCTGGCACATGCAGTCTAAAGAAGGTACCCTTCAAATCTGAGACAGTTGGAGCAGTTTACTCTAGAAGAGTGGGCCAAACTAGCTGTTGGTTGTTGCAGAAGTCTCACTGAGAGCTACAGAAAATAACTTGTTTGAAGTGGTTTCCTCTTAATGTTTCTGCAACAAAATATTAGGTTAAATGTCCCATCATTTTTGTCCATGCTAGTTTGAAGAAGTTTGTTCAACATTAAAAAAAAGAAAATCAACACAACGGACATTACTTACTATTAATCCAAATGTGGGAGTTTTATTAAAACTGGAGCACTCAGAATCTGTTGCAACTGTACATGGTAGCCAATCAGCTTCTAACGTAAGCTTGTTCATTTAAGCTTTGGCAATGAAACCTGGAAATTGATTGGTTTCTATCCAGAATTGCACCTTATTTTGCAATCTCCATTTTTAGTAAATAACCAGTGTGTCCATTGTGGTGCTGGCTCCTTCATTCATTGAAATCTTAATAGTTAATAGAGCCAGTACACCTATACACATATGACATGCAAAAGTGCTTGAATGTGTCTGCTTTTTCAGCCCAGCTCTTCCATTCATAGAAGCTGTACTTTAGCTTCTGTGAATAAAACACTGTTTATGAATGGAGGACAGGAAGATGATTGAAATTTCCACCTTCTCCATTCATAGACTGGGTTTTATTCATAGGAGCTGTAGTATGGCTTCTGAATGATGGCGGCAAGCAGGAAGGAAGGGCATAGTTAAGTACTCATGATGAGTGCCTGTCAATGTTCGTTGGCTATATTAACCCACGGCACACTGGAAGATTTTGGCGGGAGTGGGGGTTGTCAATGAAGGAACATTTTTGTGAATAAAGGAGCCAGCAGCACAAGGGACACATCAGATTAATAATAAGAGTCCCTTGTGCTGATTTATTTTTTTTTAACTTTGATTAAATGTAGGCTTTAATATGTTTTATAATTTAAAATATTTTGTGGACTGGGCTCTTTATTCACAGGAGGGTCCATTTTTGTATATTACATTTTTGTTTTTGTGTTTAGTTATGCTTTCCTCCTAATCCATATTTATTCTCCCCTCACCAAAGTTTCAGGTATTTTTGTGCCAGGATCAGTGCAGAGACCACTTGCTCCTGTGCAAAATCTAAGCGTCAGTGATATATGGCTTCCAAAATCATTGCTTCATAATAAGATGCCAGTGAAAAATAGCACTGGTTTGTAATAGCTAAAATACAAATTCTTTATCCCCCTGAAAGTCACGTGAAATGCACTCAACAAAAGCACAAAGAGCTCTATTATTATAGAGCCTGCAAGCATTGCAGGGACCGGTCTCCCATGTGACATTGTACTACCTGAGGAGTTTGGAACAAAGGGACACTGTTTTTTCTACTTATAACATGAAAATGTGGGGAGAATATTAGCTGTCCCGAGTGAAGGTTAGAATTTTATTTATAGAAAATGCCTTGGGTAGAATAAAAAAAGATTAGGACCAATTATTGAACCTTTCAATATCTCTAAAAATTTAAAAGAAACCTGTGCTAAGGGCCGTGTGAAAAAGCTATACCAAAGAGCTGATCTGATGTCCAACATTATCTTTTAGCCAGAAGACCCTGTTTTGTGTTCACCTCCTGAACTTGCTGCTGCTACTGAGGATTTACCTCTGACCCTGGGGCCAACCCTGACTCCCTAGAGTTAAACCCCAACTATATTTTGTCCCACTATCTAATGAGGGTGCCTAAGTGACTATCAAGAGCAACTTTTATTTGCTAATGGGAAGGTAGATTGGTATGTATAAAGTGGAACTCCAACATTTAAATACCTCAAGCTGGTCTAGTGACATCTCAGCAGCTTCCTCTTCTTTCTTTGGTGGCCCTGGACTTCTTCCAGGGCTAAGCGGTGCTTTGAGCCCAGTCTGCGTGATGATGCACTCCATAGTGGGAACGTAAATGACAGACTGGACTCATAGAGAATAGGCAGAATGAAGTAAGTGTCCAAGAAAAAGCTAGAGATCGCACTTGAGCCTGCGGAGTGGAAAATGGAAAACAGAATTGTAATGGTGAGCAGTGGGATAAAAAATAACAATAAAAAAACCTGACTTTTCTGCTTTAACCTCAACGTAGGAGTCAATAGATGTTTTGCCTGTATTGGTATTATTTCATTTTTAATTGAAACACTCTAGTCAAAACTTTTTTTGTTGGAACAGAGCGGTGAAGTTTTAGAATCTGTCAGATGTTGCTGTTTTTGTGAGGAGCATACGTAAAAATTGCTCCCTCCAACTATTCTTATTATCGAAATAAATCTACCTGGAGTTCCACTCCTGTTTTTTATGAGAAAAAGCAAAAAACACCGCTCCAGGTTGGTCCCGTCTTCCACTATTTCTCACACACTGTCAGTTGCTGACTCTGTCCACAGCTGACTTCATAAGGCAGGAAAACATCCGATGGCCGCACATCCGATAAAGTCATCTTTATTACAAAAAATTCTTTGCATACACCATTCACCTGAGCTATGACTAAGTACTGATAAAGTGTGAAATGCGTTAGCAGGGGTACTGTGTTCTTTACATTTTTTGGAATTGGTTTATGCAAAGAATTTTGTAATAAAGCTTATTTTATTGGATGTGCGGCCATCGGGTGCTTTCTTGCCTTATTCCTTTATAGAATGACACTAATGGGACAAAGGCATAAAATAATACAGCGTATTGATAGGTGAACACTATAATACCTTAACTATGCTTAGAAATGACTAAATATTAATATTAAATATAATCTAAAGGTGATTCAGATAATGTATTAATTTATATGCACCACACACCATTAAAATCACCTGTGTGGTGATTATAGATTTAAAGTGTATGTAAGATCACATTTTAAAATCATATATTTAATTTCAATTATTTTAGCCAACTTCAATTAATCATAATGATCTTGAAGTTTGAAGACCCACTTTTTGAAGAATCCCAGGCATGACTTCCTTCAATGCAGTGACATATATCCACTATGCTCTGTGAGTAGGCACTGCTGTGTCACAGATTTCACAGAGCCCGCCTTCTGAACTACAGAGGTGCTAAGAGGAGGAGTTTCAGGAAGTGGAGTCAGTACACGAATCACTGATTGCAGGCAGCAAAGTAGCATGTGATATGTAGTCCTTAGACTTCATATACCAAAGGAATAAGCATGTTGTATGTCATAAAATTAAATTGTAAGCTGTGACATTAGATCTTCAAGAAATTCTTTAACCACCTGCATATGACACTTGTATGTTTTAATATGTATATTATTTAAAAATTGTATGGTCATCGCTGTGCTCTGGATAACTTTTTTAATTCATTTAATCTCCGAACTGGTACAAGCTTTGGAGGAAAGAAGGGGTCTATACTCCTATGCTGCCTGGAGATTGGCAATGGTTTTTAGATTCTAGACTACAGTTATAACATGTATGACCCAGTGAACTTGCTATGTAGGTATTTGAAACAGTCCTTCATTGATTAGGCATAATACATTATACACACTGGCTTGAATCACACTTATTCATAGAAGTAGTTGGCTTTCTGAATGGCGTCAGCGCCCTTTACTTCAAACATAGATGAGCTGTGCTAAAATCCTTTAGTGAGAATGCATTGCCTGTGTATAACTAGAAAAGGCAGCTGTACTTAAAGATCTAAGTTACAGTCCCAACTTTCCTAGATAAAAGTCTAATGGTAACATACAATTCTTCACATTATGCCGTTATTTAGTAAGGCAGAACAAAGTGTCATAATGTGTATCAGCTAAGACTGTTTATGTTTTATTATTGCTTTAGAATGGAAAACGGTGACATCCAAATTGCTATGGGTGGCTGTGCACCAGCTAATTTTTTTTATTTAATATTGTATACATTAGAAATACTTCTGGCAACCGGAAAATCCTCCATCTACATGGGATCTGCCATCAAACATGCACTCATAAACATGTGTATGTTATCAGTTCAGTTGTATCCTACTATTGGGCCAACCCTGTGGGCACCATGTCTGATACCAGGGGCGTCCCTAGGGTTGGTGTCACCCAGTGCCAGAACACTTGGTGACACCTCCTCTCTCTCTCTGCCCTCTTTCTTCCCCCCCCCCCTTTGGGGGATTACACACTGACCTGCTGCATACTCTGCCCGCCCCTCCAGCTCTCCGACTTCAGCACCCGTGGCAGAGATGTGGACCCGTCCCTCTGCTGAAACTCCGAAGAGGAGAGGTGTCGAAAAGGGCCTTCCTCACTGTCCGTCTCCTCAATGCTTGCTTATTTCAGCAGCGGCACATACAGGGATGGACTGAGCCTCTCATGGGGCCCTGTAGTGACCCCGAGCCCTCGGTCAGTCCGTCCCTGGTGGAGTGGGCCCAGTGTCACCCTGTGCAAAAGGTGTCACCCGGTGCGGTGTGTACCCCCCGCACCTGCCTAGGGACGCCCCTGTCTGATACACCTAAGTCTCTTTTCTAGAATATCTTTGGCAAATTTTTATAAAGGTAGGTCACCAGATCTTTCCTTAACCCATTTCATTTGCATGGCCTTGGGACCTGCATGCAGAATGTGAAAACAGATGTGCGTAGCCTATTTGTATACACACACCAGAGGCAATTTAGACAGGTGGCAGTTAACCTATCAGCATCTCTTTGGAACGTGGGAGGAAAGCTGAGTACTCACTCAAGCACATGGAGAACATGTAAACTCCATGTAGCATAAGCTGTGAAAAACAATCATATTTCAGTCAGATGTTCATGCAGTAACACACGGTTTCATTGTCCTCGACCACATTATTGTAATATTGTATATCATTACAGAAGATCCAGCATTATAATTTATTGCTACAGTTGTGTCCTATATGGAACAAAGTAAATGTAGTACTTTGTCTCATGTTACTAAGTGCTTTTTACCATAATTTTGAGGTCCGAATTGCCTCCTTCCCCTCCTTCCATGGCCAATCTGACAACAACTTTGAAGGAGATGGCTGATTTACAAGTGCAGCTTGTCTTAGTTGTGAACACTTTTCACAGACAAGCAGCTGCAAGAGGAATGTAAAGGAAGATGGGACTTGTCAGGTTTTGCATTCCTGTTGCTGATCCTTGCCTATGGAATGTGTTCACAGCTGAAACAATCCTCACTCATGAGGATTGACTGTGGCAGGAGGGGGACAGGTGGGACCTTATAACTATGGTTAGAAAGCATTTATTGGCATGAGACATAGGGGACAGAACTGTAACAAAATAATAAATATTTTTTAAACCAAAGTTTACTTAAAACAATGTCTACAGGTTTAGTGACCTAACTTACCTATAAAGAAATCCCATGTTGTGCAGGCAACTGGAATCTGCAGAAATCTTTTGTGCAGGGTGCCTGGGCCTCTTCCTGCTGCTGAAAAGTATAGTGTGCTCTGACTATATGCTTGATAATAGTTTGGCAGTGTGCCCCTCTGTTCGACTATCGGGTAGGGGAAACAATCTTTAGCTACTTTGTAATGCTAAACCTCCATATTATAAATGTCTGTAGATCAATTGAGTGAAACAGTATTGCATACCTAGAAGCACTTGGAATTGTAACCATTAAGGACAAAAACACATAACCCCTTGAAAAATTCAAAGGAGTGCACCTTTTTACTTCCCTAAAGACAAATATTGGCATTATCTTGTTAAACAAGTACCTTCAGAGTTTCCGGTATGAACCATCTAGACCAGTTTTGATAAAAATAAAGTCTTGCATAGCATACCACACGTCGTTGATGACTAATCTGCAACTGTTAAAATCATGTTTAGTTTTTGTGAAATTGGATGTATAGTCTTATCAATGTTTGTTATATAAACATGTAAAAAGATCCGCTCGATATAAATTATCTTTTAAATTTTTGTATTCATGTTTAAAAAAAACTTTGTATAGCCTGTCACTGTATATGATATGTACTACTTTGCAGTGCCTGGCCTTTTGTGTTTTTTTTTTTTTTTTACTATATTTTGTTTCGATGCAAGTCTTTAGGTCTGCCTGCAAAAAGAAACAAGTGCTTTTCCTGTGTGGCTGATATCTCAGCATGTGTGTTACAGGGCTCTTTATAGTGGTCGCTTCTACCATCCCTTATATTTATCATTATTATTATTATTTATTATTCTACAGGATTTATATAGCACCAAGAGCTTGCTCAGCGACAACACAGCAACGATACAGTACAATACAAGAGGGATAGTAGGGCCCTGCTCCTTGGAGCTTACAATCTAAGAGATAACACAATAACAAAACATAGGCCAAGAGCACTATTGAAAAACACAGTACTTCAGGGTATGCAGCACAGGAACACTAATGGTAATATATTGCAGATGATGTGTACTATAATGGATCCCAGATATTCACTGCATTGGTAAGCAAAGACCTTAAAGAAGAGCTCCAGGCAATTTTTTTCCCATGCAGTGGGGCTGTACCTGCACTGCATGGGATAATTGCTTGTTTTTGTCTAGGGAATTGCAGAGAGATGATATACTTACCTAATAAACCGATCTTCTGAGAGCGGTTTCCCGAAGAATTGTGTAAGTAAGTTTCCTTGCCCCCTGGACAACACAAGCAGTTAACCCATGTTGTGTGGGCACAGCCCCACTGCATGGGAAAATAACAATTTTGCCAGGAGTTCTTCTTTAATTTATAAAGCAATGATATGGTCTTACCACAACCATACGACTGCTTAGAGGGAAAAAAATGATGGATGCTCCAAATTGCTTTACAAATGTGTTAAAGTGTTCCTAAACCCACAAGAGTAAAATCAGTCTGTATATGCAGTAAAGAATACATGTTATACTCACTGTGGAACCTGAGGGGTTAATCCTCAGCTTTGTGTAAAAACGCTGTTTGATCCTGACTTTTCTGATCCTCCCCTTCTTCCAGTGTCCCCCTCTTATCTCCTGATAAGACATATCTTGTGGAGACCTTTTTCATATGCTCAGTTTGGTGTGTATTGCTAGAGAGGTTTTTTTTTTTTTTGCTTGGGAGAGTGCATGTGATCAGCACAGGGCCAATCAGCACTGTCCAGATAGAGGTCAGGGGTTCTACATCCTCCTACAAGCTTCATCTTGTGCTCTGCTGGACACTGATAGACATCACAAGGCTGCTCTAACTGCTGATGAGAAAAGGTATTTAGCTACCGTATTTATGTTTACTAAAATAATTGAACTTCTATGTTCTGTGTACTGTGGGAGACCAGATATAGTGAATGCAGGGTCCTGGGTTTAGTAACACTTTAAGTGCTCCTTGTTCCTGTCTCTGAAGCTAGTAAGGCGCCGTTTAAAGGAATACAAAAAAAAAGTGACTCATCATGTGACTAGCAGAGAAACTCCAAGGGACACTGTAAGCTTCACACCGCAGCCTGCGTTTTATGAAAGGGACAGAAAATGCAGGCCGTGGTGTGGAATAACTCTGCAGTGTCCTGAAGAGGACCAATATCAGTGTCTCCTCTCCTCTTCCTATCAATGCGAAATACATTTTGGACATTCTTTGGATATAAGATAAACTAATTTAACTTGGGGGCTATGCCTTTCATAATAACCATAACTAAACCAAAGAACAAAAATGTAATATGTTGCAGTTTACTAGTCCTTAGGCTGGCCATACAAAGTTCTTTTTTTCATGTTTCATTTTTTTAAATTTTATATTTTGCAGCCAGGAGGGGGGGAAAAGTGCTTGTAAGGAACAAAAGGTTTTAACATGCAGTCATGGCCAACAATATTGGCACCCCTGCATTTCTGTCAGATAATGCACCATTTCGCTCAGAAAATTGTTGCAATTACAAATGTTTAGGCATTCTTATGTTTATTTCTTTTGTTTGTATTGGTATGAAACCAAAAGCCAAATCTGACACTTTCCACCAAATACTACAAAAATGGACTGGGCAAAATTATTGCCACCTTCTCAAAATTGTAAGAAATAATTGCATTCCAAGTTTGTGATGCTCCTGTAATTTGTAATTAAGCACTTGCCCTCCTGAGGATTTGCCCCCCTTCCTGACAGGCCATTATTTGCGTTACGGTGCTGCGTTACTTTAACTGACAATTGCGCGGTCATGCAATGCTGCACCCAAATGAAATTTACATCCTTTTTTCCCACGAATTGAGCTTTCTTTTGGTGGTATTTGATTGCCTGTGCGTTTTTTATTTTTTTAATTTTAAAAAGCAAATTTTGTTAAAATGTATGAGAAAATGTATTCTGCTACATGTCTTTCCTAAAAAAAAAAAAAAATCCCAATACGTGTAAATTAATTGGTTTACGTGAAAGTTATGGCGTTTACAAATGACGGTATAGATACTGGAATTTTTTTTTCTTTTTTTTTTTTACTGGTAATGGCGGTGATCAGCGACTTATAGCGGGACAGCAGCGGGCATTCTGACACTGGGGGGAACTGACTTGGTGTCACATTCCCGGTGACACCAATACAGTGAGCAGTGCTAAAAAAAAAGCACTGACACTGTACTAATGACACTGGGAAGGAAGGGGTTAACATGAGGGCGATCAAAGGGTTAACTGTGTTCTGACAGCCATCCAGAGCAGTGTGCCCGAGCCGACAGAGAGGAGGACTGTTAGTAAACAAAGCAGTCCTCCTCCCCTTCAGAGATGCTCGGTAATCACTGGGCATCGATGGGGAATCACTGGGCATCGATGGGGAATCACTGGCTGGGACCCAGTGATTGACAGCCGTGTATATATACGTGATTTTGCGCACCCCTGCTGCCCTGTAGCAGTATATCTTCTATAGGGCGCTTGGGATGTGGTTAAACTCACCTGTATCAATAGACAGATGCTGATAATATAGGATTCACACCAGCAACCAGTTAAAATGGTGAAAAATTGACTCAACCTTTCTGTTTTGTGTCTCTGTGTGCCACATGGAGAATGGAGAAGAGTAGGAGCAGCAAAGATTTGTCTGTGGATTTGAGAACAAAAATTGTGGAAAAGCATGGACAATCTCAAGGCCACAAGTCCATTTCCAGAGATCTTAATGTTCCTGTGTCCACTGTGCCACAACATTGTCAAGAAGTTTACAGCCTATGACACTGTAGCTAATCTCACTGGACGTGGATGAAAGAGAAAAATTGATCAAAGATTGCAATGAAGAATATTTTGAATGGTGGTTAAAGAGCTTCGATTAACTTCCAGACAAATTCAAGCTGGCCTTCAGGTACGGGATACAACTGTGTCAGTTTGCGCTATACGTCGCCATCTGAATGAAAAGAGATGCTATGGTAGGAGACCCAGGAGGACCCCATTGCTGAAACAGAAACATAAAAAGCCAGACTGGAGTTTGCGAAAACTTACCAAAATCCTTTTGGGAGAATATGCTATGGACAGATGAAACAAAATGACAGCTTTTTGGTAAAGCCTATCATTCTACTGTTTACAGAAAAAGCAACAAGGCCTTTAAAGAAAGCAATACAGCCTCTACAGTCAAACATGGTGAAGGTTCACTGATGTTTTGGGGTTGCTTTGCTCCTTCAGGCACTGGATGTCTTGACCGTGGACATGGCATTATAAAATCTGAAGATTTCCAAAGAATTCTGGGGTGCAGTGAAGGGCCCAGTGTCAGAAGGTCATGGGTCTTACAGAAGGACAATGACCCAAAGCACACATCAAAAAGCACCCAGAAATGGTTTAAGGCAAAGTGCTGGAGAGTACTGAACTGGCCAGCAATGAGTCCAGATCTCAGTCCCATAGAGCACCTGTAGAGAGACCTCAAAACAGCAGTTGGGAAAGGGAACCCTTCCCATCTGAGAGACCTGGAGCAGTTGGCGATAGAAGAGTGGTCCAAAATTCCAGTGGAAAGGTGTAAGAATTTCATTGATAGTTACAGGAAGTGATTGATTTCAGTTATTTTTTCCAAGGGATGTGCTACCAAATATTAACCACTTCAATAATAATGGGCACTTTTACCCCCTTCCTGCCCACTCTCACACTTCGAATGACAGTTGCGTGGTCATGTAACACTGTACCAAAACTACATTTTTATCATTTTGTTCACACAACTAGAGCTTTCTTTTGGTGGTATTTAATCACCACTGGGGATTTTATTTTTTGCTAAATTAATAAAAAAAGACTGAAAATGTTATAAAAATTTGCAAATAAATAATTGTTCTTCAGAAATTTAGGCCAAGATGTATTCTGCTACATTGCTTTGGTGAAAATAACCCAAATCAGTATGTATTATTTAGTCTGTAGGAAATGTATAGAGTTCAGAAACTATGGGATATATCTGAAAATTGATCAATCCTGAAGTACTGACACCCCATTCACACCAATATAGTGATCAGTGCTAAAAAAAAAAGCACCGACACTGTACTAATGACACTGGGCAGGAAGGGGTTAACATGAGAAGTGAAAAAAGGGTTAACTATATGCAGGGAGTGTTTTACTGGGGGGGGGGGGGTGCTTCAGCAGTGTGCCTGAGCTGACAGACTGTTTGCTGGTAATCACTGGGCGCCTGTGGGTAAATACCGGCAGTGACCCGGTGATTGACAGCCGTGGCCACGAACAGCTCGCGGCTCGAATGTGGCCCCTACCCGGAAATGCAAAAACACACATATATATACGTGATTTTGCACACCCGTGCCACCCTGTAGCAGTATTTCTGCTATAGGGCAGTTGGAAAGCGGTTAAGGTTGGTCTCAAAGGGCAGATTGTATCTGTAAGACTAGATGTCCAGAGCACCAACCCCCCAGTACATCAGATGTCAAGAGTCTTCCACCCTCCCTTACATCACAGTGCACCCCTTTACTTTGTGCTGCTGCCGAGAAGAAGCTCAGGGTGGAGCTGGGAAGCAGAAAGTGCAGGATTTGGATGAGGACCAGAGGAGGGCTGGAGTCAGCTGCTGAAGTTTGCTAGATGCTAAGACCAGGGAGTGCGGAGACGAGGGGGTGCTGTGGCTGCACAGAAAGGTGTGGGATCTGTAGGAAGAGTTATGTTCTCTTCTATGCAGCTGACCACTGAGGGGGGGGGGGGGGGTGGTGCAGAGAGGAGCCTCTCCATGGCTGCTCGGAGAAGAGTAGGATCTGACGGAAGACTTCTGTCCTCTCTACTGCTGACTGCTGAGACAATTTGGGGTGGAGATGAGAGGGGTGCCGCATCTACAGGAGAGGTGTGAAGGCCACATGAAATGGCTTGGTGGATTGGGTTTGTCCCATGGGCCTCGTGTTTGCAGTGAATCTGGGACTTGCCCTTTGTGAAATGTGTACATATTTTAGGGTATGCGTACTGTGATTATGGTCACCGTAAAGATTACTCATCCCCACAGTGACCCTCAGGGAAATCATGTCATCTGGACGAAAGCATGGCAAAGGGATACAGTGCATAGGAGGAGACCTCTGTTTTGGTTGGTACAAATGCTGGAAAGTCACTAGTTAAAAATGCAGAAACTAGGATATGTCTTGTGCTTGTTTCACTTCTAGCCTCTGCTTAGTCAGATTAGTTCTTCTATCGATAATCTTTTAGTTTTAGACATAGTATTCCCTCAACTTTAATGACCTTTCTACTACGGATGTTGCTGCTCATTTACACCGAGTTGCCTCTGCAGCACATTGCTTGGCTGATGTGCTCTATTTTTAATTGTTTCCACAATTTCCTGAAGTTACAGCATAATGGATTAAACTCCTGAATGTCCAAGTTCCTTTTCAAACTGTTAAGCTCAGACATTGTCTTGCTTCTCTGAGTTCCAGGTACAGCAGTAGGCATTATAAATAATCAAAATGAAATCCTCCTCCATACACTTCCTTTGATCAGAGGGAGTTGCTGGTACCTGCAGCAAATAGATTTGTGATTTTAATAGTGTACATAAATAGGAACACATTGTACAAATAAGTTGATATTGTATATCTGTATATTATATATTTTGTTCCTTTTTATGGTGGTAGCCATATATATATTCAGAATAAAGTTGTGTAAGATGACATTTATAGAATGAACAACAAAATGTATGTATACACAGTTTACAACAGAATCAAAATCTTGCATAGTAAAAGCAACTGGGGACATAGACTACCTGTCCAGGGGGTTGGTTCCTCTCCTGGGATTGCTTAGGTTGCCCCAGGCTATCATTGTGTACTTAGGTTTTCAGTAATGTGACATTCTTTGGAACATCTACTCAGTGGAACTTTAGTCAGAAAATTAAGTACTGCTAGATCACTTCACGCTGGCCCCTATTACAGGCAGAGCTATGTAAAACATTAAATAAGTGTCTATGTTAAAAATCCCACTCCCAGTCTCGCTCTGCTATGCACATGCTCTGTGCCAAAAATCTAGATGCCAATCTACTGACTGCCTAAAGATTTACTGCTGCTTAGGGGCTCTGGGCTTCAGCAAAATAGCAGACTATATCAAGAAGAAGCAGGAGCAATGCTGGAGGCAATTTACAGCACACTCATTTTGGTAGCATAATTATTAATGTGGAATGTATGTTCCTTTCTACAGAACATTATTTTTTATCAAGTTGTTATAGGTAAAATTCTGCTTTAAAGTTCTCAATGCTAGCGATTTTAAGTTTCTCCTATCAGAGTGTCTGTGCATGTTAAATATGCACATCTGACCATCCAGATCATTTGACAGCACCTCCGTAGCCAATAAAGACATTCACTAAATAGCGGGAGGTTAGGTGAAAGGACCTTATCTTGTCTGTCAAGCACCAAATGACTGACTGTGCCCAAGATCAGGGGCCATATAGAAGAAGGTTTTCAGGTTAATTAAGTTAATGGCTGACACCTTGTGGCTCCTTGTAGAAATGGCTTTTCATTTAAAAAAAAAAAAAATGCTGACAGGTTATCTTTCAAAGAATATTAAGTGCCCTCATTGTTTGTTGTATGTACTGCATTTGTGTGTTGCATCTCCAGCGCATTCCTCTTTTCCCAGCAAGTCTCTGGAGAAGCCAAATGAATGGTGTTCATGTACTGCACTGAACACTTATTACATTATACCATGAAAACACTTAATCATGTTACATCCATTTAGAAACAGACTGTAATCCATTGTAGGAGGGTTAGTATGCTGGTCCTGTGAGTATCTACATTTAGCCTATACCCATGATGTTCAGCCATTTCAAGGACGAAACCTCAGAATTGGCCAGGAAATGTTACAGGACCTGATGTTTGTTGTAATTGAATATATAAGGGGAAATTGTATTTTTTTCACATAAATTAAAGTGGCTGTAAAGGCTCACTATTTTTATTTTTTTTTGCCTGCCTGCATTCTATGCATGAAGGTAAAAAAAAACTTCTGTATGCAGAAGCCTCCCCACCCCTCTAATGTCACTTTAAAGTGTATGTTAAAGATCTATGTGTCTATGATCTTTTTTCTATGTGTGTTCACATATGTGGATTTTATAAGTCATAGTCTCTTTCATTTGTATGTACTTCCATTTGAAGTACCTGGTTGATCCAACCAGTCACCTTTCTTCATTGTTCTAAACTGACTACACAAAGCACAGAAACCCATCTGTGTAGCTTGGTCAGTTTTCATCTTTGGCTGGCCATTCAGGGGTACAGGACACTGTGCAGACTCACAGCATGCCTCTAATGGGTAGTTTGTTCAGCCACCATACCCCTGACCAATCACAACCTGCCTCTGGCACACACTCTTCCAGTCACTGCCTTCTTCTTAAAAACCCTTTGCATGCTACCTCAGGCTAAACAGACTATGGAATACAGGTACACTGTTTGCCTGCACAGTGTCCTTGTGTCCTGTAACTCCCCACCCCCACTGTCAGGACGAAGAGATGCATGGTCACTTGATAGGACTTAAAAGGTCTTAAAAAACCCTGTAAAAAAAAATAAGAAGTGACGAAAGATCATTTCTGAAACTAATCAAAAGCAGTAATGGTGCCTGTATAGTTATAACTCTGTTAGTAAGCGTCTACAACATAGTTTGTTCACAGCTACTTTAATGTTGCTCCTCAGATTCCCCACGTTTTCAGAAAAGTTAATACAGCTCCTCAAATGCACTGCTTTTTTTTTTCTTTTTTTTAACAAAATCAAAGATGTTCTTTAAACTTGTTATTTTATAGGTACACAGTATTTTCAAAATGTTCCTGAAATTTCTCTTTTATTAGTAGTGCTTACTGCTAGGTAACAACAGATTGGGTCACATTATCACTTGTATCTTCAGGCTGCTGTTGATTACAGAAGCTGAGTTTTTGTCTCGGTAAGAGTAAGGTAATGCATATGCAGGGCGAACTGACCATTTGGAAACTTGGGCACTGCCCGAGGGTCCGGGGTCAGTAGGGGGCCCCATGAGATGCCCCTGGTACCTTTTTCATAGACTTTTTTGAGTTTGGGCAAGGACACATCCATGATCCCCTATTGCCCGGGGGCCCCATGGGTTGTCAGTCCGCCCCTGTGCATATGGGCAACTGCAAACAAAGGGAATATTTACTTGCGTAGGGGAACATTTTACTGCTACGTTTCAAGTGAGGTTTTCAACAGATGACCATCATTCACATACATCATTCTTTTTTAATGATTATTGTTCACATCTTCGAAGACAATCAGAGAAGATGTAAGAATCCATATCTGACTGGCCGAGTGGATCTTTCCATATATTGCTTGTCTGTCTAAAGGAGAACTCCTGCAGCTCCTTTATGGATTTCAGTCAATTCCCAAATACTTGGCACATGGGGGAGGGAGCTACAGGCCAGTAAATCCGGATAGGAATAGAGAAGTAATTCCCCAAATGGTAATGCAGAAAAATTGAAAATAAAATAAAAAATTTGGACTATAACCACTTGCCCTCTAGAAGATTTACCCCCCTCATGATCAGGCCATTTTTTGCTATACAGCGCTGAGCTACTTTAACTGACAATTGCGCAGTCATGCAACACTATACACAAATGAAATTCATATAATATTTTTTCATACAAATAGAGCTTCATTTTGGTGGCATTTGATCAGCAGTGTGATTTTTATTTTTTGCATTTTATAAATGAAAAAGGACTGAGGGAAAAAAATTGTTATAAAACATTTTCAATTAAAAAAATAACATTTCTTAATTTAGGCCAAAATGTATTTTGCTACATGTCTTTGGGGTAAAAGCAATATCCCAATATGTGTAAAATAATTGGTTTGCTTGAAAACTATAGCATCTGCAAACAATGGTATGTAGACTGTGTGCATAATTATTAGGCAAGTTGTATTTTTGAGGATTCATTTAATTATTGAACAACTGCAGTGCTGTTGGTCAATCCAAAATGTTAATAAACATCAAAGCTGAACATTTAAGAACGTAAAAGTGATGTGTTGGCTTTCTTAGGAGAATATCTATGTATGCGCAATTATTGGGCAACTATTAGTGTGCAGAATTATGCAACTAAATGGAAAACTAAAATTTTCCCATCTCACTTGTGTATTTTCATCTGTTAAAGTAAGAATAATAACTCAAAATTTACAAATAAAAATTTCTGACATTTAAAAGAAAATCAGTGACCAATATAGCCACTCTTCTTTTAAACTACAGTTGTAAGTCTTCCATTCATGGAGTCTGTCAGTTTATCTGTTCAGGATCAATGTTTTGTGCAGCAGCAACCACAGCCACATCCCAGAGAGGTGTACTGTTTTCACTGTAAATCTCCCATTTAATAAGGGCCCACAAGTTCTTAATAGGGTTTAGGTCTGGTGAGGAAGGGGGTCATGTCATTATTCTTCCATCTTTAAGGCCTTTACTTGCTAGGCATGTAGTGGTGTACTTTGATGCATGTGATGGTTCATTGTCCTGCATAAATATCATGGTCTTTTTGAAAGATGCAGACTTTTTTTCTATACCACTACTTAAAGAAAGTGCCTTCTCAAAACTGCCAGTAGGTTTGGGAGTTGATTTTGAGCCTATCTTCAACTCGAAAAGGTCCAACTTGCTCATCTTTAATAATACCAGCCCATACTACTACCCCACCTCCACCTTGCTGGCATCTGAGTCAACATCGAGCTCTGTGCCCATTACTGATGCAGCCTTGGGGCCATCCATCTTGTCCATCAGTTGTCAACCTCATCTCACCAGTCCATAAAACCTTTGAAAAAATCTGTCTTCAGATATTCCTTGGCCCAGTCTTGATGTTTCAATATGTCTTGTTCAGTGGAGGTCGAGTTTCAGCCTTACTTACCTTGGCCATGTCTCTGAGTACTGAACACCTTGTACTTTTGGGCACTCCAGGTAGGTTGCAGTTCTGGAATATGACAACACTGTAGGACAATGGGTTCCTGGTAGCTTCATGTTTGATTCTTCTCAACTCTTTGGCAGTTAATTTGCATCTTTTTTTTATCAACATGTTTTTTGCAACCCTGTTGACTGCAACAAAACGTTTGATGGTTCTGTGATCATTACCCAATATCAATCTTATCTGCATCCCTCTGAAAGACAATTTTTGACTTTTCAGAGTCAGTTAAATCTCTTTTTTGGACCATTTTGCCTGAAGAAAAGAAGCTGCCTAATAATCATTAGCACCTTGATATAGGGTGTTGGTCTCCTTAGGCCACACCCTCCCTCATTACACAAATACACATCACCTGATATGCGTAAATCCAATAAGCACTCAAGTTTATACAGCTTGGAGTTGGATAATATGCATAAAAATTATGATTTGATCAAAATACTTGCCTAATAATTGTTCACACAGTGTATACTTAAATTTTTATTCATTTATTCTTATAATAGTAATGGCGGCGATCAGTGACATCTAGGGGGACTGTGGTAGTACGGCAAGCATTCTGACACTGGGTGGGAACTAAGTGATACTGACATCTCCAGTGACACTATTACAGTGATCAGTGCTAATAAAAAGCATTGTCACTGTACTATTGACTCTCAACAGGAAGGGGTTAACATCTGGGGCGATCAAAGGGTTAACTGTGTGTTAGGGAAATATTTTACAGTTTACTGTGTGGTGTTTTACTAGATGATGTGCTCTGCACATCCTTGGTGACAGGAGAGAGATCTGTGTTGTTTACATTCACAGACCTCTCTCATGTCATTTTCTCTACCGATCGGCATCTACACTGACAACGTGGGTTGGTGGGCGCACGTCCCTTACCCGGAAATGCAGAATAACATGTATATATACTGTACGTGATTCTGCACAGAGCAGAATATATACCTGCTATAGGGTGGTTGGCAAGCAGTTAAAGTGTAACTCCAGGAATTGTCTTTATTGTCAACTTGCATTGGTCCAGCTTGGCTCCATGTAATTATCCATATCTCAGATCTGGAGAGCTGTTTGGGGTGCAGAAAACCCCTGTAGCTCATTTTACATATAGCGATGGCCGCAATCTTCCAGGTCCTGTTCAATCACCTTCCCTTCTGCAAACTGAACATTAGATTGCTCACTTGCCACCTCTGCCTTTTAGTGAATACCTTGTATTTTTTTCAATTAGTATATGGTATTCTTGGATTGGATGAGAGGGAAAGGAGGGGCAGGTGACACCACTCGGAGAACACCTTGTATTCATTGAAAAAAAAAATACAAGGTATTCTCTGAATGACAGCCAAAGGCGCTTAACCTCTGTGCCATTTTGAAAATGACAAAAAGTGACATTCACTAAATACACTAAAATAACATAGTAACACATTACTGTATCAAACCATTTCACATACATTTTGTCCCGAGTGCTTTGTCCTGTGCCCTGCCTGCATTTTTACTGTTCTTTTTGCCTGGAAACTGAGAAACGTCCATGGTATCCAAAAAGCGTCCCTTTAGGTCAAAAGCGGTTTTAGACCAGCTAGAGAACAGCGATAGTAAATTAGAACTACTTGCAGAATTGAGTGATAATGATTCGTGGGGAAATTTGTCATCAGACACTGAAAACGATTTTGCGACTTTGCTCAGTGATGTGCGAGCTTTGCGCTCTAGTTCAAATATCAGTGGTTTTGGTTTGATTATATTATTGAATTAAATTTATTATTATATTATTATTTTTTATGATTATTTATTAAATTATAATTTATGATTTTGTGTTTCAAATTTTAACATACCCGGGATGTTTACTAGACTCTTGTTCGGACAGATTTCAGTGAGTTATTCCTAAAAATTACAGGCCTAAAATAAAAAAAAATACATATTACCATGCAAAAAAATGTACCGCTTTGAGCACAGAAATACTGACATAATCAGACCGCTAGGGAGCTTAAGCAGGACCTGGAAGATTGTGGCTATTGCTATATGTCGTGAGGGATACTACAGTGATTTAGTATGGGATGCTACAGTGTTCCTTCAGATATAAGATATGGCCAATCACATCATGCCAAGCTGGACCAATGTAAAGTTGACCATACACTGATCAAAATTTAGTTGAGTCCCACTGTTAGAATACAGTGTCCAGGCACGGGGAAAAACCTTTAAAGTGGTTGTACACCTTTGACATAAATAATGAACACCGCATATCCCTCTATAGCAGGGGCATTCCATTACAATTCACGGAGGTAAAATTTTCTTCCAGCAAAGGTTCAAATCACATGTTTGGTTCTTAATGGTATCTCTGCACATTGGCAAACACGGCAAGTTTTCATGAGCACCAAACCACATTATGCTGCAGCGCTATGTGGCTCAGTATGGCACAGGGGCGGACTGACCATTTGGAAACTCGGGCACTGCCCGAGGGCTCGGGGTCAGTAGGGGGCCCCATGAGATGCCCCTGGTACCTTTTTCATAGGCTTTTTTGAGTTTGGGCAAGGACACAGGGGCCCCATGATCCCCTATTGCCCGGGGGCCCCATGAGTTGTCAGTCCGCCCCTGGTATGGCACAATTTAAAATAAGGGTTAGGGACTTCTTTCTCTGTGTTTCTGCATATAAGGCAGCCCACTGAAATAAATGTGCTGCCTAAACACAGAATGCAGGATGCAATAGTGTGAATCTAGCCTCAAATCTTTCACATGACAAGTACCCTCCTTTTATATCACAGCCTTTTCACATTAAGATCCCCCCCTTTATATCACAGCCTCCCACTTCACATCAGTCCCCCTTCACAGCAGTGTCCTCAAACCCCCCCCCCCCTTCACATCACCTCCCCTTCACATTTCTGTCCTTGGCCCTCCTTCATATCACCCCCTTCACATTCCTGTCCTCTCCCCATTTCTAGCGCCCCCTTCACACTGCAGTCTACAGACCTCCTTCATATCACTCCCCCTCAGATTCCTGTCCTTGGCCCCCCTTCATATCACCCTCCTTCACATTGCAGTCCCCAGCCCCCCTTAATATCACGCACATTCTTATTCCTGTCCCCACCCCCTTTATAGTGCTCCCATTCACATTGAAGTCCTCAGCCCCCCTGCATATTCCTGTCCTCGCCCTCCTTTATATCACCCTCCTGCACGTCGCAGTTCATAGCCCCACTTCATATCACCCCCACTTCACATTCCTGAACTTGGGCCCCCCTTCATATCACCCCGCTTCATATTCCTGTCCTTGGGCCCTCTTCATATCACCTCCCTTCACATACCGGCCCTTGGACCCCCTTCATAGCACCCCCCTTCACATTCCTGTCATTGGGCTCCCTTCATATCACCTTCTTCTTTCGCATTCCTGTCCTCACCCCCTTTATAGCACCCCCTGCACATTGCAGTCCACAGCCCCCCTTCATAACACCGCCCCCTCAGATTCCTGTCCTCACCCTCTTTATATCACCCCCCTTCAGATTACAGTCTGCAGCCCCCCTTTATATCGCCCCAATTTATATCACCACCATCACATTCCTGTCCTCGCCCCCTTTATATCATCCCCTTTCACACTGCAGTCCCCAGCCCCCCTTCATATCACCCCCACTTCACATTTCTGTCCTTGGGCCACCCTTCATATCACCCCCACTTCACATTCCTGTCTTCAACCCCCCTTTATGACATCCCCCTTCACATTGCAGTCCCCCCCCCCCCCATCCTTCATATCAAAGACATATCCCTCTCCCCTGTCCTTCCTTACAGGACAGTTCTGGATGGAGGGGTGGAGTTGCACAACTTTTTTTGTTAACTAACTAGCTTGTGATTGGTTGCTGGAATTGTCCTGCATCCTAGCAACCAATCAGTTATCTGGGGCAGCTCCCGCCCTCCGTCCAGCGCTGTGCTGCCTCCCAATATCAGCTCTGCGAAGATGACACTGCTAGCAGCAGCTGAGTGGAAGAACTGGCAACTCCTAAATGGAGTGACCGCAGTAGGTCTGGATAAGACAGTGACTCGGTCCGCCATTTAGTGATGCCTGCTCTATAGTGTTTACTTACCTCTTTCCAAAGTGTCCACTAAGTGTTATTTCTCTCAGCTGTCTCTTCCCTTTGCTATCTGCATGAGTCACTCCAAAAAGTATACCAAAGGTGATTGACAGCTTCAGCTTAGTATATTTCTCTATGAGTCTGTGTACAGAGGGGTGTGTCCCTTTCCTCCATTTAGCTCTCAGATTACACTGAGCTCTTTTCTCTAGCTGTGCAGTGTGTAATGTCAGAGCCCAACCTCCTGCCTTTTACTGCTGAGAAAAATCCTTTGATCTGTGTTCTTTGAACTGACGTAGAGGAGACCAGCTGCAGATAAACAGGTACAACTTATGTAGAAAGATTTGTGTCGTCTCTGTATAACGTGAGCCTCACTTCACTGGGTGTATGTAAGGGTTTACAACCACTTTAAACTACCACATTTGTGTGGATGGAGGAATTTGTTAATTTTTAGCCCACTGGCTGAGCACGATAAAACTAAAAGTGTGTGACCAGCTAAATTTTCTTACCCTTCTGTGAAACAACAACAACAGTATATGGCTGGATCTAATAGGATTCATTCTGTGGGTTCTTATATAGCCAGCTTATTGTAGTAGAGTGTTGCTCTTCTATGAGTGTATTTAGTATGTGACTATAAGGTGTTGTCTCTTTCTCTCTCTCTCTCTCTCTTTCTCTCTCTCTCTCTCTCTCTCTCTCTCTCTCTCTCTCTCTCTCGCTCGCCTGGGAGAGGTTAACACCAGCAGTAAGGCGGAACACTTCTGGAGTGTGCTCTGCCCTGCTGTGCTAGTGGGGACTTTAACCTCAGAAGATTCTCTTGGCAAATGTTTTATTTTGTCTTTTGTCTTACACACATTCCTGTGATGAGCAGCTAAGTTTCACAGAAAGAGCTGGTTCAACCAGAAAGTGTACTGCCTATGACAGAAGGCACTGCGCGCAGAACTAACCAGAGTGGAAATTTACTGCTGCTTTCCACTGCAAGCTATCGATTATGTGCAAATAGTCCAGGGGATGCCGGCAAGTCAGCAGACAGACCAGGAAGCTGCTTTTGTGTTCTCTTACTGGGCAAACAAGAAATAAACGATAACAGAACACAATCGCACAACTGGGGATATGTAATCTGTCTGCCTTGCCTTTATTTATCTGAATTGTTTCTGGAGCAACATTTGCTGGACGATTTCTAAGTAAGTACTGCTAAATATAGCCTTGTATCATTTAGAGAGGATTGTTTTATATTCTGATTCAGAAGAGAGAAATAAATGTGCAATGAAAATGCATTGATATTAATAAAGGGTCTCCTGTGTGCTTCATAGGTGCAGTGTGAATGACAGTTTTCAGACTGATTTCTGAACTGCCGCTTCTGTAAAGTATGAATTTTGCTGCATACACTGTACAATTGATTGACTGTGCTTATTATAACCCAGTTAGCAGTGGACACCATTTGCCATGGTATTAACAAATGTTTATGGCCTCATTAAACTGAGGCAACAAGTAAATTCATTCAGTTCATACAGTCTAAAAAAAACAGTCATTATAATGAGGTTCGGGCGGCATAGTGGCTTAGTGGTTAGCACTTCTGCCTTGCAGTAATTGGGTTATGGGTTCATTTCCCAACCATGGAACCTCCTGCATGGAGTTTGCATGTTCTCCCTTTGTTCGCGTGGGTTTCCTCCGGGTGCTTCGGTTTCCTCCCATACTCCAAAGACATGCTGGTAGGTTAATTGGCTCCTGTCTAAATTGTTCTAATTTCATCCCTGGCCACGCAGGATTTCCTGCATGGTAGGGGATGGGGAAAGACCTGGCAACCTACCCTGTAAAATAATTGCTAAGAGAATTCATGGAAAAAGTCGCTTACGAGTGACGATCCATGCAATCGCCAAGGGTCGGATACGACTGAATGGATAGATAATGAGGTTCATTCTTTCAGTTGACTTTAATTTGAGTTTTTATGAATATCCGAATGCCACCATGAGTAGGGATTTCAATAGCTTTCTGGATTGGAGGGCATTCTGTTCTGTGCAACCCCAATCCCTCCCTACATATAGTATTATTCCATAAATGTTTCTACTTTTGTTGGGAAAAAGAACAATCCCTCTGGGTGATATTACATTGCAAGGATTTTAACACAACTTTGTTGCAGATTCTTACCTGTTTTTGCTCTGAAGGAAAAGCTGTATGTCTTATTAAACCAATGTGCAAAGTGAATCTGAATAGGAGTTATGTTTTCATTAATCAGCTGATGCACATGCAGTATTCTAATGAGGAAAATACAGCGTCAGCACCCATTTAGAAGTGATCAACACTTTTTGAGCGTCTCGCCAAAAATGAAATTTTTGTTGCAGAGGATGCCTAAAATCTGACTTGTATTTTAGTGTGGACTTCTGGGAAAATCAGTGAGTCAATCATACATGCCGGAAATGTTATGTTTTCATTATTAATCAGCTGATGCACATGCAGTATTATAATGAGGAAAATTACAGTGTTAGCACCCATTTAGAAGTGATCAACACTTTTTGAGCGTCTCGCCAAAAATGAAATTTTTGTTGCAGAGGATGCCTAAAATCTGACTTGTATTTTAGTGTGGACTTCTGGGAAAATCAGTGAGTCAATCATACATGCCGGAAATGTTATGTTTTCATTATTAATCAGCTGATGCACATGCAGTATTATAATGAGGAAAATTACAGTGTTAGCACCCATTTAGAAGTGATCTACACTATTTGAGCATCTCTCCAAAAATGAAATTTTTGTTGCAGAGGATGCCTAAAACCTTGACTTGTATCTTAGTGCAGACTTCTGGGAAAATTAGTGAGCCAATCATACAAACAGGAAATTACATTTCTGGGGAAGGTCTATACATCAACTGTGTACAGAAGGCATCCAGGCTGCCATATTGCATTGAATTTTACAGAAAACTACAGAGCTGCAGATTGAAAAGGAAAGGTAATTTTAATAACATTCAAGTGCAATGTGGATTGTTTAGCAATTATGTATGCTATATTATTTTCCCCATGACAGTGGAGTTACCTTTTAAGCAAGGGCAGCATGGAAGTGCATAATGTATTTCTGAATGATCAAAGGTATGCATAATTACAGAGACTTCATGGGTGAAGAATCTCTGATCTGCATAATTGCAGACTTTCTATGAAGTATACCAAGTACTACACCAGGTTACTTGGTAACTAAAATAATACTCAAAAGAGAATACACCCCTGGGCAGACAAGCTGTGCCCCCTGTGGACTGCTCACTCCATCCTCTCTTTATATAGAATTCTGATTACTTGCAAGGTGTTTGTATAGTTCACTGTTCTTCTTAGCACTGTCCACATCAGTCCTCAAAGGCCCTTCTCCAATCGTATAATTGATCAAAATAATTTTGTTTACCCCAAAATCTTGGTATGTATCTGACCTTCAAGCTTTGGTACTGTGTACTGTCCAGCACCTTGGAAGTGAATAATAGCCATGTTAATGACACATTGGGGTTGATTTACTAAAACCGGAAAGTGCAAAATCTGCAGCTGTGCATGGTAGCCAATCAGCTTCTAACTTCAGCTTGTTCAATTAAGCTTTGTCAGAAATCCTGGAAGCTGATTGGTTTCTACGTAGAGCTGCTCTGAATTTTGCTCTCAGTTTTCGTAAATCAACCTCATTCTTTTATATAGCGGGTGTTCCTGGGAAAATGTTGTGGGCAGTTTCTATTTGAGCGAGGTATTGAATGCATAGTAATCTCTACGATTTTGAATTGCATTTTTTTCAACCCTCTTTTATAAATTTAAGAGCATTGAACTGATGGTGGAAGTGATGTGAACTTTGCCTAGGCATTACTGAGTTTCTCTAATAGAGATTGGGCATTGCTTAGACAGGCATCAGTCATGGAAACTGGCCGAGATAGTATATTTCGCTTGTAATAGGGAAAAGGATATGTGAGAACCAGGATTATGTACACTGTTTTTTTGCTTCCCTACATACAAGTAGGGAAAATGTTGTAGTATATAGAAGACAGCAAGGCTGTGATTGGAGAGTGGAGGACACCTGTCATATTGCAGGGGCGTACAATCTGAGCTTCCGCAGGGGTGTATTACTAATTTTCTTTAACCTAATCTCTGGCACGTAGTACTAGACTCACAAGACTGGATATCTGGTGGGTTGGAGAGACATTTTAAAAAGCTCATTGTTTTAAAAAAGATGACTTTATTCCATTGTTGATATTGGAAAGTCATTGATGGTTTTAGCTATAATGGGTAAAGTTTAATTAAAGTATAACTAAAGTCAAAACTTTTTTTTCAGATTTGGATAGAGTGGAGATGGATTAGGACACCTATTGGGTTTTTAGTGAAGTCTGTGTCCCCGTTAGGGAGATTCATCCCTCTCTATTCGTCCTGTTTACCATTATCATTGAAAGTAAAAGAAACCCCTGGGCTGTCCCCTGAAATGTTAAAGAGGAAATTTTCCAATGGGGCACTAGATCTGGGGGTCCCCTTGAATTCTCCTAATTTGCAGACATTTCCTCTCACTTCCTGTTTGGTTATAGGACAGTATGTGAAGGTAAATCTCCCCAATGGAACACAGATGGTAAAAAATAAACAACATGGGTTATAACCATCCCTTACTCTATCCAAAATGAAGAAAAATAGTTTTGTATATAGTTCTACTTTAATACATTTAAGGGGTATGTCTGTGTACTTTTTTTTACCTAAGCAGTTAAAGGTGTTTGTTTCCCAGTTCGATGCCATGTTGTGTGGTCTGATATATAAATAAAATGTGATCAGCAAGTACTGCTGTGTTTACTCCTGCTCAGCCTATAGAGATAGAAACATAGAAAAGTGACAGCAGAAAAAAGACAGAGTGGTCCTTTGAGTCTGCCTGTTTTTTTTTTTTTCGTTTTTTTTTTAGTTTTGTTTTTTTGTGGGGTTTTTGTTGTTAACTTTTTTGTCTGAGTATAAATATGTGCTTGTCCCACGCATGTTTAAAGCTATTTACTGTTGACTGGCTTACTTCCTCTGCTGGAAGTTTATTCCCAGTATCAACTACTCTTTCAGTAAAATAGTAATTTCTGAGATTAGTTTTGAACTTTCCTCTAGTTAGTTTAAGGTCATGTCCCCGTGTTCTTGATTTACTGTCTTCTTGAACTTTATTTACCCCCTTGATGTATTTAAAGGTTTCAAACATGTCTCTCCTTTCCCTTCTTTCCTCCAGACTGTACATGTTAAGTTCCTGAAGTTGCTCTTGATATGTTTTATCTCCCAGACCTTTCACCATTTTTGTTACCCGTTTCTGGACAAGTTCTATCATATCAATATCTTTTTTGTAAGTGAGGTCTCTAGACCTCAGACACAGTATTCTAAATGAGGTCTAACTAAAGATCTATGTAGGGGAATTAGGACCTCTTTCCTCCTGCTGGTGACCCCTCTAGTGATGCATCCTAGAATTATTTTCACTTTCCTCACTGCCTGGCCACACTGCTCATATTGCAATCATCTGAAATAAGTACCCCCAAGTCATTTTCCTCTGAAGTGCTGGCCAAAAATGTACCCCCCAATGTACTCTCTCAAGGGATTCTTTTTCCAAAAGTGCATTATTTTACATTTAGAAACATTTAGAAAGGTGCATTTGCATCCAGTAGATTTAGTAGAGATCTGGCAAGGTGCTATTTGGCTATATTGTATAGTAATGGGAATAAGGTGCACCCCTCCCATGTACCTACTGTAAATTGATTGGGGGTTATAGTTTCCCCTCCATGTGGATTAATGTTGTAGTAGAGGAGTTTAAGAACATTGAAAACTGAAATGCACAGCCTTAATCAGTTTACGCTGTCAAAAGCCTTCTCCACATCTAGTACGAACAGCCAAGGACAGTAGAGAGGCCTTGGACAACCTGTGATTATCCAGTACCATTAACTATTTTCTGATGTTTTGTACAGCTGCTCTACCAGCCACAAGACCATCCTACGCACAGTGTATTTGCACTTATATTTGGCTATTGCAGATTATGATTGTTATCAATACAATTGTAGATGTACATGTATAATTTCATTTGGTTTATATACTTTTTTTATATACATAATTAGTATTTATTAAGTTTGAGAACACTAGGAGCATAGGTCTATACACCTATAGTATCCTATGATCCCCCAACTATTTCGGTAGTGGGCATGCCAACCTTTCTGCTAGTGTTTTAGAAAGAAACATAACATCTAGGTTTATAAGTTAGCTCGGGCAGGAATCCACTGAGGTTAATAGATCTGTGTCCTTTTTTGGAAGGGCATAATATTGGCTTCTTTTTCAGTATTTGGGTAGACTGTACCAAGAAGGTATATAAAGTTGCTAGGAAAGGGCATATATATCATTTGGCCTGCCATGGGGGCCAGGGGTCTTTGCACCAGCAGAGTGTACAAAACGACTTTCTCAGTGATTTCTTTGTTGAGCAGCTGGAAGTCTGTGAGGGGCAGAAAGATTCACCTTTTCAGACAGGTCATTTCCATCCATAGAATTGGTGAAATTTGTCATATATAGATTACAATAGTATTGAGCAAAAAATCTGCTGTTAGAGGGGTTGGTTTAAATGTCACCTTTCCCATCCATAACATCACCAATATGGTATGTTGAATGCTGGCCTCTTGCAAGATTGCTCAGCAGATAGCATGATTTATTTCCATTTGTAAAAGTCTGTCGTTTCCAGGAAATTGTAAATGCTAGTCCTGTTTCTCCAGCTACAGATTTCTTACAGAATTTACCCAGGAGCAAGGATTTTGATGAATTGAATATTTTTAAGAGCACCTGCAGAGCCACAAAACCCAAGAGATTTGGTTATTCAAATTATAACTTGAAGAATCCAGCTCTGGCACATCCCTTTTTGTCTCCCTCACCTCTTTATTGGTGGAAATAAAGCCACCTACCACATTGAGAGGCCAGTAGTGATGTGTGGGAGAAGGGAAGGGGATAAGCCAAGGCTGGATTTTCCAAGTTGAAAATGTGAATAATTAAGTGCCTTGAGATTTGGGGCTCCCAGGTTGCTCATAGAAAAGTACATACCGGTATACAGTAGATATACACAGTATATATGCATATGTCTGATCAAGTGGTATGTAATAGAGAGAGGGGAAAGGGGATGTACCAGTACCTGATATTTTTTTCTTCTTTGTTTTTCCTTCTTTCTCTCTCTCTCTTACATCTGAATTAGTAGTGGGACACCATGTTTATTGCTTATTTTTTTAGTTTATATGGTTATTATAAAGACATCTCTCATTGGAATGCCAAAGGTTATTTATTTGTGTGTATAAAGATTATGCAATTTGTTTATTGGCAGAGTCCAAGAAATATAGATTGCCTTAGTTGGATATGCGCCTGTAATTACATTAATTATTGACATTCCAACCATTCGATTTAGAATCAGGGTGAAATGTTTAAAATAACTGCATTAGTGTGCACTATTTCTGAAGCCGTGTGGGAGCTAGATAGGACTTGTAGTTCAACGTCATGCAACGCTTCGCTCAACTGCATTTTGCCATGGACAATGGAAAAGACTATTTAGAAATGGCAAAAGTGTCAGTCTGGATGTAAAACGTACATTCTTCCATTGTTTTGTTGAAATTAGATATCCAATTGTCCAGAGCAAACTAAGGCCACATTCACACCTGAGAATGGGCTTGACAGCATTTACAGGAAAAAACCCAAGATGGGCTCCCGTTGATTAGCTGTGGGAGGCAGGCTCATAGAAAGCAATGGGAGGCTGCTGGTTCCCTCAACTAACCATGGCTGCTCACATATAATCGCTCATGCAGCTAATCATAGCTGCTCGTATGTAATCGCTCATGCAGCTATTTGTGGCTGCTCACATGTCATCGCTCACGCAGTGATTACCTGCAAAGCAATTACATGTGAATGGTCACAATTGTCTGCGGCAACTGCCAGTCTCACATTGCTTTCAAAGAGGCTGCCTCCCACAGCAAATCGCTGGGAATCCCTACTGGGGTTCTCGCATTATGTTATTATTTCCCTCTGAAGATCAGTCCACAATATACTTTTTTGGAGGACATTTGAAAGGCAGCAGGGAGGTGTTGTGAAGCCTCCTCACCATCTATTCTAACCCCCCAAAAGCCCGCACTACCTACCAAACCACAACTTTGTGTATTGCAAGCAGTCGCAGTGTGGCCCCATTCATTTGACAGTTGATTTAATTTTACTGTGTGCAATGCATGCAGTTGTGATGCGGGCTTTTAGGTGTTATGCCCCATACACACGATGATAATATCGGATGAATGGTCATCCTTTTTGTTTGTGGGGGGGGGGGGGGCGCGGTTGGGGTTTGCATGCAAGTCTCATATCAAAAATTAAGAGGTTACTAAAGTTATGAATAGTCTCTTATGACAGAATACAACTTTAGAATTGATGTAATATATTGTATTGTATTGTAATACATTCTTGCATTTCTGAGCATGCATGGTCTTGGTCTCTTGAAAATCGTTCGCTCTGTTATTGTATGAGAAAGATTTTTGTGCTTGTCCCTTCGGCTATTGTCACATAAATTGTTGTGATCAGCTGTCAAAAGCTGTGTACTAACAATCAGATTATTGTCGATCTCTCAGAAAGCAATTTTTGTTATCCAAATTTCTGATCATGTATACTAGGCATTAAAGTAGGTAGGGAGGAGGCACCAAATGTTTCTCTGCCACATTTCAAATGTGCTCCAAAAAGCTATATTGCGAATTGTTCTTCAAAGGACAATGCTAATGTAAACGAGTCCTTAGTGTGTTTTCCAAAAGAAACTAAATTCCCTGTTTGTGTGATTTGCTCAGTGCTTTCCCCTATAGTTGGAGAATTTCTGTTGAGACACTTTCTAAGACAATGCATGTGTAGGGCCCCTTTCACACGGGCGTTCCGTTTTTTTCATCAGTTCAGTCACGTTTTTTCCAAGAAAAAGTAGATCAGTTCACATCAATTTACATCAATTTTTTTATCAGTTTGCATCAGTTCATATCAGTTTTGAATCAGTTTACGCCAGTTTTACATCAGTTTTCATCCATTTTTCATCTGTTTGTTTACATCCACTTATCATCCATTTACATCCGCTTTCATCTGTTTTTTGTCCGTTTACATTTGTTTTCATCCGTACATCCATTTACATCCGTATTTTGTCTGTTTACATTTGTTTTTGTCCACTTACATCCATTTTTCGTCTGTTCCAGGGGTTTTTTAACAGAAGAAAAATATGGTTTTCTTCCATTCAAAAAAAAAAAAGGAAGTTAACAGATGTGGACATTAATGGATGTAAACAGATGATCCGTTTACATCCGCTAGTCCATAGAAATACATGGGTGTCTGTTTTTCATCCGTAAATGGACAGATGAAAAACGGGCATACGGAAAGCCTGTGTGAAAGGGTCCTAAGCAGATTTTAATGGTGTTCTCTTTCTTTCTACAATAATAGGATTGCTCAGTTGGTGATAATTAAGACAAACCCTACTGCTTCCCAGTCCATTTAAAAAGTTTGTACATTATAAAGAAAATATAATTTCTTCAGACAAGGGAAAGGTACTAATCTGCTATAAAATTTATTACAGCCATTCATTGCTATACTCTATACTCTATGCGGCATCTGTGGATCCCAGATGCAGAAATATGTCCACAATTTAAATTGTATGCCATAAAGCCCCTATGTACATTAGCTCTTAGATTAGACTGATTGACCCCTGGATAGAAACCCACCAGCAAGAAAATGTCACTGTTGCCCATATCAAAATGGGACTAACTAGATGATCTACCCATGTGTGGGAAATAAAAGCTGTGATTCTGGAGAGTACATATGACTCTATTATCCTGAGCTATTGTACACTGCTTTGGAGCAGGATGAGAGCCTAAAGCACGGGTGTCAAACTTGCAGCCCTCCAGCTGTTGCCAAACTACAAGTCCCATGAGGCATTGCAAGATTGACAGTTACAAGCATGACTCCAAAGGGCAGAGGCATGATGGGACTTGCAGTTTTGCAACAGCTGGAGGGCTGCCAGTTTGACACACCTGGCCTAAAGAATTCCAAAATGCAAGAACAAGTCCTTTATGGTTAAGAACATTTTTAGTAAGAACAAAAATTGTGTCAGTTTTACCAGAAATACAGAGAACTTGTCACTTCCTGTGATCTGCAGTAAAAGCAAAAACAATCTTATCGTTTTATCTGTAAACTAGTAATTGCCTCACCAGCTGTGAAATGGAGATGAATAAAGGCAGAATTTTTTGTAGTCCAGCCTAAGGTGACACCCATGGCTTATCCATGGATACAGTGAGGGAATGAACGTTCCACGCAGAGACAGGAATTGTGTTATTTGCAGTATTACCAGGTGAAAACAAAGAAAAAAACTAGCAAATGCCTCCACCTAACCCCCTTTAGGCTAGCTGGTAGCATTAGTTTTGTTTTTTGCTTTGTTTTTTTAAGCAAGCTGCATTATAATACATTTTTAGTTTTGGGTTTTTAAAGTGTTACTTCTGTTTTGTTGAGAAAAACACAATCTCCTCTAGATGATCTATATCCATTGCAAGGGTTTTAGCATTTTAGATTCAGATCCATACATTTTCCTTTGTGAATATTTAGCTGTTCCTTTTCAGATTTATACTAACATTTCCCTAACTTCCTAAGAGCAAGGGATGACACCACCATCCAGTGCTAAAAATCACTTAGAATTTTAGCAACACAGATCTTTCATTGATTAAATTAATTTTTGTTCTAGAAACAAAAAAACACTAAGGAAAGTGATTCTGTAACTGCTACAAAATTGTTTATAAGACAACAGCATAAGGGAAGTATATTACCAACATTTTACTCCAGTTGCAGGGGATGTGTTTAATTTGACTTGTGTCTCAATTCAGACTCCTGATAAAACCAATGAACCAGTCACACAAGCAGAACATTTTCATTTCTGGGGGTACATTTCATGATTTTTAAAATTCCAGCGGTTGCAGGTTAAAATGGAAAGGTCATTTTTAATTACATTAAACTACAAAATGGCATATGTAACAATGATATATATATATATTTATATATATATATATATATATATATATAATTTTTTTAAACTGGAGTCTTCCTTTCAAAAATATTTATGCATTCTAAATCTTCTTGGTGTTAGTACATTTTCCAGTGTTCTAGGGCCAGGAGGGTATCTTGAGAGAGGTTTGGGAGCATCTCAGACTGTTGCTTTTCAAAGAGAGCCACTGAATGCCAAAGCCACTGTATTAAAATAGCTGCATTAAAGTGGACCTTGCATAAAAGTGGTCCACTTATCTGGGTGCACCCCCAACATAAATATAAAATAGCTTAATTAAAGGCAAAAAAATAAGCAAGTCAAAAAGTGACGATGTACCCCAGCTTCTGGACATTTTTGGAGGTGCTGCCACTGTGTCTACCACCTGCCTCCTGGGATAGATTACCCAAAATCTTGTGATATTCATTCCTTCACTTTTCATGGAAGGTCTTCTTTAAAAACAGGCCATCTCCAGTTTTACTTTATACCCCGGTGTCCCTTTACCTTTTTTTGGATCCTGGGCCCAGACTGTACACAGGGCCTCGTGTTTCTTTCTAAGGTGGAATAAAGCCCAAAACCAAAACTCAACCTCTGGCAATTCAGCTGTCAGATGCCAAAGCTTGTTCTGTTTACAATCCCTCTAGCATTTGACATCTGACATGGGATGGGACTTGATGTCAAAGACACTATTGAGCTTAATCTTGAAGTTGAGACCCTTAGTGCAACTTAGCCTTGGAACCCAGGGGTCTCCACAGGGAATCGGTGATCAAGTTGAAGGCTAAGACATATTCTTGAAAACATTATGGGGTGCTCAATTTTTAACACTGTTGTAAGTATTTTAGGCAAGTTAAAGTGTTACTAAACCCAGGATCCTGCATTCAATATATCTAGTCTCCCAAAGTGCACAGAACATAGAAATCAAATTATTTTAGTAAATATAAACTGCTAAATACCTTTTCTCATTAGCAGTATATAGCAGCCTTCTGACTTCTATCAGTGTTCAGCTGAGTACTGGTTAAAGCTTGTAGGAGGAGTTTTCATTCTCCCCATTTGATTGACAGCAGCAAGAGCCAGTGGCTCTTGCTGTTGTTCGAGTCTCTGTGTGAAGAGGAAGAGAGGGGAGAAGAGATGCATCCATACACAGTGCTGATCTCTTCTCTTCTCCCCTCTCTTTCCTTTGACACAGGGAAGGGTGGGCACAGGGAAACTGAAAATGTAAAACGTCTTTTACCTTAATGCAAGCAATGTATACTGCATGGGGTAAATGCTCGTTTTTGTCTAGGGCTCAGAGAGCAAAGATATACTTACCAAATCAACTGATCCTCCGAGCACAAGATTGGTCAACTACCCCCCCGCTTGTGAATGGATTGTTCCTGACGTCATGACACTCACAGACCGGCTGCGAACATGAGGACGGGGCAGGAACAATCCACCTCTGTATGTGGGGGAGTGCTGTTTTACCCCAGAGGATGGGGTAAGTACAGCTTCCCTAAACCCCTGGACAAAATGAGCACTTACCCCATGCAGTGTGGGCACAGCCCAACTCCAGGGGAAAATATAGGTTTTGACCGAAGTTATGGTTTAAAGTAAAAAACATTTTAGGTTTAGTATCACTTTAACTTTAGTAAGTCTCCATGGACAGTTTGCATGTGAACAGTGATACCATTTGTGAAAATTAAACAGAACTCAATGTTGAGGTATAATTTGCTAGCAATGTTGTATTTTTTGTTCATAGAACATATAATTAGTTTGATATACCTTGTCTCTGATTTCAGTAGCACTGCTGTTAGCTAATTGTGTTTTGTTATCCACAGTAAAGCAACACAGTATAAATCTAAGGTTACTACTGCTCTGTAATTAGGAGGGAGGAATCAGACACCAGTAAACTGACAGAGCTGTTAGCATTGAGATTGACAGTGTGAAAAGTATCACACTATTGACTTCAGCTTCCCCATCAGAAATTAGGCTTTTAAAGAAGAATTGAGCTGTGGAAGCTGTGATAGGAAAAAAAAGATTAAGCTGGGTACACACTGACAGTTTCTTTTTTCTTTCAACCAGAGGGTTGAGCGAAAAAAACTGACAGATCGTTATACCAACACAAGTGATGTTGGTACTGCGATCCCTCCTGCTCAGTGCTTGCAGCCATTGACTGTAAGTGCTGATCAGATGCTGGTTTTCCAGCATGTCCCATCAACAAAAGCCTGGTGCTAGACCAGCTTCTGTCGGACAGACAGCTGTACACGCTGACTGAACATCAATCGGTTCCTGCTGAACTGTCCCAATTTTCAGCCAGTGTGCACCTAGCTTAAGTCACCAGTATTACCTGTGGTCTGCCTGCAACTGGTTGTTACCCATTACTGATTTACCATGCCTTGTTCTGAAACCTGTTTGAGAAGAGGTAATTTGTAAAAGGTTTGGATAGGCTCCATGCTTGCTGGCTTTGGCCTGGCTCCGGCTTCTGGAACCTAAAGAAACCCTCAACTCCATCTTCAGGCAGCTTCACAAACCCTGTCTCTGGCATCAGAGCTTCTTCAAGACTCCATTTTCAGCTGCTCCAGAAACTACTGCTTCAGCTCAACAATGGTTTGAAACCGCTCTACTTAGCTGATTTATGTGTGAGACAAATAATTTTCTTGGTAAGGCCCATTGTACTATCATAAAAGAGAACCTTTGCTGATGGAAGCACGGCATGTGTATACAAGAGTCGTTGTTGACAAACAATTAATGGTAAAAGAGGAAATATTACTGGTCATCTTGGAGAAGAGTTGCGTTATGGCAAGGGGCGAGGATTACTGATCTTTAACTTTATGGCTTGGTTTATTGGTGGATTTTACCTTGCCATCTGTTTTATGCTCTCTGGGGCCTTTTGTTATTTAGATATCTGCTCTGAACTTACAGCTGGGATGACATTTGGGCACAGTTCAGTGCTCATACTTTATCTGTAACTGGCAAAGGTTTTTGCTCAAAATGTGATCACATTGTTTGCTGTTATGATGGAATAAGTATGTCATTTATTAACCCAATAGAGTAGTGACCTTACCCATTCTAACATCAGTTTCAGAGTCTTTATGGGGTGAGATCCTCTGTGTGAATAGTTTTGTATGTTATTATATATGCCAATGCTTATCAGAAGTCCGAAAGCGATCTGGCCCAGAAAAGGTAGCAGGTACCAGTCAAAACCAAGTATCCACTCCCCCCTCCTCCTAAAAAAAAGTGCCAAATGTGGAAGAGGGGGAGAGGCAGACAAGTGGAACTTCCCCTTTTTGGATGGAGTTCCGCTTTAAAATATGTTGGCAGCAAGCTGGCAGTTATTACAATCATGACAATAACTGGAGTCAAGTTTGCATTTTTCTCCTGCTCTTGCTCCAGGCCTGTGGTCAGATAGCAGGTTGTAGTATCCATCACCCTCTGGGCACACACATCCTCAACTGTAGAGGAAGATGAGGGTACAGTCAATACTTCCTCCCATCTTTCCTTCACTAGCTAACTGCTCTAGTTGCTGTATGACTGAAGTAACACTGATGTCAGCTATTCGGTACCAGAGGGAACTCATGGCAGCTCCGGAAAACAATTAACTTTATTAGTTGGATCAGGGGCGGACTGACAACTCATGGGGCCCCTGGGCAATAGGGGATCATGGGGCCCCTGTGTCTTTTCCCACACTCAAAGCACACCCAAAAAAGCCTATAAAAGGTACCAGGGGCATTTCATGGGGCCCCCTACTGACCCCGGGCCCTCGGGCAGTGCCCGAGTGTTCGAATGGTCAGTCCGCCCCTGAGTTGGATCTCCCATTAAAATCCGGAGAGATCCCACCTATGGAGTGGTTGTCACTGGGACAGTAAGATATGGCTAGTGTTGGAGTTTAGTATTTTATTTCATGAGAAATCCAGTTCCTAGAAGGTATTCTCCGCATGAAAGGAAATCTCTCTAAGTCTAGGTTCACACCTATGCATTTTCCAATGTGTTTTGCAGAAACACACAGCAGTCCATTTAACATGATTTTCTATGTGACACGTTCACATCTCCACGTTTTCACCCGGTGCGTTTTTTGGAAAGGGTCAGGGACTTTTTTAAACGTAAAACATTGCGTTTTTAGTTCAATAGACTTCAGTGGAGACACTGCAGAAATGTATGTAGTGCATTTTGATGCATTTTGTGTTTTAATATGCCCAGCAACAAGTTGGGAACAAAACAAATTACATACTGACCGATTGTTATTTTAAAGAGTACGTTCAGAATGTCAGCTCCCAGTTCCAGAGCATACTGTATCTGTATTCAAATTTCAGCTCCAATTACTCAGCAACAGTACTGGACCTTATCTAAAACATGTCAGCAGTGCCGGCAGCACCAGTAATTCAGTACCAGTTCCAGACCCTCTCTGAAAAATATGATTGGTGCCCTTCTAGCTCCATTGACTCAGCACTAGTTTGAAGTGTATCTGCAAAATTGTGATCCAGCTCTAATATGCCAGCACCAGTTGTAGTTTTTTTTAAATGTGATGCGTTCAGTTCCAACTCCAAGCAATAGAATCACCTCCAAGCTCCAGAGCGTTATTTTGCCTGACCTAGTTTGTATTCATCTCTTTGAAATGCATAGCTATGCATATAATTTCTAATTGCTTTGCCATTTCCAGTCTAGACCAGGAGCCTTCAAACTTTTCAGTATGAGGACCACATAATATATTTTACAAATATTTGTGGGCCAAAAAATGTCAGTTTTAGATTATAAACAATCCACCCCTTACAGAGTGCCTGTCAGAATCCTCCCTTACATCCAGGAGTAACCATCAAAGTCCTCCCTTACATCCATGTGTGGCCAACAGCATTCCCTCCTTACATCCATGTGTGCCCAGCCAAGTCTCCCCTTATACCCATGTATGCCCAGCCGAGTCTCCCCTTACATCCATGTGTGCCCAGCCGAGTCACCCCTTACACCCATGTGTGCCCAGCCGAGTCTCCCCTTACACATGTGTACCCAGTCAAGTCCCCCTTACATTCATGTGTGCCCAGCCGAGTTTCCCCTTGTACCCAGTCAAGTCCCCCTTACATTCATGTGTACCCAGTCAAGTCCCCCCTTACATTCATTTGTGCCCAGCAGCCTCTCTCCCCTTTACATCAATGTGTCCCCAGGAGCGTTCCCCCTTACATTCCTGTGTGTCCTGCAGAGTCCCCCTTACATCCATGTGTGCCCAGCAGAGTGCCCTCCTTACATGCGTTCACTGCCTAGTTTGTTACTAAACATTTTTAGGGTTTGTTAGGAGTATGACACAGCTAGAGTACATGTGACACTTGATGTGTATATAGTGGGAAAGCCCATGTATTAAGTTAAACACTCATAAAAACGCAGCTACAAAGTAGGCTAGAGCACCATTATTTATCTAAAGACCAGAATCTTTTATAGTGAAATTAGTGTGCTTAATAATAAAGATCTAAGTGGTTCATGATCAACAAAGAAATATATATAACTTGAAATATGCAGACCTATCCTGTGAAAATCACAATCTTAGTTGGCGTAGTCACTACTGCAATGGTTGTACAATACATATATAATAAACACTTTGTTATCAGAGACTAAAGGATAAGTTCACCTTTGGGAACATGTTATATTTCACTCATTTTTAGGGTGGAGCATGTAACATGTTCCCACTCCTGCAGCTGCTGCCTGCTTCGCTGCCTCTAGTGACAGCAAGCAGGGGATCCTCTCCATCCGCTCACTGTCACTATTTTAAAAAAAAAAAAAAAGAACGGGCTCCACCTGCCTGGCCGCGTCATTCATTTACACTGTTCTGTGAATGGAAAACTACAAGTACCAACCGTCTATGTGGCTGTCAGCCTGTAGTTCTCCATGAACTACTATGGTGCTGTTGAGTCCTCTGGTAGTTCCTTGTCTTTTCCTGACATTGTGTATCTGCCTGTCTATACAAGGTACGAGCAGACAGATACACTGATAAGTCTGCAGGAGTCCTACATGGCACCCGCCATCTGCTTATCACAGATGCAATGCTTTACAGGCTCCAAGTAGAAAACAAATAATAGATGCACATTTTTTTACCTGCAAAAAGATGTGCATTTTATTATTGTTTTGAAAAAGGTGAACTTCTATTTTAAATGTACTCCTCAAAATCAAGACACACGCTGAAAGACCATGTATATAGGGGTAGCTCAAGGGGTGACTTTTCACCTGTCCAACGTGTAAAAAGGAGACGATTCTCTCTGTTGGCATCTTGAAGTAATTATTGGTTTTAGCTGTGTGTACCCCAGAGGCTGCCAGTATTGTATTCAGGCATCACCATCATAAATTCAGTGAATAAGTTTAGGCGAAATTGAGAATATTAATGGCAAGGAAGCAGTCAGCGGAGAGGATAGGACATAGGGGTTCTGTAGTCCTGACAGACTCTTTGTCCTAGTGTGACACTGCTACTATTCCATAGATACAGTATAGTGAGAGAGTGCTGTCACCAGAGGATACGAAGTGTGTTACTAGCTGAATCACAAGGGAAAAGTAAAGGGGGAAAATGCCTTAATAAAAAAATCTAATACAGTCACCACATCTACGAAATGGTAAGCAGCAATATATTATATCTTTGATTCTTGGGTTTAAAATGGACCTTAACCCATGGAATACTGTCAAAATGTGTATCAGACAACTTGTCATCCAAAAAGCAAATAATTTGATAATGCAGGTGGAATACAGATATACAGAGGCTTACGCATTTCAGCTACAAAGCTTTAGTCGCTGTTGCTGGCTTTACATTTTGACTCTACAATGCCTATTGGGATGTCCATGTCACACATGGCACACCAGGAGGCAGTGGGATAAAGAATTGTGAGATTTCAATGCCCCACATGTGCACATATGCTGCAGGTGTGGGACCTTGCAGAGACCTGCAGCCAGTTTGTGCATGTTCAGGATTCCCAATACATGCAAACATGCCACAGGTCTCTGATAGGTCTTTGGGACCTGTCAAAATGTATGGTGTGTCTGCGCATTTGTGGGGAAATTAAAAGACCTGGCAGAGACCCGTGGTGTGTCTGTGCATGTGCGGGATGAAACCAGGAAAAGGACTTTAAAGTTGGCGATGAGAAGCAGACCAATGCCAGGAGAACTACAATTTCGATTAAGAAATTACTGGATTCTATGGGCTTGTAAGTTTGTTTGTTATTATACAGGAATATGTATTCTCTATATGAAATCTAATTTTGCGTAGGGTGAAGTCCCTCTTTAATGTTCAGTTTTCCTGGAATTCTAGTTTACAGGTACACGACAGTCAAACACAAAAACATTACATTTAAGAGAGATCTCAAGCTCAACATGATAAAGCAAAAAAATCTGATAAAAAGTATTATGCTAAATCAGAATTCCATAGATCCCCTTTTCTTTGACTCTTATGATCCTTGCAACCACAGCGTTATTGAAAAAAAAAAATGCAGACATGCCATAGCCCACATCCGTGTTAAAAATAAAAAGAGGAAAATATTCCCACTCTGCATTGCAGCTACCACATAGAAAACAATAGTAACCAGTAAAGCTGTCCATATACCTCCAGGTTAGTCCAACTCCTTCTTGAGTCTTTGTCTTCAGTAGATTTGGCCGTCTATGATGATGATCCAGACTAGCAGGTATGTGTGGTCCATGCAAGGAATGTCATTAGAGGGCTATGGGGAATTGATGGAGAGCTGTACTCCTTTACTGCTTTCAGATGATCACATCTTCTGAAACAGCTGAATATTGGCTGAACAGATGGATATCAGATATTTATTGGAAGAGAAAGTCTTAAACAAGCCCTCTTAGCTGATGTGGAGCCACCTTAAAGCGATACTAAAGGTTAATTTTTTTTTTTGTAATATAACAAACTATACTTACCTGCTGTGTGCAGTGGTTTTGCAAAGACACAGAGCAGCCTGGATCCTCCTCTTCTCAGGTCCTCCGCAGGCTTTCCTAACCCGTACCTCCTGTCGGGTGCCCCCAGAGCAAGCAGCTTGCTATGGGGGCACTCGCTGCTCCGTGTGTCCATTCACACAGGGAGCCGTGGCTTGGCTCCACCCCCTCTCTCCGCTTGCTGTCCCAGCCAATAGGAGGCAGAGACCCGGGACAGCCAGCTGTTGTGCACATCGCTGGATCGCGATGGGACTCAGGTCAGTATTGAGGGGGCTGGGGGCACTGCTGCACACAGAAGGTTTTTTACCCTCATGCATAGCATACATGAAGGTAAAAAACCTTGAACCTTTACAACCGCTTTAAAGACTATATTAACATATGCTATAGCTAAGGACTAGCTAGACTGGCTAGAATTTCTGCCAGACATCTACTTATTCAATTTCAGGCTTAGTACAGTTTGAAGTCAGCTATGTGATGTACAAAACACCGCCAATTGTTTTGTCTGATCCGTTTCTGCCATACCATGCAATTTCTTACATTCTAGTAAGTGGATCCTGTGGTTATAGTTTGTTTTGTTGTATTTATTGGCAACAATGGAACCAAAATCTCTACGTGGGTCAGATATAAATATTTACTAGGGTTGCTAGCCTTACTAAAAGACAAATAGGGAAGGTCAGCTTTAATGAAGCAATGGAACAGATTGTGGTGTTTCCTCTTGAGATGTAATTTAAGTGCATCCATGCAGCAAAAATGTTGGCATTCTTTGGTCTTTTTTTTTGGCTGCTGTTACTTATTTTAATTTCAAAATTAAGGCAGTTCCCCAATAATCCTGGATGACAGGTTAGGTTGGTACTAGTGTTTGGTTAGAATTGTTGAGATTGACACCTAAGTTGTTCATGGATTGGTAGATCTTGCACTCAGAATTACAGACAAAGAGATATCTGTCCTTCCTCAAGTTGCTAGGACCTGCTGCAGTGTATCTTTACTATGACCAGCAAAACTGAGGCAGGCAGGTGCTAAGAAGTTGTTTCACTTCTTGTCTGGAAAGGCAAAGATTGGCTCCTTTTTTCATTCTGTTTGCAATAGTGATATCTTCCAACAACTCCAATCTATAGCCTGATCCAGTCTATACTTTGCGACATCAAATTGACAAAATTGGAATGTGTTTGGCCACCCTTAGCCTTGTGTAGCATTATGTTTGTTTTTGCTTTGCTTTTTAGGGTATCGATACATTAACATTCCAGCAAGATGAAAAAAATGCCATTGTTCAGTAAATCACACAAGAATCCTGCAGAAATTGTGAAAACGTTGAAGGATAACATGGTTTTATTAGAAAAGCAGGACAAGAAGACAGAAAAGGTAAAGCATATGTATTTTCTTTTTGTAATCATGTGACAAATTCCTTTGTTTAAACAACAGGGAGCAATTAAATGTTTCACACAATATAGGTTTCCTCTGCCCTATTATTGAGATGTGGCATCATGGCTGTAGCAACCAATGAAATTTAATTCCTTTAAATATCTATAACCATGTTCTTTATCTGTAGCCAAATGTATTTTTTTTGTATTTGATCAAGTAGGGAACAATTGCAACTCCTATCAAGTTGTTCTTTCTATCTGTTTTTCTGTTTGTCCTGATGACAATTGGACAGAAAGTGATCACCTGAATATGACACAAGGGGAAATTTCCCAGAGGGCACACCTGTTCTAGTGACAACTGGGATTAAAAGTACTCATTACCTGGCTGTCGTATGTATTTAAAAGCTTCAGTACTACCTGTGTCCCTGGCCTCTGTACAATGTACAATGGACCATGTACCCCATACTCATTCACATGGGGGGGGGCTGGGATTTGGGGGCCCCCTTGTTAAAGGGGGCTTCCAGATTCTGATAGGCCCCCTGCCAGCAGACCCCAACAACCACCGGCCAGGGTTGTGGGGAAGAGACCCTTGTGGACCCCCACACCATTTTTTTTTTTTTAAATTGTGGCATGGGAATTCCCCTCAAAATCCATACCAGACCCAAAGGGCTTGGTATGGATGGGAGGGGGACCCCACTCCATTTGTTTATTATGGTCCTGGTTTTTAAATGTAATTACCGTTTTTTTTTTCTTCACTTTAGCTCAGAGATTCAGCTGTTTCCCTTTAGTTTATTTCCCCAAGTTAAAAGAAACAATGTTTCCTTTTAGTTTCTTAAAAGAAGGTTTCCTTTAACTCCAGGGAAAGTGACAGCTAATTCTGTGAGCTATAGTGAAGAAAAAAAAGCTGGGAATTATTTTCCATTCAGCTGTCAGTGGAGAACCCCGCTGACAGCTGAAACATTAACACATGGTTGTCACTATTAAAATACCACATGACTTGATAAAATAACTCATGCGGTATTTTAGTAGCTTTTACTTTTTTCTGACATCCGGAACAGATTTATTGGTTTACAAATGTTTCGCTATACTAAAGGTCCCTCAGAACAAATTAAATTCGTAAACTGAAGTATGCCCGCATTTACTAAAATAATTGCATTTCCATGTTCTGTGTACTGTGGGAGACCAGATCTAGTGAATGCAGGGTCCGGGGTTTAGGAACACTTTAATTTGTATTATGATAGAATTATGAGGATATGTGAAAGGAGTATTAGACTGCTTTCAAACTGATCCATTTTTGCTCAGTTGTTAAAAAAGAGGAAGGAAACTGATCAAAGGAAGGATCAAAACTGCTTCAGTGTGAACCTAGCCTTTGAGCAACAAGGATGACCTAGGAAAAGAGGTGAGGGTTAAAAAAAAAACACTGATCTATCAAAGCTGCATAGGAATGCTTCCTATCTATGCTGATGCAACTTTTGCGAGATAATTTAGAAATCTTTGAGGCTGAAATTGCACTGAAGTCAGAATATAATGTGATTTCTCTTGTCATTCAGTTATGTGAACAGGGCTTCTACAGTTGCATTGAATTGCATCAATAGTTGCACTGAAAATCACATTAGAATAGTGGAAGTGATATGGAGAAAACGCAACGCGTATTTGGCAAAAATGCATAAAACCACATAATGTGTTGCATAAAATTTAATGCAGAGAAAAATGTGCCAAAAACACGTGTGTTTTTCATACAGAGTAGTGTGAAAGTAGCCTTATAGTTCTGAGGCCATAAATAATATTTTTGCCTATATAATCCAGACAGTCTAAAAGATTATGACTCATTTTATAACTTTTTGAGTACTGCTTCTGCTTGCTAATTAAAATACATGTTTCTGGTACATAAGAGATATTGTTTACTAATGGATTGGTTTACTTACTCCTGACTACTTATAAAAAGACATGTCTTTGTTGTATTGATCAGCCTTCTTTAAAATTTTAGTGCATTACAGGTTGTGTTTCTGCATGTTTCAGGCCTCTGAAGAGGTGTCCAAATCCCTCCAAGCCACAAAGGAAATTTTGTGTGGTACAGGAGACAAGGAGCCTCAAACTGAGACTGTGGCCCAGCTAGCACAGGAGCTCTACAACAGTGGTTTGTTAGTGACATTGATAGCCAACCTGCACCTCATAGACTTTGAGGTATGTATATATTCACCTTGCCACATGGGACACCTTCTTTATTAGTATCTTGCAAAATGACATAATTCATATATACTATGGTCTCAGAAAGCAGTCTCTGCCATTTGAGGAGGGGCCACACACAATTTCTTTTATTCCTCTTCACATGTCCATGACTCCTTATAAAAAAGGTTGTTTTTAAATTGAATTGGGAAGTCACTTTGAATGCAGATAGTTTTTTCGAAGCACTTATTCACGATATGTTATAGCTGAACTCCAACCAAACATGTAAATACACAAATGAAATGCATATATGGGAGTTGTTTTGCCTGACAAAGGATTTGTATTTCTCTTTAATCAGTCCTAAGATTTGCATAGCTCTGCCACACAGTACAGTCTTTTCTGGCAGGGCAGGAGACCTGATTTTTCACTGTTGCAGTTAAGTAATATTTGCAGGTCTTAACCCTCCGCAGCCACTGGCTGGACAATGAAAAGTAAAGCATCAGACTGATAAGCTCTTTGCTCTGTCACTCTCTCCTGTTTTTCATCTTCATGACCTCCTATACAGTAGGGATCGAAAGTATGGGCACCCCAGCTAAAAATTTGTATTAATGTGCATAAAGAAGCCAAGGAAAGATGGAAAAATCTCCAAAAGGCATCAAATTACAGATTAGACAGTCTTATAATATGTCAACAAAAGTTAGATTTTATTTCCATCATTTACACTTTCAAAATAACAAAACAAAAAAATTGCGTCTGCAAAAGTTTGGGCACCCTGCAGAGTTAATATCTTGTACTGCCCCCTTTAGCAAGTATCACAGCTTGTAAACGCTTTTTGTAGCCAGCCAAGGGTCTTTCAATTCTTGTTTGAGGTATCTTTGCCCATTCTTCCTTACAAAAGTCTTCCAGTTCTTTGAGATTTCTGGGCTGTCTGTCACGCACTGCTCTTTTAAGGTCTATCCATAGATTTTCAATTATGTTGAGGTCAGGAGATTGTGAAGGCCATGGCAAAACCTTCAGTTTACGCCTCTTGATGTAATCCCCCGTGGATTTCGAGGTGTGTTTAGGATCATTATCCATTTTTTAGAAGCCATCCTCTCTTTAACTTCAGCTTTTTCACAGATGGCATCACGTTACCATCCAGAATTTGCTGAAATTTTATTGAATCCATTTTTCCTTCTACTCGTGAGATGTTCCCTGTGCCACTGGCTGCAACACAACCCCAAAGCATGATTGATCCAACCCCATGCTTAACAGTTGGACAGAGGTTCTTTTCATTAAATTCTGTGCCCCTTCTTCTCCAAACGTACCTTTGCTCATTCTGGCCAAAAAGTTCAATTTTAACCTCATCGGTCCACAGAACTTGTTTCCAAAATGCATCAGGCTTGTCTATATGTTCATTTGCAAAGTTCAAACGATGATTTTTGTGGTGAGGACGTAGAAGACGTTTTCTTCTGATGACTCTTCCATGAAGACCATATTTGTACAAGTATCTCTTTATAGTGGAATAGTGTACCACAACTCCAGTGTCTGCCAGATCTTTCTGGAGGGATCGTGCAGTCAAACGTGGGTTTTGAATTGTTTTTCTCACTATCCTGCGAGCTGTTCTGTCTGATATTTTTCTTGGTCTTCCAGATCTTGCTTTAACTTCCACTGTTCCTGATGACTGCCATTTCTTAATTACATTCCGAACAGAGGATATTGACATCTGAAAACGCTTTGCTATCTTCTTATAGCCTTCTCCAGCTTTGTGAGCGTCAACTATTTTCAGTTTCAGTTTTCTAGACAACTGCTTAGAAGAACCCATGGTGCTGATTGTTGGGGCAAGGTCAGATGAGTCTGGGCATTTAAAACCTTTGAGACTGACATCATCTGGTCTTCCCAGATGATGATTGAGAACAATCCATGACACTGGCAGGTCTCAGCTTTGCAAAGGGGGCAGTGCATGCTATAAATTCTGCAGGGTGCCCAAACTTTTGCAGACGCCATTTTTTTGTTTTCTGTTATTTTGAAAATGTAAATGATGGAAATAAAATCTAACTTTTGTTGACATATTATAAGAATGTCTAATCTGTAATTTGATGCCTTTTGGACATTTTTCCATCTTTTCTTGGCTTCTTTATGCACATGAATACAATTTTTTAGCTGGGGTGCCCAAACTTTCGATCCCCACTGTAAATGCCACTAAAAATGTTAAAATAGGGAGCTGGGTGGAGGTGTTTACATGGCAGTGTTAGCTTTGCTTCAGGTCATGGCGATGCAAAAATAGCGCTGCTTTCAGAGTTTGGCAGGCAGGTTTTTGCAACTCCATTGATTTCTATTGAATTGGGCCTAAAACGGGCCTAAGGCATCTACAGCACATTTGCGGTACAATTGCAAAGCATCAAAAGTGATCACTCTCCATTTTAACATTGTAAAAAAAAAATAAATGTCACAGGGCATTTTAGGAGAGTCCCCTTATGTGACATAGAAACATAGAAAAGTGATGGCAGAAAAAGACCAAGTGGTCCATCGAGTCTGCCATTTTTTTTTGCTTGTTTGTTTTTTGTTTTTTTTTTGGGGGGGGGGTGTTTTTGGGGTTTTTTTTGTTAACTTTTTTGTCTGAGTATAAATCTATGTTTGTCCCAAGCACATTTGAAGCTAATTACTGTTGACTGGCTCACTACCTATATCTGCTGGAAGTTTAGTACTGCTATGGATAGTGAGTGACAAAATAAGTATATGAACCAATATAAATTTTCAAAAGCAATACGCTTATACATAAAAATACAATATGCCAAAAGTACTGTAATGTCCATACACATGTCAGAAATATATTAAAAAAGTCCATATATATATGCTTCTTCAAATGTGCCTAGTTTATTTTTTAAATAAAATATCCCGTGCTGCTTAATTGATTTCTTGTGTAAAAAAATTCTCCTTATATTATGCTCCCCCACCAGATGTGCTGTCACCTCAAGTATATGACCAAACCGTTAAGTGAGGTCATATAACGCTTGTGTCCCTTTAAATGGGCCAAAATGGATGGGATGGTATCCTGCTGTTTGGGGTCCTTCTCCAATCAAACGATAGGCTCCCCTTTCACGTAGGTTGAATAGAAGAATAATCAAATCATAGTGTATTATCCGTATAAAACCGTTTATTAATAAAAGGTGCAGGCGATTTACAATTAGCACTTAATATCAATTAGCACTTACATAGCAGCTCACAAGCTTCCACTTTTCATTATTCCAAGCATCAACTACTCTTTCATTAAAATAGTACTTTCTGAGATTAGTTTTGAACTTTCCACCCGTTAGTTTAAGGTCATGTCCCCATGTTCTTGATTTTGGTTTCATGTTGAAAATACTGCCCTCCATAACCTTATTCACCTCTTTGGTGTATTTAAAGGTTTCAATCATGTCTCCTTTTTCCCTTCCTTCTTGAGCACCTCCGCCGCATGTTAAAGGCTGCTTTAACATTCAAGGCCTGAGTGAACTAAGAGAAAACTATAAGTGCAGATGCACTCTTAATGAAGTGCTGCTGCACATATTTGTTTTTTAATGGAAGGTCATGGATATACTTTAATTTGTTTCCTTTATATATATGTGATTTCAGGGTTTAAAATGGTCTACCTACAGGCATTGTGAACTATAGAAGACATACTACTTGACAGTAATCTAAGTGAAAAGGATGTGGTGCTTTACTACACTGTTATTTTTATACTACTTGACAGTTGCTTTCAGGATGATGTAATAGCCCCACACTGCTCTGTAACTATTGCTGAATTTAAAATTAACAGCTGTCATAATCCTACCCATCTGCTCATTTACTTTTCTTTAAAATCCAGGTAGTTGTGATTGTGACTATCTTTCTGTTTAATTCTACCATGGTTCTAATGGTTGCAGTTCACCCAGCACAAGTTTTATAGATTTCAGAAAATGAATGTCTTCCATACTTCTTCTATTGTGAATTTTGGAAATAAAAAATGGACTGAGCCAGGTGGAATATGTAAACTGAACAGTTGACAGCATCCTGTTAAAAGCAATTACTGTTGGGGATTCAGGCAGCCATGGTTACTGCATCTGCCAGACTATAATAGCCAGCAGTGGAGATTTCTCCATCCAGGCTGTCTATTCGGAAGGGGGGGGGCCTTGCTGATCCCCCCCCTCCCTTTCCTGATCTGCCGGGCTGCATGCTCAGATAAGGGTCTGGTATGGATTTCTGGGGGAGGGGGAGAACCCCCACATCTTTTTTTTTTTAATTTTGGCGTGGGAGTTCCCCTTAAAATTCATAGCAGACCCGAAGCACTTGGTATGGATTGGAGGGGGGACCCCATGCCGTTTTTTTTTTCATTTATTATGGTGCCGGTTTTTAAATGTAATTACCGCTTTTTTTTTTCTTTACTATAGCTAAGAGATTTTTCAATAATTTTTTTAATTGCCGGCAATACTTTTAGGTGCCAGTTTTTAAATGTAATTATTGCTTTTTTTTTTTTCTTCACTATACAGCAGTTCAGAAATTCAGCTGGCACTTTCCCCCCAACTAAAAGAGAGAGAGTTTCTTTTAGTTTATTTCCCCAAGTTAAAATAAACAATGTTTCCTTTCAGTTTCTTAAAAGATACAAAGTTTCCTATAACTCTGGGGAAAGTGACAGCTAATGTTGTGAGCTATAGTGAAGAAAAAAATAAAAGACGGCAATTGCATTTAGAAATCAGCACCAACATACACTTCGTGTTTGGAAAAAAATTAGTAAAAGATTCGTAAACCGAGGCATTATTTTCAATGGATTTTCATTCGTAAACCAAAAATTACGTTAACTGAGGCATACGTAAACCAAGGTATTACTGTAATCACCTTTTGTTGCTTTTCAGCCTGAAATGAATTGCTTTATTCAGCTGTATTTACTCAATACAGTTTGCTTCAACAAGAAATTTTTCTAATTTTATTCAGTCAGACAGACTGTCATGATACAATGTTTTAGTATCTAAAGAAAATGGTACAATTAGATTGTGAAGTGCGTTGCTTAGGCTTTGTATAAAAGCCTGAAAGAAGTGTAAGGTGTAGGTATTGTTATGAGCAACCAAAATGCAGTTGGTATAGAAAAGAATCACTCTCCCCCCCCCTTTAAAATAATCACATTTTGTTGTGTTGCAGCCTGAAATGAAGACAGACAGTTTTTGTTCTATCCAAATGTATTTACTCTAATAACATCTAAGTGAAAGATATAACACCAACATGTCAGAAAAAAAAAAAAATTCAAAAACAGATTCACTGAGTTGGAAAAAGGATCACCCCCTTGTGTCAGTATTTTGTTGAACCAGCTTTTGCTTTAATTCCAGCCTTTAATCTGTTGGGATATATCTGTACTATCTTTGCACATCTAGATTTTGCAATATGTGTCCACTCTTCTTTGCAGAACTGCTCAAGTTCAGTTAAATTTAATGGTGGACGTTTATGGACTGCAGTCTTCAAGTCATTCCACAGAGTAAATTTGTTTGGATAGAACAAAAACTGTGTCTGTTATTTCAAGCTGCAACAAAATATGATTATTTAAAGGGGTGTGATTCTTTTCTATACCCACTGTATTTTGGTTGCTCATAACAATACCTACACTTTACACTTCTTGTAGACTTTTATACAAAGCCTAAGCAACACACTTCACAATCTAATTGTACAGTTTTCTTTAGATACTAAAACATTGTAACATGAGAGTCTGTCTGGTTGAATATGAATTAAATAGAAAACATTATTGTTGAAGCAAATTGTACAGAGATTGTCCAATAAGATTGTAATGTGTGTGACCATCTTTAAATTATGTCTGTAATTTGAAAATATCTTTCAGGGTAAGAAGGATGTATCTCAGATTTTCAACAATATCTTGAGAAGACAGATTGGCACTCGCAGCCCCACTGTGGAATATATCAGTTCCCACCAACATATACTCTTTATACTACTTAAAGGGTAAGTGTAAAGAAAAGTTAATTCAGCTGAGTTCATCTGTATGCCTGGCTTACAGTGCTTCTGACTTTACAAAACAACATGTTGTCATCTAATACCTTTGCCAAGAAACTTAAATGCTCTCTCTGGCAGTTCATACTTTTTTGTAAAGCTCTTTGTATTGAACAAAAGTGCAAAAATGTGCTTCCTGAAGAACTGTGAGGTGTTATACCTGAACATGCCTTACAAAAAGAAAAGTAATGATTCACAGCAGGGCCGGATCTAGCCTTTCTGATGAGGGGGTGTAGTAAAAAATGTCGGGGACAGAGGATGGAAGGTCAGCAGAGGCCATTAGTTTGTAGGACAATGTACAGAGGTGAGCAGGAGGGAGGACAGGAGTCAGCAGGGTGTAGGACAGGGGTCATTACTAAGTGAGGCAGAGGTCAGAAGTATGTGACACAGAGGGCAGCTTTTGCCCAACAGTGAGAGGGAATTAAAGGGGCACAGCATCAGGGCTGGAGGCAGGAGGGGGAGCTAATGGCTTTGGGGGGGCACAACCGAAATCTGGGGGGGGCTCGATCAGCGGCTGCAGCCAATCAGCTGATCAGTGGATTCTGACAGCAGTGGGTGCAGTTGTCAGAATACAATGTCTTGCCAGGAAAGGATTCCTCCATTCACCTTGTTTGTGTGAATGGAAGAATCTTTTTCTTTTTTCATTCAGCCTGCTGGCTCAACGAAAAAAGAAAGGAAAAAACTAACAGTGTATGGCCAGCTTTAGAGCCTCTGTCAAGCTGTTATTACAGTGGACACAAACGTAAACAAAACACATTTTTAGCATAGTAAGGAAGAGTTAGAACTTCTAACAATGTTTTATTGCTGTCTTCACTTTACAGAGACAGGTAAGCCCATTTTTTCATTTATGAGTATTGCGGAGACAGGAAGTCAGCAAACATCTTCCCAGTGGGATTACAGATAAGAATAAAAAACTTGAAAAAGCTTTCCCTCCTTACATCCCCCAACCCCCACCACCACCTTCCCATCCCAATCCAAATTGTAAATAGATTTTGGAGTCAGACTATAAATGTGTAGAAATCAAATGGATTTATAGAGCCAATAAATATAACCATGGCATAGAGGCTCAGGATATAGGTGCCATCTGTACTTTTTTTTTTATTTTGCTTATTCACTTGAATTGATTTTTCAATATTAAATCACACGACATAGCAAACCATAACATCATGGCAGATGGTAAACACAGAAGATAGGGCTGGATGATTTGAAGGGGGGGGGGGAATTAGAAACTCTTACTGTTAAAAACTGTTAACAGGTAAATAATCGACTACGAAGATATAGGAGTCCCAGAAAGATGTATGGGTGTGTCAGACCCTGCATAACCACTTCCGGACCTCTGCTGGCAATGTACTGAGGACGGCAGTCCATGCAGGCACAGTGACAAACTGGTATGTCACTTCCTGGTTCCTTGTTTAAGGAAGGCGCATGTGCACCATGTCGCTGACCACTGCCATTAGTTATACAAAAATTAATACAAATCCCAGTATATATACCATAGTTACTAGACAATATAACTTTCGTGCAAACCAATCAATGTACACTTATTGAAATCTTTTTTTTTTTTTTTACCAAAAACATTTAGCAGAATATATTGTGGCCAAAATTTATGAAGAAATGTACATTTTTTTATTGGACATGTTTTATAGCCGAAAGTTGAAAACTTTTTTTTTCAAAATTTACGGTGTTTTTTTTTTTTTTTTTAAATTTATATCCCTGACCCTACTTATACCAACACCCTAAGTAAAAAACAGACCATAGCTGTAAGCGCCATACTCTACTACAATGCCCTGGCGTGACAGAGCCCTGGTGCATCTCTTACCTGACCCACTTTCTTCCCAAAGGCCGTGGGTATGTGTATTTATTTATTTATTACAGGTACTTATATAGTGCCATCAATTTATGCAGCTCTTTACATACATATACATATTGTACATTGACATCAGTCCCTCACCCTCAAGGGGTGTACAATCTAAGGTCCCTAACTCACATTCATACATACAAATATTAGGGCCAATTTAGACAGGAGCCAATTATCCTACCAGCATGTCTTTGGAGTGCGGGAAAAGAAAGTGGAGTACCCAGAGGAAACCCATGCAGGCACAGGGAGAAGATACGCACACACATATTCCATGGTCAACTGTTAGTGGTATTATAACAAAGTGGAAGCAACTGGTAACAACAGCAACTAGGCCACGAAGTGGTAGGCCATGTAAAATGACAGAGCGGGGTCAGCGCATGCTGAAGCGCACAGTGTGCAGAAGTCACCAACTGTCTGCAGAGTCGATAGCTAAAGACCTCCAAACTACATATGGCCTTCAGATTAGCACAACAACAGTGTGTAGAGAGCTTCATGGAATGGGTTTACATGGCCGAGCAGCTGCATCCAAGCCTTACATCACCAAGTGCAATACAAAGCGTCAGATGCAGTGGTGTAAAGCACGCCGCCACTGGACTCTAGAGCAGTGGAGACAAGTTCTCTGGAGTGACAAATCAGGCTTCTCTGTCTGGCAATCTGATGGACATGTCTGGGTTTGGCGGTTTCCAGAACGGTACTTGCCTGACTGCATTGTGCCAAGTGTAAAGTTTGGTGGACAGGGGATTATGGTGTGGGGTTGTTTTTCAGGGGTTGGGCTTGGCCCCTTAGCTCCAGTGAAGGGAAATCTTAAGGCGTCGGCATACCAAGACAATTTAGACAATTTCAAGCTTCCAACTTTGTGGGAACAGTTTGGGGATGGCCCCTTCCTGTTCCAACATGACTGCACACCAGTGCACAAAGCAAGGTCCATAAAGACATGGATGAGTGAGTTTGGGGTGGAGGAACTTGACTGGCCTGCACAGAGTCCTGACCTCAACCCGATAGAACACCTTTGGGATGAATTAGAGTGGAGACTGTGAGCCAGGCCTTCTCGTCCGACATCAGTGCCTGACCTCACAAATGTGCTTCTGGAAGAATGGTCAAACATTCCCATAGACACCCTCCTAAACCTTGTGGACAGCCTTCCCAGAAGAGTTGAAGCTGTTATAGCTGCAAAGGGTGGGCCAACTCAATATTGAACCCTACGGACTAAGACTGGGGTGCCATTAAAGTTCATGTACGTGTAAAGGCAGGCGTCCCAATACTTGTGGCAATATAGTGTGTATGTATGTATGTATGTATGTATATATATATATATTTATTTATTGTTTTTGATTTTTTTTTTTAATTTCTATTAGTTGTAGGAAAATCATTCAGTCTTTTTTCATGCCTCTTGCACACCTTGAACCTTCTCCTAAGGCCTAAGAAGTTATTTCTACAGAGGTATTACTATATGCATCATAATAGTTTGCCCTTTTTGTTTTAGTGTCCATATTTTCCTATAGTAGGTGTGGATGCTTGCGTTGTAGTGAAGAAGATGACAGCTGCAATGCTGCTTCCCTGTTTACTAGGGCATTTTGAAGGCATTGGAGAACCAAATGTGCAATCAAAGGATTTTTTTTGCTTTTGTTAGGAGTAGGGGCTGGGTGGGATTATATTTTCGCTCTGCATGTTTTTGAATTCTCTGTCATATCTGTAGTTCTCTGAACTGCTTTACGCAATCGGTCTCTGACTTTGTTTCACACTTTTATTTACTCACATGTGGTAAAGGCAGCCTGAAAGGTTGGAGGTGCAGAGATTGTCTGTCATAAATAGACCATAAAAGTGGCTTGTTCTATTTTTGGTACAAGTAGCTCTGGGAAAAATGTCAATATGTTCTCATAGCACATTTGTTAGAAAGATCAATGATCTCTCTGATTAGAACCATCCATGTAACAAACACTCTCAGAGGACAAGTATATCAATGAAAGGTCTACTGTAGGTCACAGGACACTGCCTTCTGTATCGTTTTCAGATCGTTTCTGTTCTTTAATAGTATCTCTGTCTGTTAGAGCTGCTGCACAAAATGCAACTGTTTTCTAGCTGCAATGTTTAAATGAAAAATTGAATATATTTTTGTTCAATACCGGACACTAAGGTCTGGTTCAGCTAGCGCCATTTCAGATGTGACTTGAGTCACACAGAATCACATGACAATAAATATCACAATTGATATATGGTGCCCATCCATATCAATGCATTATGTGATGTGACTTTGGGGAACCAGTCTACTTTGGTGTGATGCAGCACGGTTGTGTACCCCATAGACTTCAATAGCGACACACCAAGAACACATGTCTGTGTTTATTTTTGTGTGTTTTTGCCTGCAATTTGTGTTGGTTGTTAAGGAGTTGACACTGCAGGCTTCCTAACAACCAGTGATTCATCTCTGCTGTCAGCCAGCAGGGATGAGTCATTGGTTGTTAAAGAGTCCAACCACTGGCATTTTGACAACCATCTCTCATCTCTGCTTTCAGCCAGGGGATTCCCGACTGGCAGCACAATGTAAACAAATAAGCCTTTCAGTAAAAATGTAAAGAAAATGTAAAAATGGCATGGAGGTTCCCCCACAGTCCATACCACACCCTTCAGGTCTAGTATGAATTTTATGGCGGACCCCATGCCAAAAATAAAAAATATGGCTTGAGGCCCCCCCCCCCAGATGCATACTAGACCCGTATCCGAGCATGCAGGAAAAGGGGGAGAGGCATGCCCTCAAACTGGGGGGGGGGGGAATCCACAGTGAGCATCACTGAAAGGGATCTGAATCTATTCTCAGGACAGGGTTCACTTTTTGTCTGCCATGGGAGTCATTTTTGAATTTTAAGGCCCCGTTCATACATATTGAGGTGACCTGCATTTTACCGCACTGGATGAATGCAGGTCACACACACTGCAATGCAGCCTGGAGGTGCAACACGGTGAGCTTGCAGCATAAAGGAAGGCATCGCAGTGCAGTGACATAAATTAATTGTCACTTTGTGCACTTCAAATAAAGGTGACACAAAAAAAAGGAATTGTGTGATGCGCCCCCTACTGCAGCTGGAATAGACAGCTGCCCACACACTAAACCACTGTGGAAATGGACCCCACTACTGCAGTGATCTCCTCCTGCTTCTGGGTGCCATGCTGAGTGGCCGGCCCAATGCATTGTGAACACAGGAGGTCAGCTGCTCAGCACAGGCACCATTCAGGGAATGCTTAGCATTTTCTGAATTTTATTTATTACAGATACTTATATAGCGCCGTCAATTTACGCAGCGCTTTACATATATTGTACATTCACATCAGTCCCTAACCCTCAAGGGGCGTACAATCTACGGTTCCTAACTCACATAGATACATACACATACTAGGGCCAATTTAGACAGGATCCAATTAACCTACCAGCATGTCTTTGGCATGTGGGAAGAAACCGGAGTATTCGGAGGAAACCCACGCAGGCACAGGGAGAACATGCAAACTCCAGGCAGGAGGGGCCGTGGCTGGGATTCGAACCAACGACCCTAGTACTGCCAGGCGGAAGTGCTAACCATTTAGCCACTGTGCATTAATTAATGCAAAGTGTTCCCTGACTGGACAAGGTGGAGAGGTAGGGTGGTGATATCACACTCTTCACTTCGCCCTAATGCAAAGCATTCTCTAAATGGCACCTGTGTTGAGCGGCCAACTTCCTGTATTCACAATGAATCAGGCTGGCTGGTCAGCGTGCGACAAGAAAGCAAGTAGAAATCAGTGGAGAAGTGGTGTCCACTTCAGTGATTTCCATCTTTCAGGGGCATCGGCCAGGTGTTGTATATACATTGTTACATTGGTCCAGACTGTACCAATGTAACAATGTATAAAATATTCATACCTGTAATTCTTCTTTTACAAAAAAGGCTCCTATGTATACATAATGTTTCTTGTACTGAAACAAATAGTATGAAGTAAAGTAGTGTGATTTTTTTCTGTGATGATCAGATATGCAAAAGTAGTTTTACAAACAAGAGCCTATTCATCCCCCTTATATTATAATGTGATAGTATGACAGCTCAATCATCTATAATCCAAGTGGAATTCTCAGTTTGGTCTCAATGTTCCTGGCCTCACTTTTGCTACTTAGAGAAAGACTGGCATAGCTTAAAGGGCATTGGAAATTTAGTAGATGTTTTGGTGTAGTTGCAATCCTAGACTATTTGGTTGCTAAAGGTAATTCAGAGGCATTCAATAATTTAATCAAGTAACAGCATATCTCGGATGGTACTCAGGAACAGTTGCCTAAAATAGCCGACCTGTCACATCTTTGTGTTGGTGGAGAGCAGCAGAGTATAAGCCTCATTCTTTGTGAAACATCATTAATGAAAGTAGGTTTGTTAATATTTTATTGCTTTGTTAATCATTTATTACACTGGTTTCCACTCAACTGGTTGTGGAATTCCATCTTACAGGTGTTTGCCAACTCAGCAATGTATTCAGATCTATAGATGTCGCACTGAGCATTAAAGTAGAACCGAGTTCAAAATAGCACCCCATCAGGCTCCAGTCTGATGGAAAAGCAGTATTTCACTTTAAAATTAGGGGTTGCTGGAATCATTTCACACACACACACACACATATATATATATATATATATATATACACACACACACACAGTGGGTATTGAAAAGAATCACCCCCTTTTTTGTTGCTTTGCAGCCTGAAATTAAGATAGACACAGTTTTTGTTTTATCCAATGTACAAATGTATTTACTCAGTGCAACTTATAAAATCCATGTGAAAGATATAACACCAACATGTCAGAAAAAAAATTAAAAACAGAATCACTGAAAAAGGGTTAGAAAAAGGATCACCCCATCCTAAAAATGACTCAATCAGGTGTAGCTAATCACCTTCTCAATGGCACGCAAAACCATTTGACTTTCTACTGTGATCAGCTGCAGTCATTTTGATTAGCTCAGTTGAAAAGAGCTTTCCTGGAGCATTTCAGTCCCGGTAGTGCAACTGAAGCAAACAATCAACCAGGGTGGATTTGATTTAAATCACGATTTAAATCACTAGTCAGTAAGGCTTGATTTAAATCATAGTTTTCTACATAAAGACTAATTCTTGCTGGTATAACTTTAATATGCAAGTAGATGAAGATTTTTAGAATAACAACTTTTCACTGAACTTCTTGAAACTTAGCACTGAAGGGGTTGATTCTGTATTCATAGGTTTGTAGAAGTTAGGATTAAGGTCTTTTTCTTAACTCTGTTCATGTTATAACATTTTTGCTGTGAAGAAGAGGCATATGATCTCCGCTGAGTCAAATTCAGTTTTGAGAACTGCAAAAGTAAACCAAGCATCTCTGATAATATCTTGTAGGCAGAGAAACTGCCCAATAATCTTACAAAAACCTCTGGAAGAGCATGACATTGTGAATGGATTAATGGAATTTACCAAAAAAATTAAACATATACAGCCTTATTCTACATAATAAAAAACTAGTCTTTATTTCATAATGGAATAATCTTTGGATGGTAATATATTTTCCTCAAAAAGCATTTTATTTAAAAAAAAATCCGATTTAAATAAAAAAAATCCGATCTTTTTGATTTTTTTAAAAAAATCATTGATTTATATCCACCCTGCAATCAACTATGGGTAGCAAGGCACTGTCAAAGATCTCCAGGATAAAGTTGTGGACAGGCACAAGTCAGGAGATGGACACAAAAAAATTTCAAAGGCTTCATGCCTATAAGCACAGTGAAGTCTATTATTAAGAAGTGAAAGGTATTTGGTACAACACAGACTTTCCCTGGATCAGGACGTTCTCCAAACTGAATGAAAGAGCCAGGAGGAAACTGGTCAGAGAGGCTACCAAGAGGCCTACAGTAACTCTGAAGCAGTTGCAGGAATTTATGACAGAGTGGTTATTGTGCACATGTGTAATGCCTATGAAATGTGTTGGCCTTAGACCCTTTGTTTCTTGGGTAATTTTTACAATAAAACATTGTTGCCCAAATGCCAGGGGCATGAGAGGTGACTGATGTAATTTCTCTGAGCCAAAGGAACAGAGTCACAAGATATTCTGCTGAGAGCAAGATAAAAACTTGTTTATGGATTGTGTTTATAACATCTAGTAACCTCACATTAGCAAATAAAAACCTGTTTAAAGACATCTACTTGTTTGAGAAATTAGAAATCTTAAAGTTTGGGGTAGATGAGAAGTTTAGGGTAGATAAGAAGCAAAAGTGTGACTTTTCAAATAACGAATATGGTGGCTGAGCGTGACTCTGTTGTAATGCTCACATTATTATTGGTGTCTGTTATGCAGATTGTGATGACTATAAGATATAGCCTCCTGTGTGTCGTGTGATAATAAAAGTGGAGGTTTTGACAGTGCTAGAATATTGCAGTTGGATTCTGTTATTTCTTGGAGTGCCGGGTGAATGCTATGATGTGCCAGGGCAGGTGTTCATTTGGTAGATGGTCTTTCACATGCGTAGAATATGTAATGGTTTAAATGTTGATTAAAGTGTACCTACATGACTACATGTTAATTGTGTGCGTGTATATGACTTGCTTTTAGTTATTGCACCTAGCATTTGCCGTTACAGCATGTATCAACAATATCACAAATTCTCCACAAATGTGGTTTGTATGTGAGGGTTGCAAAAAAAGAGCCACTCCTCAAGAAAGGCCACATGCAGTCCCGACTGAGCTTTGCCAAAACGCACCTTGAAGATTCCGAGGCTACATGGAAAAAGGTGGTATGGTCAGATGAGACCAAAAAATTTAATGATTTGGCCTCAACACTAAACTATATGTCTGGCGGAAATCCAATGGAGCTCATCATCCAAATAATACAATTCCCGCAGTAAAGCATAGAGGTGGTGATATCCTGTTATGGGGGTGTTTATTTGCAGCAGGGACTAAAGCACTTGTCAGGAGAAAAGGAAAAATGGTTGGGTAAAATACCTCAAATTCTTGAGTAAAATCTGCTGCCCTCTGCCAGAAAGTTGTTATGTTCGAAGGTAAACCTTCCCATTGACAATGACCCAAGGCACACAGCAAACATGACAACACAGTGGTTAAAGGAGAAAAATGTGAATGTCCTTGCATTGCCTAGTCAGAGCCAAGACCTAAACCCATTTGAAAATCTGTGGAATGACTTGAAGACTGCAGTCCAAAAATGATCACCATCAAATTGAACTGAATTTCAACAGTTCTACAAAATAAAGTAGGCAAATATTGCAAAGTCTAGATGTGCCAAGTCAGTAGAGACATCCCAACAGACTAAAGGCAGTAATTAATAATTAGTAATCCTTTTTCCAAGTCTGTGATTTTGTTTTTGATTTTTTTTTTTCTGACATGGTGTTTTATCTTTCACTTAGATGTTAATAGTAAATACAGCTGGATATAACAAAAACTGTCTGTCTTAGTTTATGGCTGTAAAGCAACAAAATGTGATTATTTTAAAGGGGGGGGGGGGATTCTTTTCTATACCCACTGTGTATGTATATATACTGTATACATATACATACACAAGGTGGTTACAGCACATGGAGCATAGTTTATTACTATAATAAATACAACAACTTCAGGTACCTCTGCCCTTTTAATTAGTGACCTGTATTGTGCAATGGAAAAGGAGATATGCCTGTGTTTTATTTATATATAATGTATGTATGTGTGTGTGTGTGTATGTATACGTATAAACAAAAAGAAGAAGCACTAAGTGCAGTGGTAGACACAGGAGATCAACAGTCCTATGAGTCTCAGTTTCTTAGCAGATTTTATAGCTGGATTTCTCTTCAGCAGTGTGGTGTTTGGTGTCAATGCTTTTCACACCAAGGAGCATTACGGATGTTATGATTAAGCCCTCATTGGCATGAAAGGTGCAATTGCTCTTGTGTGTCATGCTATTGTGTGTTATGCTATTTAGACTTTTTTGATTTTTTCCAATAAATGTCTGCGGTTATCCACCTGCTAATTGTCTATGTTCTGCAGTACAAGCCAGGCCGGCACTTGCATTTTTGGGCTTAGAGAGAAGTGGACTGATCTGGAGCTATATATAGTGTTTTGAAAGGTATATATATTCGGCAGGCCCTTTATTAGGTTCACCTTTCTTTTTGTAGAGTATGACCCCCTTGGTCTTTTAAAACATCCCGAATTCTTTGTGAATGGATTCAATAATGTTCTGGAAACGTTTTCTTTTAGTCCATGGTCATTGAACCAAGTTGTCAGCCATTTGTGCATCAAACCTCCCATTCCACTTTATCTCAAAGGTTTTGTGTTGTGTTCACAAAATTCTGACACTACTATCTGAATATCACTGCAGAAAACGAGATTAATTGGATCATTAAATGTTTTTGCAATCTTCAGTCTTCCAGTTTTGGTGGATTCTGTTCTTAGTTGTTATCCCTCTAGGAAGGTACATGGTTGCGCTGTTCCTATTGTTTAGCTGTAATTGGAATTGTTTCACAGTGCCTACTACCTTGCATTGTAACAGAGATTGTAGACGTCACCTGCCATTGTAATGATTTATATTCCCACAAATAAAGATTTGGCATAGCATTTGGGAATTTTCCAGTGTGCAACATACATTGTGTCAGTCACACAGGAAATCTAGCAGTGCTATGATATTTCCTGCTGTAATTTCCTGTAGCTAATAATTGCACGTTATCTGCCTGACTGAGATTTCCATACCCTGGTTCTCAGAAACCAGCAAAAGTACCATTTTTAGAAACACACAATTCATCAGCAAACTAGGGCATGCTGGCTCATCCTGGCACTGATATTTCCTGCTTACTTGAAATCTGATTTATTCAGGAGTACTTTCTGTGCTTGTTCTGCAGCTGACTTGAGCTTAATAAAACTGCCAAACGCTTATCAAACAAGTTAAACTTTCTTCTTGCTTGTACTATTTTATTTTATTTTTTTTTAATTTTGTTGGTCTTATTTAAAGCCTAAATAATAGAAATATATTATGCAGCGCTGTAATCAATTAATTCATTATTACATTTATTTTTGTCATGCAAGAAGTGTGAATGCCTACATTTGACTAGGTATCAGGCTCTTGCAATCCCTGTACAGCAGGGCTAGAGTGTGCGAGGAAGAAGCAGTACAAGGAGCCAATTGGTTTATGTGCTCGCAGGGAGCATGTTGATAGGAGGAGAGAGCAGAGTGTGCGTGCATGACCCCGACTTTAGACATTGTGCGTACGGGGCCATGCACACGCACAGCTGTCAAATTTGGTGCAGCGGGTATGCCCAAGCTGCCACTTCATCCCAATTGACATGAATAGGACTGCCCGTATGCATGGAACACCTGTGCACTTATGCGGGCAAGCATGGCCTTTGCACAGATGTTTGCTGTAGTACGCCCTTGCGAACAGGACCTAAAAGAATCCCATGCACAGTCTTCTAAATACTCAGAGACTGCTGCTGGGTACTGCCATATTGAATGCGATGTCAGCAGGCTCTGAGCTGTCACTCTAGTTACACATTATACTATTCCCTTTCTCTCCTTCCCTGACTGATACATAGGGAGGTGAGTTGCACCAGCACATACAATAGTTATACATGTCCAGAAGTGGGGGCGGGGGGGAGCGCTATGCTGTCCAAGTAGAGAGGGGGCTGTGCTAGGGAACTGGCTCTTTCTGTGCCTTTAGGGCTCATTTACACGTTCTTCAGACTGTGGCATTGGACATTCTTTTTTAAAACACTCTGAATGCCAATTAATGCACCTCTCACTAAATAAAATGGTCACCTTAAGTCCTGTTCACACTGTTATATTTGGTTTGCTTCGCTCTAGTCCACTTCAAAAATTATACCCCATGTCACTTTCTTGATGCTTCAAAGCGTTCTCAAAACCTCCATAGAAGTCTATCACAACGCTCACTAACAGCACCTTCAGCATTTGAGGGGCAATTATTCAGAGTTAGCTTCACTTTGTTTTGGAGGTATTGGAGGTATGGTTCGTGTATATGTTCTTGGAGTGGGTGGTGTAGATTTCACATCTGATGTGCAGTGCGGAGCAGCAGGAAGGTGAGCGGGGTCCAGACCAGCGAGGAGCAACTAGCACGCATGATGAGCCAACGTGGGAGCACTATACCGGATTGTGAGCGGGGACTAAAGAGAGAGGACTGTGGAGGTTCAGCAGGACTAGGGGGCTGGAGCAAACTAGCAGATGTCCGTAGCATGGGAGTAATATAATGGGAAGTGAGTGGAAACCAGAGATGGAAAGGACTGAGTGGCGGAGAATCAGCAAACCTGAGGAACTGGAGCTGGAGACGCTAGCAGATGTCACACCTGATCTGCAGCGTAGGAGCAATATAGCGAGAAGGGAACAGAGAACTGGTAGAGAGGAGGATCAGCAAACCAGAAGGTCAGCAGAGCTGGGGGTACTACTGAGTAGGGGATCTGCTGCACAGGGGTACTAATGAGTTGGGAATCTGCTGAGCAGGGTACTAATGAACTGCGGATCTGCTGAACGGCGGATACTAAGAGCTGGTGATCTGCTGAGCGTTGGAATTACTGAGCTAGGGATACTACTTAACTGGGGTTCTACTGAGCCCCTTTAAAACAGAAAAAAAACCACACAAGTCAATTGCCAAGCTTCATTAAAACTTTAAAAAAAGCACCGCAGAGGCATGACAGAATCATCAAAAACACATCCAAAATACATGTTGAAGCGGCAGGCGCTTTAATGTGTGTTAAAATCAAAGCAAGTGTAAACGAGCCCTTAGAGGCACATTGCAAGTCATTAAGTTATTTTTGGTTAGAAAAACACTGCAAATAAGCATATTAAAACATTTGACTTCTCTTGTGCTTTTATCTGCATTTTTGTTTTGGCAGGAGGGTTTCTTTAGGGTAAACATTCAATATTAACAACGTACTTTCTGTTTAAGACACATGACCCCCATGCTCACCTATGACCTTTCCTTTTTAATGTGATCTTATTTATGCAGCTCTGGTTGCTGGGTTGAATGTTTCAATCATAGTTGTCCAAGATTTAAACAATAAAGGTTCTTTGTAATCTCCCTTTGTAACTGTGTACTGTTTGTTAGAGTACTGGCACAAGCTTGCTTATTAAGTGCTTTAAGGACAATGTGTAACTCATACTTTATACCTATTCATTTCATGGTTGTAAGTGATATAAAATCAACGTGCTGTGGGATAACCACTCACCTGAACAGGATCTGGGAGATGGGGCTATCACTGTAGTAGTACCAACTACTACAGTGATTTCCAGCTTCCCCTGTGGTCCAACAGGTGTTAATAATTCCTACTTACATTGTGCCAAGTTAGTATGCAATACAAACAATACATAGAGTTCAGCTTTAAAGTAAACGTTAAGGCACATGGTAAGCACAGGAAACCGTTAACATCACAAGTAATTTAGCTATTCATTAATAAAAAAAACAAAAAAAAAAAACAAATGCAGATAATTCATAAATTTAATAGAATATCTGGTCATGATAGGCCTTATTCTGGTAACAGAGGTCAGTATAGCAGTAAAAACCTGATAGGGGTTCTAGATGTTCCTCGCTCTCTTTACTTACACCTAAATCTTCAGTTTGCATTTGCAAGTGGCAAAGGGGGGGGGGGGGGTCATTGCCAACCATCAGGATCAGTAGGCAGGAGAGGAGGGAGAAAGCTTTTCATCAAAGTTTGTGGGATGGTGAAGAGCATCAGTTGTTAGTGGATACTTCCACCAGAACATTACAGGCTTCCCAAATTCCATGCACAGTGTACTTGTGTCAGTGGTGGTATAAGTATCAGAGTTACAGTACCCTTTAGTATAGTGCTGCCACTATTCATATCTAGATATAGTAATCTATAGCACTATATTACTACTATAGTACCTACTACTTTTTAGTCTTTTTCTCTGCTTTATAGATGTGCATTGTTGTCTTTCAAATTGTGACATAATAAAATTCAGTTTTTTGTCTTTGTGATGATTATAGAATGACCTGTATAGCTACAGAAGGACCCACACAGATTAGTGCAGGGTTGGACAAATCCCAAATAACAGGTAGCCAAGCTGTGTGTTTATATATATATATATATATATATATATATATATATATATATATATATATATATATATATATATATATATAAATGTATGTACATGCATAGTTGTTGGTGACCTATATTTTAGCACTTCCACCTGGCAGTACTAGGATTGTTGGGTCAAATCCCAACCACGGCACCACCTGCCTGGAGATTTCATGTTCTTTCTGTGCCTGTGTGGGTTTCCTCTTGGTTATCTGATTTCCTCCCACACACTCCAAAGACTTGCTGGTAGGTTAATTGGTTCCTATCCAAAATTGACCCTAGTATGCATGAATGTGAGTTAGGGACCTTAAATTGCACGCTCCTTGAGGGTTAGGGACTGATGTTAATGTAATATATATATATATATATATATATATATATATATATATATATACAGTCAGGTCCGTAAATATTGGGACATTGACACAATTCTAACATTTTTGGCTCTATACACCACAACAATGGATTTGAAATGAAACTAACAAGATGTGGTTTAACTGCAGACTGTCAGCTTTAATTTGAGGGTATTTACATCCAAATCAGGTGAATGGTGTAGGAATTACAACAGTTTGCATATGTGCCTCCCACTTGTTAAGGGACCAAAAGTAATGGGACAATTGGCTTCTCAGCTGTTCCATGGCCAGGTGTGTGTTATTCCCTCATTATCCCAATTACAATGAGCAGATAAAAGGTCCAGAGTTCATTTCAAGTGTGCTATTTGCATTTGGAATCTGTTGCTGTCAACTCTCAATATGAGATCCAAAGAGCTGTCACTATCAGTGAAGCAAGCCATCATTAGGCTGAAAAAAACAAAACAAACCCATCAGAGAGATAGCAAAAACATTAGGCGTAGCCAAAACAACTGTTTGGAACATTCTTAAAAAGAAGGAATGCACCGGTGAGCTCAGCAACACCAAAAGACCCGGAAGACCACGGAAAACAACTGTGGTGGATGACCGAAGAATTCTTTCCCTGGTAAAGAAAACACCCTTCGCAACAGTTGGCCAGATCAAGAACACTCTCCAGGAGGTAGGTGTATGTGTGTCAAAGTCAACAATCAAGAGAAGACTTCACCAGAGTGAATACAGAGGTTCACCACAAGATATAAACCATTGGTGAGCCTAAAAAATAGGAAGGCCAGATTAGAGTTTGATAAACGACATCTAAAAAAGCCTTCACAGTTCTGGAACAACATCCTATATACAGATGAGACCAAGATCAACTTGTACCAGAGTGATGAGAAGAGAAAAGTATGGAGAAAGAAAGGACCTGCTCATGATCCTAAGCATACCACCTCATCAGTGAAGCATGGTGGTGGTAGTGTCATGGCGCGGGCATGTATGGCTGCCAATGGAACTGGTTCTCTTGTAGTTATTGATGATGTGACTGCTGACAAAAGCAGCAGGATGAATTCTGAAGTGTTTTGGGCAATATTATCTGCTCATATTCAGCCAAATGCTTCAGAACTCATTGGACGCCGCTTCACAGTGCAGATGGACAATGACCCAAAGCATACTGCAAAAGCAACCAAAGAGTTTTTTAAGGGAAAGAAGTGGAATGTTATGCAATGGCCAAGTCAATCACCTGACCTGAATCCGATTGAGCATGCATTTCACTTGCTGAAGACAAAACTGAAGGGAAAATGCCCCAAGAACAAGCAGGAACTGAAGACAGTTGCAGTAGAGGCCTGGCAGAGCATGACCAGGGATGAAACCCAGCGTCTGGTGATGTCTATGCATTCCAGACTTCAGGCTGTAATTGACTGCAAAGGATTTGCAACCAAGTATTAAAAAGTGAAAGTTTGATTTATGATTATTATTCTGTCCCATTACTTTTGGTCCCTTAGCAAGTGGGAAGCACATATGCAAACTGTTGTAATTCCTACACGGTTCACCTGATTTGGATGTAAATACCCTCAAATTAAAGCTGACCATCTGCAGTTAAAGCACATCTTGTTTGTTTCATTTCAAATCCATTGTGGTGGTGTAAAGAGCCAAAAATGTTAGAATTGTGTCGATGTCCCAATATATATGAACCTGACTGTGTATATATATATATATATATATATATATATATATATATATATATATATATATATATATGTGCATGTAAAAGCGTTGAGTAAATTGACAGCGCTATAGAAGTACTTGTAATGAATAAATAAAGTATAACACACTGCCTGGCAGGTATGTGGACGATGTGTATGTGTCACCTAGGTCTCTCACATACAGATGAAGTTATGTGAGGAGTTTATGGCTGATGCTGAGTGGTTTATTTATTAATAGGTTCTGTTCTGGGTTCTGGACCTTGGAAGCTTTGTAGAGCTGTAGTGGAATAAATCTGGTATTCCTAGGTCCATATCGTGACCTTGTTATTAATCTCAGAGCTCCACCAGCCTTTAAAAAGCTGATGCAATCTAACTGCTACTCATGACTGCTTCTGCTGTGGGAACCTGCTGCTGTGTGAAAACACTGACTGCTGATGGAACACTAAAAAGGTGCAAGTGCTGCCTGTTTGTTTTAGGGGAACCCATTACGGGGAAACCTGAGAGGCAGGAACTGACGTGAATTTTGTAAGTAGCTCAGAGGAACAGATGTGTTGCTTATTTTATGCTATAGATTTACAATGCAAAGCCTTCCTGCACTGAACCCTGTTTGAGGCCTTGCTGAATAAAGGTGCAGCACAAACCTGCATGCACTGTTCCAGAGTGTCCCTGTCTTGTGCATGGTTTACTGCTGCTAGTATCAGGTGAGCCTGTCCTGCTTACCATTTTTATTCTGCCAATTCCCAATTGGAACTGTTTGTATTTTGTCTAACTTAATCCCCGATGAGAATATTAGACGAATGATCATCTGTTTTTTGGGGTTTTTTTGCATGCTAGTCTCATGTCAAAAGTGAAGAGGTTACTAGAGTTATGAAAATTCCTGTACGACAGAAAGTAAAAATCTGAAAGTGATGTTATGTATTTTCAGATGAAAACTGTACTGATTAATTGAAAATTGTACGATCTGGTATCGTACGAGGAAAATGTTTGTGCTTCTCCCTTCAAATAATTTCAGACGAAAGCTGTGTACCAACAATCAGATTATCGTACGATTGCTTAGAAAGCGGTATTTTTCATACGATTATCTGAACGTGTGTACTAGGCTCTAGTGTCAATAGAAGCACATGGCCCCTGGTTCCAAAGAATGTTTTGCTGGTGTGTGGATTGGACTGGGTGTCTTCAGATTTCTATATCTCTACCTACTACCTTTTGTACCACTAGCCCCTCCCTCCTAGATTGTAAGCTCCAAGGAGCAGGGCCCTCCTCTTGTATTGAATCCCTCTTGTATTGAACTGTATTTTTGCTGTATTGTCTTCCGTTATATTGTAAAGCGCTGAGCAAACTGTTGGCGCTATATAAATCCTGTATAATAATAATAATATCAAGTTGTCCTCCCAGGATTGCTACAAACAGGTGTTTTCTGATTAACCCCTTTGCGCCGGCACCTCCCGACGTGGTTTTAGGGTCATGTGACCGCCATGTTTCACTGTCATGGCGGTCACATGATCGGAAAAGGTCCCGATCGCAAGGAGAGATCGGGACCTTTCCATGAATCACGGACATATGTGCTGTCACGTGTCCCAAAAGACTACAGGGAGGGAGGACACCTTCCGCTTCCGATTGCCTAGGCGATCGGACCGAAAGTGGAAGCGGGTACCTGTCAAATTTGGGTACTTGCTCCCCCCCCCCCCAAAGGTGCCAATCCTTAATGGGAAGCAGGGGAGCAGTCCTTAAAGCTGAGCTTCCCCTTTTGGTTGAAGCTCCGCTTTAAGCTGAAATCTGAATTTTGTGGGCTAGAAAAATGCAAGTCTTCGCAAGGGCAAAATGCAAGTCTTCGCAAGGGCAAAATGCAAGTCTCCACAAGGGCACTTAGGGCACAAGTTTTCTATGTGCCCTGTTCACACTTGAATGCAGCCTTTTGGTAAGCTGCGGTGCAGAAATATGCAACAGGCATGCATTCTTCCGTCCAGCTCAATAACAACTCCATTTCCCTCCTCATTCCTACACATCCCATCAGGGATGAGCTGTGCTGCATAGATATAAGTGAAATGTCACACTGATCTTTCATTAAAGTTTAAAAAAAGTAATCCGTGTTCTGCTTCTTAAAATTGTAAGGTACCACTGGCCAGAAAGCCTGCCAGAACTGACACTTCTGCATGGTAAAATGTGGCGTTGTACCATGCAGGCAGTGTGAAGCAGCCCTTATAAAAGTCTGAAGCTGGCAAGCTGTGCACAAAAGCCACTGCTGTGACTAACTCTTGTAGAGCACAGGGGAGCTATGTATAGCCAGTAACGCACTGCAAGCATTGGCTATTATTATAGGTTGCCAGGCAACAGTGTCACAAAGATGAGCAACTGAAATATTTGGAAAGTAAGATTTCTTTTTTTCCCTTTCTGCACATGGAAATAAATATAGGTGAAAGAACAAGTAAGACACGCGCCCTCGTCACTGTTATGTATCAAAGGAGCACTTAAGACATGTATTTTCGTTAAAGAGCAGATCCTCCTAAAATAGATTCCCCAATCAAAGTAAAGTGTGACAGGAATAAAAACCCCTGGCAGTTTTATCTTTTTTCTTTTCTTTTTTTTTTTGCCCCTTACCTAAAAATCTTTGTGACAGTACACAGCAATAGCTGTAACAATCTGGTTTTGGCTATAAGGCATCATGCACACTGGGCATTTTTCAGCTGCTGTTTTAGGCGTCAGGCATTTTTTCTACAGCCAGTAAACTTCCCAGCATGTTATCCTATGTCCGTGCACATGTAGGTTTTTATCAGTGCTTTATGGCAGGAGCATTTTCAGCCTACAGTGGCTGTTTTTGGCTTTTGACGGTTTTTTCTACAGCCAGTAAACCCCCCAGCATGTTATCCTATGTGTCCATGCACACATAGACTGTAATCAACGTTTTTTGGCTGGAAAAAAAAACCCAGGACTAGTGGGTTTCTAGAGGAGTGTTTAGCTGTAAAAATGTTCTAATGCTGTAAAACGCCGCAAACTATTTTTTTTCAGTAAAAAAACACTAAACAATGTAAACGCAGAAAAAATACGGCTAAAAACGAATGCAAAAATGCTAAAAAAAAGCTGAAAAGCTCACATTTTTAACGTGACTTTACACAGCTAACGTTACCAGCGTTAAAATGCCCCGTGTGCATGGAACCTAAAGCATAACTAAAACTTTTTTTTTTTCAGTTTTAGACAGACTGGAGAGGATTTAGAACACCTATTATGTTTTTATTGCTGTCTGTACCCCCATTAAGGAGATTCATACTCTCTATTTGTCCTGTTTACCATTATCAGTGAAAGTAAAAGAAAATATCAAATTTTGGATTGTCCCCAGAAACATAATAGAGGGGAAATCTTCCAATTGGGACACTAGTTCTGGTGACCTGGGGGTCCCCCAAGAAATTCCCCTAATTTGCAGGGATTTCCTCTCACTTCCGGTTTGGCTATGGGGGAGGAAGTGAAGGGAAATCTCCAAAATGGGTCACAGATAATGAAAAAAAAAAATCTAGTGGTAGTTATAACCCTCCCTTGTCCTATCCAAAATGAAAAAAAAGTTTTGCCTATAGTACTACTTTAAGCATGCCCACATGAGCAAGGCCTTATTTTTCCTGTGCTTCAGTTCTAGAAATTGGTTACTAGAAATTTTTTACTAACAGGCACAGGATGGTAAGGGCAAGACATCTGTTGTTTGAAATTACTTAGCAGATATTTGTACCTGTGGTTCTGGTGCAAAAGAAAATAAAGTAAAAATGTTGCTGTTCTCTCCGTTTTCTTTACAGTTGTTCTTGTAACTGAGCCCCAGTGGTTTGTTTAACAATATAGTAATAAAATAGTTCAACTGTTGCATTTGATGCAACAAGACATTGCTAGCAAATACCCTCACATTGAGAAAGTTACCCCTAGGATACAGAACGTGTTACATACATGGTGTTTTCCACCACACTCCTGACTACTGGGCGCCTTCACTTTTAGACTAAGGAGGATCAGTGAATGACTCATGGATCCCTTGCTTAGCTACCAGAAGGTGGACATAGGAACTTGCAATGTTGGAAACTTGTTTAGGGTGATGCACCACTGTTTGGTCACTCAACCACAGCTCAAGGGACCCTTCACTACCTCTGGGGAACCCTGGTTGAGAATGGCTGTTCCATGCTATTGATTCATTCACCTCTACAAGAAGTTTGTTCTAATGTGAACTTCTTCAGGGAAGCCTACCCCACCCTCACCTAACAGCCGCTGCCCTTCCCTCCTCCTACCACTCCATCCCCCACAGCCGTTTCCTCCTGTACCTCTACCCCCTCCCTCCTAGATTGTAAGCTCGAAAGAGTAGGGCCCTCTTACCCCTTGTGTGCTGTTTGATGTTACTGTACTGTTTCATGTATTGTCCCCCCTCTATTGTACAGCGCTGAGCAAACCCTTTGGCGCTATATAAACTCGATAAATAAATAAATAAAATAAATAAATGTGAAGCATCGCTGGTTTTAGTGTGATCTGTGGCCAACAACAATAAGCCATTTTGAGTTACTGAAATACATTATTTTTGGAATATATTGTTAAAATATTTCTGTTTGCATACCACAGCTAATGTATACCAACCTCATACAGTTGGACCATGTCTGTGAGGGACTATGTTATTACAGCTTCTGGTCTGACTACTCATGTGGATAAGCTGCAAGCCAGACATTTTTTTTTTTTATGCTGTTCTGAGAAAAGTCAGATATCCCACATTTTTTCAAACTACATCAGATTGAAGTTTCATGTTACAAAGCACTATTTATCTCATACAGCCTGACAATGTATGTGTGTAGGTATATATACACTATAGTGCCAATAGTATTGGGACACCCCTCCAAATCATTGGATTCAGGTGTTCCAATCTCCTCCATGGCCACAGATGTATAAAATCAAGCACCTAGGCATGCAGACTGCTTCTACAAACATTTGTGAAAGAATGAGTCGCTCTCAGGAGCTCAGTGAATTCAAGTGTGATTCCGTTATATGTTGCCACCTGTGCAATAAGTCCATCTGTGAAATTTGCTACTAAATATTTCACAGTCAACTGTTAGTGATATTATAACAAAGTGGAAACAACTGGGAACAACAGCAACTCAGCCACAAAGTGGTATGCCACAAAAAAAATTACAGCACGAGGTCAATGCATGCTGAAGCGCACAGTGCGCAGAAGTCGCCAACTGTCTGCACAGTCAATAGCTAAAGACCTCCATGTGGCCTTCAGATTAGCACAACAGTGCGTAGAGAGAGCTTCATGGAGTGGGTTTCCATGGCCGAGCAGCTGCATCCAAGCCTTACATCACCCAGTGCAATGCAAAGCATCAGATGCAGTGGTGTAAAGCATGCTGCCACTGGACTCTAGAGCAGTGGAGTGACGAATCACGCTTCTCTGTCTGGCAATCTGATGAACATGTCTGGGTTGGCGGTTTTCAGGAGAACGGTACTTGCTTGACTGCATTGTGCGAAGTATAAAGTTTGGTGGAGGGGGGATTATGGTGTGGGGTTGTTTTTCAGGGGCTGGGCTTGGCCCCTTAGTTCCAGTGAAGGGAACTCTTAAGGCGTCAGCATTGCAAGACATTTTGGACAATTTCATTCTCCCAACTTTGTGGGAACAGTTTGGGGATGGCCCCTTCAACATGACTGCACACCAGTGCACAAAGCAAGGTCCATAAAGACATGGATGAGTGAGTTTGGGGTGGAGGAACTTGACTGGCCTGAACTCAACCCGATAGAACACCTTCGGGATGAATTAGAGCGGAGAATGTGAGCCAGGCCTTCTCGTCCGACATCAATGCCTGACCTCACAAACGCGCTTCTGGAAGAATGGTCAAACATTCTCATAGAAATGCTCTTAAACCTTGTGGACAGCCTTCCTAGAGTAGTTGGAGCTGTTATAAAGATTTTAATCATATCCACCTTCAGTTTGATGGATTTCACTATATGTCTCACATTTCATGCATGCCTAAATTACATGAAGATTCACCCTGCACCTTTTTACTAAATGTCAAATTAATTTACCAAGTGCTGTCACTGTACATTTGTCCACTGATTTTCTGATATTAATCCAGACTTTTGGGACTTTCCATGAGGAAAATTCTCACATACTGTATATTTATTTTTATTAGAGCAGAGCCATCTTTATTGGAATGAATATTTGAAAATTTGCATATAATCCCCTCTAATTTGTGAGTTATTCCCTTTTTTTATTGCAGTTCAGTCTGCAGAGCATTGCACCTGGGATTCATGGATCATGGGTGCAGGCTTCTGCAGACACTGGTGAGCGCTTTCTGCCATTCTCTCCATATGGGCAGACAGTTACTCAGATGCAGGAACTGTCAGTGTACTACCAGGCTGCTAATCGGCGTCCTGATAGTTAATTGAGAAATACTTGCTGTCTACCACTGTGTCAGACAGGACTTGTAGTTTTCTCATTTACAGATTCCTTTGAACGAATGACGCAACTGTGAGGGTGAAGCCCCACACAGCCGCACCGTTTCTGAAATGTGGCTGCAAGTGCGTAAAGAGGAGCCCCAACCCACTCAGATGGGAGGGGTAAGGGGGGAGAATGCTAAACATGTTACACCTTAAATACAGATGTAACATGTTCAAATGGTGAACTTATCCTTAACTCTAAGTTCTTTTAATCTATAGAGGTTATTTTTGCTCATTGATTTTACAATAATTTGTGCAAAAGAAATAGTTTTTTTTTTTGTTGTGATACCTGAGACTTCTCTGAAAAAGTCCCATACCATCAAATATTCTGGTACTTTCCCATTGCTTCTTCGACTGTAAGACAATAGAAAGCCTTGTACTCATCAAAACTAAAACTTTATATATCCTGCCGGTTTGCCTTAGTATATCTTCCAGCACAAGATTGTACCATACACATAAAGAACTTGATCTGTCATATTTTGAAGACAACTGCATAGTATGAAGGAAGGAAAGGTTTCTAAACTTGACTCTGTATGGATCCTGTGGAGTGACATTCTTTCTTAAATAAATGTACCTAACAGAGTTATTTCTAGGGAAATTTAGTAAAGCATTTATGACAGTTTTCTGGCAGTAGGGCCCTTTAAAACTACCTAATTCAGGCAAACATTTCGGACAGTTTTGGTTCAAGCACCGACATGTGGGACAAATTTAGGTAGTTTTTACTGCCACTTTAAGAATCTATCAATATGGAAATTACATATTCTTAAAGCTTCTTAAAGCCAAAACCAAAAATATATTATACTGCAGCCTACCAATCATTAGATGTGGTGGCTGCATCAGTTTTTCTTTTTTTTATCTCTCTTTTCACCTGGTGATCTGGCCAGTAACACAGCTCTTGTATTAGTGAGACACCACTTTGGAGGAATGAGCCAGGACACAGCAAGCAACAGCAGTGTCAGGCTGGGGGGGATGGGATTGTGAAATGTATTAGCAGACTTGAATACAAATAACAAATTGAAGCCAAACTCCAAAAACCTCTATTGAACTGAATAGTGGTCATGGATTCACTCACTGTCATGCACTGTCAGTCAAAAACAAAGCCTGATAGAGAATTAGTTGAAAACATAAGTGTGATTTTCAGAGGGGTGGGACTTATATTTCCTTTGATATGTTACGGATACTTTTTGATATTCCGCTTCGAGAATATTATCGATATCGGCAAATAAGACACTTTTTTAGTTCTCATTTTGGACTGATACCTCATCCCCGATCATTTATTTTGAACGTATCAGTCGTGACTCTCCCAGGTGTAGGGGTCTTATTTCAGATTTATATCGCTCCTTTTCGATTGCCATCTTTCCCTCACCCCCTTTATAGAGACAGAAATGTTGATTGCGGTATTACATTTTCCGAAGAGGACTGGGAATCCATGCTGGATAATATACGTAGGGGCTCGAGGTCTCTCTCAGTTCGTGAGATAGCCCTTAAAGTTTTAACCTGTTGGAATTATACCCCCTCTAGACTACATATCATGTTTCCAGGAACATCGCACTTCTGTTTTAGGGGTTGTGGCCTTGCTGGTACCCTTATGCATATGATTTGGGCTTGCCCTGGTCTTTCCTTGATCTGGCGTTGAGTTTCTGAGGTGGCCTTTGCCTTGGTGGATACTCCTGTGAACTTGTCATTGCAAATTTGCTTATTGGGTGCTCTCATTTCGTGGATCCCTGCCAGAGTAATGAGGCTAATTCACACTATCTGTGTCTGTACCCTATGGGCCATTTCCCTTCATTGGAAGTCACCAGTAGTGCCTTTGTCCTCTGTTTTGCGGAGAGCTGATATGGTGATGCTCACGGAACGTATTCAATATACCTTGTTGGATGGGATGCACTTATTCAACAGAAAATGGGATAGTTGGAAGACATTTCGGCATTTATTGTTAGATTGATGGATTATCATAGATTTATTGGCATTGTATTTTTGTTGGTTGTGTGGTTGTTCTGCATGACTTACTGCCTACCTCATTCATGCACTCGAACTTTCGTTTTCTATGATTCTGGTTTATAATACCGTTTTTTACTTATGTGCCTTTTTCTTGATGTATGCTATACTTCATGAAGTGGTGCTATTTTTGTTATCTATCTTTCAATAAAAACATTTGTAAACAAAAAAGAAAACATAAACGTGAAGATTCCTTATATGCTGGTGATATAAGAACATCCAATATATCAGCTGGACTGATCTGTATGGGTCTGAAGTCTTGAGGATAACTTTCTCTGATAGTACAGTTACCCTTTAAATGTGTTATTGGTGCTGTTAACTCCAAAACTGTATCATGCAGCTGTTTTTAGACAGGAGAGGTAATGCACATGGATAAAAACCTAATGCTACATTTGCCTTTAGAGAAAGCAAATCGTAAAACTGTAGAGCGCTGCGACTTCTTTTCTGTTTTTATCTTTAAATCTATTCATAAACATTATTAAAGATGCTTATACACCCATAGATTTAGCCCACTGCTCCTCTGTATTTGGATTATGTCTATAAATATTGTACATGCTTTCTTCTAGGTATGAGTCTCCTCAAGTGGCATTGCATTGTGGGATAATGCTCCGAGAATGTGTCCGTCATGAGCCGCTTGCCAAAATTATCCTTTACTCTGAGCAGTTTGAGGACTTCTTTAAATATGTGGAAATGTCAACATTCGACATAGCTTCCGATGCCTTTGCTACATTTAAGGTAAATTATTTAAAGCTCTGTTCTGTGTTTATGTAGTTTAAAATAGAACTCCTGGCAAGTTTAGTTTTCTCCAATCTGTGTCATCACAAACCAAGATTTCTCAAGCCTTACTCTGACAGACAACCAAGAGAAAGCAGAATATTAACACATTGGTGTACTTCCCCGCAGTACAGCCTGTAAGTTGTATAAAATGAACATAACTATCTAAAATAGTACATTTTATTTACTTTTTTCTAAGATAATTTGGAAAATACACACTCTGTATGCTGTGGTGAGCAACAACAGTTTGATGTAGCCAATGTGGACACATTTGGCCAGAATTGATCTATGTATGTATAAACCCTCTTGCTATGGTGCCACCTTTCCATAGTTTTCAATAGAAATCCTAACTCTTTCAGGATTTATGCCTGTAGCTATGTCATTTACTTGCTCTGGCAACGCCATGTTACCAGCATTAATGGATTCCATCCTGTGCCTTGCCATCCGGTGTCTTTGCCCTCTACAGTTGGTCCCAAATAGAAGTAAAAAGGAGATTACTCCTTTAACCTGACAACATTACTCTCCAATAGCCCCCAATTTTAGTCCTGCTATAGGCCCTTCCTACCTCTGGGCCCTGTGCTGTAGTTCAGGCCATTACGGTAGTATCTCTCTTGAAACAGAGGCCTAATGATTTCAGTGCTGCTCCAAGCACAGTATGGACTGATATATTTTGCAAAGACAAGGTGAGTTAAGGGGTAAAGTGTTAGGTTAAAGTGTCTCTAAACCCAAGACCTACATTTTAATATATTTCAGCTTACTAGCCCCTAGATGTTGGTGGCTGCATTCATTTTCTATTTTTCAGTTTTTTTATTTAACCTTTATTTTCATTTAATTATCCTCCCCTTTCCTGGACATTTCTTGATAACATTGCTTGAGACTTCATTGCAGCCACAGGAACTCATGAGCTCAATGGATTTCTTTCATGATCAACAGTTTTTTTTACTCACTAGAAAAATAATTTTGCTTTCGCTGGTATATTGAACAGATTAAGGCTAGGTTCACGCTGCAGCGATCTGATTTTGATCTGATGTTCAGTGCGATTATGTAGAGCAACTTGGATTCAGCTTTGCAACTTGGATGATGTTTGTATATCCTATGGGTCCAAAATCACGCTGGAATTGCACCAAAGTAGTATAGGAACCTTTGCCAAAATCGCATTGATGTCAACGGGCATTGTGATTTCCATTGTTATGGGATTCTGTGAACAGTGGGTAAGAGTTAAAGGATAAGTTCCCCTTTCTACAAAAAAATAATAAATGTACATTTTTTTGCAGGTAAAAAAAATGTACATTTATTATATTTTGTAGTAGGAGCCTGTAAAGCATGGCACCAGCGATCAGCAGATCGCTGATGCCATGCAGGTTTCCTGCAGACATCCTGTACAGACAAGCCGATACTTCTGACACGAAGACTCAATGAACTGCCATGGCACTCACAGAGCCATGGTAGTTCATTGAGAACTACAAGCTGACAGCTGCTAAGCATTTTGGGACTTGTAGTCCATTCAATCACAGAACTCGGCGCAGTTTTTAAAAAGTGACCCCTAGTACAGGGAACTTCCCCCTGTACTGCTGTCACAGTGAGGGGGGGAATCAGGCGGCGGCTTCAGGATTGGGAACATGTTACAAATTCCACCCTAAAAATGGGTGGAATATGCAACATGTTCCCAAAGGCAAACTTATCCTTTAGGAAATGTTGCATGTTACACCTGTAGCAAGCTCCTATGCACCCAGCTCCCGCCACCAGCGGGACAGCAGACAGGGGATCTTCTCCCTGCACCTGCTGCCACAATTTGAAAACCGCGTGGCCATGTGGGGCTTCACCCACAAGGTCGTATCATTCATTCACGGTTTCCATACCGTACAAATATCAAAAGCCATTGGGACTGATGGCTTGTAGTTCTCAATGGTGAACGCACTCATAGTTCATTGATTCTTCCTGCCATTAGGTAACTTCCTGCCCATATGGGAGGGTATGGGCAGACAGCTTACTGAGAGTCTGTGGGATCCAGGCATTGCACCCATGAGCTGCTAATCGCGGGTGCAGTGCTTTACAGGCCGCAATAATATAGAGAATTAATTGATTTGGTTCTGTACATCTGAAGGCTAGTATTGATTTTTGTATTAGACGTCGGTAATCCTACTTTTCAAAGTAACTGTGACCTAAGGAGAATTTTTCTTCAATGTGTTGTTGAACAGATTTTACAGATGTAGTAAAACATGGTTCCTGTTGTAGAACAAGCTGTTATTGCCTCCCTTGGTGAGATTGTTATTGTAGTGTGTGTGGCCCCCATTATTAAAACATTCACTTGTGAGGTGTTAGTTGAAACAGACTTTGATTTTTTTCTGATCTGATAAAAGACAAAAAGATTTTGCTGACCCAAAGCATGCTGATATATATCAATGCAGTTCAGCTGTTTATGCTTTACAGTGAAAATAATTTTTTGTACACAATGATTCAATCTCTTCCTTTTTTCAGTGTGATAAGCAGCTCATAGATGAGTCATGGGTTGAACGAAATAAAAATGACCCCATTCCCCTATCTACAAATTCAAGGTGGATGGAGGAAGGTACAACCAGCTATCCCATACATGGATCGAAATTCGTCCGGTCCCTGCTGAACCAGCGAAGTTTCCATCCATGTAGTGGTCTATATTCAGCAAGCTTGATCATGAAGACATTAAACATGCTTCGTTGACGGTGATAGGAAATTTAAAGTTAGGTGCTTTAATTTTTCAGAAGCTTTTGCCATCTGGGTCCTGGGCTTTTACAGCCTTTACAAAATTACCTAATACATATTTTTATGAATTCCACTGATATCTGCTGTTCTGTAAGCTTTGCTCCTTATTGATGTATTAATGCTGGGCACAGATTTAAGATGATAGTTGGATATTTATGAATAACTACACCTCCAAAAGACTATTCCATCTTTGCCCAAAAGCATGGTCATTTATTGGTTTAGTTTAGTTGTTTGGGTTTATTAACTGCACCAAGAGTGGTAACTGGAATTCACAGTTGAGGCCTTTAACTTGTAATGTTATGTAATGCCTTGTAAACAGGATGAGAACATCAGACAAAAAATACCACTTTCAGAGCAATCATCTGATAATCTGATCGTTATTGCACAGCTTTCGAGAGCCGATCACAACAGTTCATGCAAAATTATCCGAAGGGACAAGCACGAAAAATGTTCTTTTACGATAACAGAACAAACGATTTTCGTTTAATCAGTACAGTAGACGTCCATAAAAAATTGAGTGACCAAGTCTACGCATGCTGGGAAACAAATGAATACATTAAAATACAATACAATGCGGTACATTACGTCATCAAGGGAAGTTGCATTCAGTCTTGCGAGAATTTTCGTAACTTTAGTAACCTATTTGGTTTTGATATGAGACTAGCATGCAAAAAACTGACGATCATTTGTCTGATATTCTCATAGTGTGTACCAGGCTTAGGTTTGCTGATAATTTTTTTCTTCAGAGTTTAAAGGAAGACTATGTTACTATAAAGACTGTTTCTTTGTTGTAAATGGTGACCTTGTCAATAAAATGCATTACACTTCCCAAACATTAAGGCCTGATTGAACACTTCCAGACCTAGTGATCCTCATCACAGCACAGCCAGGTTGGCAGGCAAGCGCTTCCCCCCTGTCCGAGCTTATGGATCATGTATCAGATATGTGATCTGGCGCAGAACAGCTATTATGCTGCAGTACATCTACATGGTGCGTTCGGCAAGTGGATAATGTGGGGTAAATGTATATTGAAGGCCATTTTACATGACCCAGGTGTGGCCTATCTCTTCCCTATCTGCAGTGACAGGATGGATCCAATATCTGTGCTTCCTCTTCAATCCGTGACCCCCCTTTTTTGGCCACACTCACCTGCTTAGATGGACCCTTTGCTCGCAACAGAGTCAAACAACACTTTGCCTGGTGGTGAATAATGATATTTCCTTTCTTTTCTTTGCTGCAGATCATGCACTCAACATATCCTACTGTCTTAAAGCGGAGCGGGGGGTGGGGAAGCAGGTACCCAATTTTGAAAGGTACCCGCTCCCACTTACGCTGCGATCGCCTAAGACGATTGGTAGCGGAAGTTTTTTTTTAAGTCCGCGAACGTGCGGAAAAACAAAAAACCCGTAAGTGTTCACAAAAAACGTGCAAGTGCAAAACACCACACAAAAAAGTGCACTTAGGGGACGTGCTTTGTCCTTCCCCCGAAGGGCATGGACCTCTACCCTGATCCCCCGGGGCACGAAGCTCCTGACAGGGACAAGGTTCCCATTTGGCTCTCCCGAAGAGCAAACCCCCTAGGGACAGGGGAGGAAGGAACCAAAAGGCCACACATCCTCCCCCTAGACTTCAGGGTAGGCCCGAGGACCCACACCCTCCATCCTGTGAGAAATAAAACACACACAAAAGTGAAAAGTGACAAATGTTGGAGAAAATAAATTAAATAAATAATTGGTCGTGCAGATTGTGCACTGACCAGGCCCTGAGGCCCGTAGCAAAAATTGCCCAGAACTTAGCCATAAGGCCCGGTCCTAAAGGCGCAGTGCAAGAAAAGTGTTTGAACACAGTGACCATGTGCCTTTTCACACGCTGGGGTCCCACACCCAAGTGTTACTAAGAGCACCCCTGAGGCGACCACTCAGGGGGCACTGGTTCGCGGACTTTTTGCCTCCCCGGCCCCTGGCCAGACAAGGTAGATCCGTTCAAATCAGGAGGAACTGGGCCCCTCCGGTTTTCCAGGGGGAATTACTAACGGGCCCCAGCAGCCTGTGGGCGCCTCGTTTTCTGTTCCAGCCTGTACTAGCCATCAGGATCCCCATCATACCAGCAGGGGTACTATACAACCAGTCATCCCTGCAAAGCTAGAATGACCGTGGAGCACCCCTGCTGGACACTGATAAGAATAGATACTACACTTGATCTTAGCCAAAAGGCCGAGAAGCTACAGTTTATAATTTGCATACCCAATTATATTGTGAAATGTCTTTGTTACTTGTAAATTCGTAGGATTTGTATTTGGAAACACTTGCATTTTTTTCTGGTGACAGCCCATGGAGACCATGAATTTTTTTACTGTTCTCCAAAAGTGTATTCATTGAGATAAGTCAAGTGCCAATGGAGGGATATCACAGTGTATACTTGTGCTATCTTTAGAACTTTCTCAGAAAAAGAAGTAAAAAACAGTAATTCAGTATGACATATAAGGCTCCATGTACACTGGAACATTTTTCTGCTGGCAGCAGAAAAATGCTAAACGCATTAAAAATGTGTTTAAACGTGGTACCACATTTAACTGCGTTTAGTGATTGGATGTTTATTCATTTTATTGGCCAGAGTATTTGCCATTGAAATGAACAAACACCTAAGCGTTTAGTGTTTTTGGGCCAAAACATTCCTTTCCTGACCGTGCTTCTTCTGGGTTCAAGAAAGGGACGTTTAACTGGCCCTAGACTCTGCTGCTCTTAAACTCTGATAAAAGTCTATGTGTGCATGGACACTTAGGCTTTTATTGAGCTGAGTTCAGGGGCTTTGGCAAAAAAAACACCAAAAGCTCTTGAACTCATGTTTATGAGCAGCAGTATGCATGAAGCCTTAGAGTTCTTCCCAAGAAATATCATTACAGTATACAATATTTGTGTAACATTGACTGTTATCTGATTGAACATTGAGCTCTGTATGGTGATTAGCTTTCATATTCAAGGCAAGGCCTCCATTCTATCTTGAGTCATTAAAATTGCATTACGTTATTAACATAATTACTCCATGGAATGTGCAGAACCATGCTTACTGTTCTACCCGATACACTGGAGAATGAGGTGCCAAGAACTATGTTTCTTAACTTTTCCACATTAAAATGTACGTTTCCTTAATTGTCCGTTTTGTGCAATGGCATCTGTAAATTACAACCCAACTCTACACATACAGAGTGCCAGTATGGTATGACGACAGGGCTGCTCTCAAGTCCTTCTTTATTTAGCTGTTAAGAGACACTAATTCTACATTTTAGGCTAGGTTCACACTCATGCGTTGCGGTACATCGCATGTAATTTGCACAGGAACCGCACCACATTCCTGTGCAAATCACATGTGATTTGTGTGCGGTGCAATTTGAGCCATACATTATGTAAGGCTCAAATCGTACCGCATCCGCACCAGAAAGGTGCAGGACCCTTTTTTGGGTCCGCACTAGAATCGGATCGCTTGGGTATTCACACCTATGCAATTCGATTCTGCAAATAGCACCGCACTTTGCAGACCGATTTCAGGGTGTTGTTAACATACACACCCGCAGCGGTTCTTGTGAACAGGATGGGATGCGGAAATCACACATAAAAAACTGCAAATTCCGGACTGCATCAGTGTGAACCAGGGCTGACAGTTTAATCTAATACAGCTTTGTAAAATACATGTATATTTATCATTAGCTCCTCTATTTACTCCCAATTTTTTGTCCCTGACAGAGTTGAAGGCAGTGCTAAAGTTATCACCATCCAACATTTCTGGGTGAATGACGTGACTCCTCCACTGTATTCATGGAGCCATGGTTGTCACCCAGGCAAAACTTTAGACATGTTTGTCTCTTGTTGATCTCCAATGCATGGGGAATAGGGAGATTAGTACTTTAAAAATGAAAGATAACATTGTTCAATGCTTCCTAGTCAGATTATGAAGTAACAAGCACCTGACATTTTTGGCAAGGCCAACAGGTATTTTCTGTACTTGCTGAAAATTTTCTTAGCCTGAGAAATAAAAAGTTAAAGTGATATTAAGCCTTTATTTATTTTCAATAAAAAACACCTCATGCTTACCTGCTCTGTGCAATGGTTTTGCACAGAGCAGCCCCGATCCTCCTCTTCTGGGGTCCCCTGCTAGCGCTCCTGGCTCCTCCCTCTTAAGTACCCCCCTTGTAAGCTGCTTGCTAAGGGGGTTACTTATGCAGGCTCTCTCCCGAGCTCCGCTGGCTGCAGAGAATGCTTAAAAGTAAAAAACCTTAAAGCTTTAGAACCACTTTAATACAGCCACCATATCTAAGGACCTATAAGCTGTAATATGTTACATTTTTGTTCATGTGTTTAGTTACCCTTTAATTGACATTTTTAGTGTTGTAACAAGGTCTCTGAAACCTTTACAAGCAATGCAAGACACAACTCTAGGCAATATTTTAGTTGTCAAACTGCTTGCTTTATCTTCATTAGAAATGTTTTTGTAGAAAAGATATTTGTCTTAACTATGAAAATTGAAAAATATTTTTTCCAGAAAACAGCAGAAATTTCCTTTGGCCATTTTCTACTCAGATATTCATGTTTGTGTTGCTTTTATTTTTTTCAGGATTTGCTTACAAGACACAAGTTGATGGTAGCTGAATTTTTAGAACTGAATTATGATAGAGTAAGTACCAATACCTAAATACGTTTAACATATTGTTGCAGTAACATATTGTTGGTTTTATTGACTTCTGCCGAATTTGGAATTGAACTAAATTAGTTATAGGGTGAGATATATATGTTTTATAGTCCATTGGCCCTATTCAGTATTCAGCTATAAAAATAATGTTAAACAAAAAGCCCCCCCCAACCACTCATGTAAACAAACCCTAAGAGGGCATTTTTCTTCACTTTGGAGAGATTTCCTTCCATTTCCTATTGTTTTTTAGCCAAAAAGTGAACGGGAATCTCCCTACAGGTACATACATAGCAAAATAAAAAAAAATGACAGGGGTTAACCATCTGCTACTCTTCTTAAGTCCTGTCCATGCAGGCTTTACATACACTTATGTGGTGATTCACATGGTAAGAATCCCAATCATACTTCTATAGACTACATGAGTGCACTTCGTTCTGCACTCCAGTGACCCATCTTCAGTGGACAGCAGGCTAAAGCCCGCTGTCAGCTGATATCACAGAGCTGATCCAGACTCTGGAGAAATCTTGGCTGTAATGTTGGGATGCATCTAGATGCCTGGTCCGGCAGCTGGCTCAACCGCTGAGAGCCTTAGCAATCCGCTTCCACCCACTCCACAGCCCGGTGCTCCAGTGAGCGTTGAGGGGCAGACCACAGAGCCAGTGACTGACAGCCACCAGCTGTCTGCTTAGTGAAGACTGAGAACTGAGCAATCAGCGGGCTTTGATCACTCGGTCTTAGAGCCAGCAGCGGACAATGCAACATCGACCTGAACTTCTCATTTAGACACAAAATGTAGAGACGTCAGCAGTGCTGGGACAGACTGGTTCAACACTCAGGGCAAGGATGAGTTACTGCACCCCCTCTCCCTATCCTAATGCATGCAGTAGAAAGGGGTGTACCACCCTGTGCCAATCTTGCCCCCTTACTCTGACTGGCATGGAATGTACTTTGCACAAGTGTGGTTAATTGTTTACTTTCTAGCAACACAGTGTGACAGCAGTAGCTTTCTGAGCAGCCAAGGGGTTGCTAGCTACAGATCTGGAGCTTGTGTATGCTGAGGGTCTGCCCCCCAACCACTGCACCCTGGCGGATGCCCCTCCTGCCCACACCTAGTCCTGGCCCTGAACATCCAACAGTTCTGAAGAATTATGCAAAGCAATGTATGTGTTTAAGAATGTATTTATCAAACTGTCGGCCAGAAGTTATCTATTCCATGTGCTCTGTCAATTCTAGGTTTTGATGTAAAGATTTCTGCAAAATCAGAACATCCCGGATACCTAGAAATACGGGGATACCAAATATGTGAATCCCTTTTTTTTTTAATTCTGTTTATTAGTGTTTTCCATAAGAACATAAAACACCTAATTAGGTGGTGCTGCCCATGCAGGGGTGCAGCAACCTGCAAAAGAAAAGAAAATAAAGGCATCAAGTGGCAAATAATTGCTCAGTTTAAACTTCCTAACAAATACAGCTTGTGTGAGAGTGTGACTTGTACACAAAAAGGCAGATGTGCCCCATACCATGTCTTTTCAGTAGCTCATATAGTGAAACATGAATGTAGCATTCACAAACATGGGGTTGTTTACCAGAGCAGACGGTTAGTCATCAGGGTACTATAAAACAGCATCAAAGTGAATCAGGCATTGGGGCACTGGTGGCACTTCCTATCTACTTCACCCGTACTCTATCAAACTTTGTAACACAACCCCTGTTAGCATATGTTTTTTATACATAGGCAAGGTGGAATTGACCAATTGTTGCCAGAACTGTACTGAGGGGGAAGAGGACTTCTTCCAGTTAAAGGCAATTGCCTTCTGGGTATAGAATAGAAGCAGACCTAATATCACGGTCTAGGTCAGGTTCAGACACCAGTTGCTACAGCAGTGTAAGGCTTACCTGAAACCAGCAGGGTTGGTACACCAGTGGATCACCCTGGGAATGACGCAGGCTCACCTGAGGTGCGGAGTCTATGTATTCACCGGTTTTCCCCAGAGCTCCTAATGGTGGAGATGGATTTGGCTGCGTGCTAATACCAGGTCGCAGATCTCGGGATCACCCCACCAGGAAATGAGCAAACTGGAAACCAAAAGCAGATCAAACAGATTAGGGATCAAACAGAAGCGGAGTCAGTCACAAGCCAAGGGTCGGTCACAAATGGTAGTAGATAGGATGAGGCAGAATCATAGTCAGTAGCAAGCCAAAGGTCGGTAACGAAGATGTAGACAGCAGCGGGATATTGCCTGGGAAGGCACGATAATCTGGCAAGGAGGAAGTGTATGGACATAGCTTTTATAGGACGTTCATGGGAGGAGCAAGGAGTTCAAGGTTCAAGACAAACAGGGCCAAGGCAGGATCATCCAAAGAATAGTCAAGGGAGCTGTCCAGCATTCCAGGTGGCTCAGTGAGAAGAAACATTGCCTCTCACCGCAGAAGGCCCAGGTTCAATTCCAGGCTCTGACACCTAAAAGGGTCTTTTCCACTATGGTTGCGACTATTTCTTCCACTAGGCACAGCAAACAGATCCTAGGAAAGGGGTAAAGGAGGTGCCTGCCTTTGCATTAATAATAGCAACAACTGCCCCCCAATATTGCGAAATAGCTGAGCAATCTCAGCACACATATATAAAATGTGCCGTCGTGTAAGCAAATCTTTAGCAGGCTGGAGAAGACATTGTATTAAGTTTATTGAGACAATAAGGTGTAAAGTACGCCCTATGCAAAATTTTGAATTGAACCAGTTGAGTTGAACCAGTCTCTGATGGAAAAATGGTTTGAGCAAGTTGTTTGCTGGTAGTCCCACATATCCATCCAATGATCATTGTCAAAATCTGGGATATCCCTCAGCTACTAATGTCTGCATTGTGCCAAGTTTAAAGTTTGGTGAAGGGGGGATTATGGTGTTGGTTTGTTTTTCAGGGGTAGGGCTTGGCCTATTAGTTCCAATGAAGGGAACTCTTAAGGCATCAGCATAACAAGAGAGTTTGGACAATTTCATGCTCCCAACTTTGTGGGAACAGTTTAAGGATGTCCCCTTCCTGTTCCAACATGACTGCGCACCAGTGCACAAAGCAAGGTCCTGACCTCACCCCGATAGAATACCTTTGGGATGAATTAGTGTGGAGACTGCGAGCCAAGCCTTCTCGTCCGACATCAGTGCCTGACCTCACAAATGCACTTCTGGAAGAAGGGTCAAACATTCCCATAGACACACTTCTAAACCTTGTGGACAGCCTTCCTAGGTGCAAAGGGTGGGCCAACTCAATATTGAACCCTATGGACTAAGACTGGGATGCCATTAAAGTTCATGTGTGTGTAAAGGCAGGCGTCTCAATACTTTTGGCAATATAGTGTATTTGAACTGGTCAATCCACTGCAGAGGGAGATCCGGAGGGACCATTGAAGGGACATCAATTAGGAATAACAGGGATTTACCCCAATTAATTTTAAGGCTTTTGATCTCTGCAGAAGAGTTAAGCACCTGGAGTGCTCCCTGTTTGAGGGGCCAGCATTAGAACCTTTCATTTATAAGCAAATATGGCAATTTGTTTTCCAGACCTGTTTTGCTTATTTAATTTTTTTAAAACCGGAGACCATTTTCAAGTAAACTTTTGAAGAAAGCAATCAGAGCCAAATGGTCTGTGATTACTGACTGTACAATAAGCTGAGCCAGGAGGCTTCCATCTGTGTGTATCATTCTGGATACGCAGACTTAATAGTCGGCTACGCCTGTACTTCATAGAGAGAAAGAGTTCTATCAAGTCACATATGAGCCACATATTGTTTTCATCTTTCTATTGAACACCTCTCAGCAGGTTGTAACTTTTTAAATACATAGAAACATATGCTGCATTATACATTTCATAGACATGTGACTCCCATCAAATGTCATGTGATGTAATTACATTAAACATTCCGAATTTATTACTGTGAAAAGACAACTTTAATCTTTTATAATGCTCTTTAGATACACATGTGAAATTTATTTTTGAGTGTAAATTTTATCAATGCATGTTAACGTTTTAAAGCTGGAAAATCTAAACTAAACAGATTTTGTTTAAACACAAAGACAATGTGTATTCTTATTTGAGTTGTGGTTTCCTCTGTGTATTTCTGCCAAATCTGTGCAGTAATCCAGTTTTCAACAACTTCTTCACTTTGCCTTTGTGCAGGAGTTTCCTTTAATAAAGACCGGTCAATGCTGCTCTCTCTCATTGTGCAGGGTGACTGGTCTTATATCTGCCTCCTGTATTTTGTGCCGGCAGCCTGTACTAGGAGGACCAGATGGGCCGCTTCTACAGCTCTGCGCGCTGTACAGGCTATGCACAGAACAGTGATGTCACTTCTACGTTTACGGAGTAATATCTAGGTTTGCAACCCATTTGGGGCACACTAAGAGAATGTATATCTTTGTGGCAGTTGAGTAATATATTTAAAATTTTTGTAATGGGCGTTTCCTTTTATGGCTATCATCATAAGTCATGCAGCAGAGGCGGGGGGGGGGGGGGGGTTACACACAATCCTAGCTGAGCACTCCACAAGCCGATTGTCCAGCTTTCTGTGACCCAAGGAACTGTAATAAATACACGATCAAGTGTACAGAAAGTAATAAAAAGAAAACATATTTTTGAATATAATAAATAGAACCAGCGCCACGGAAAGTATATGCAAATCAATAAGCTGCAAAACCTAACCTCTAAAAGTGTATAGGGTGTACAAAGTATCAAAAGACAGGTTGTGCTTAAGTGTATACAAATATGTATCAAACAAACAAATAAGTGATAAAAAAAATAAAATCCAGCAATAAGAAAGTCCAAAAAAATGTAATAAATGTTCAAATGATCAATAGTGTCCAAAAACATATATCACCAAGTGAATCCACCACCAAAATCGGTTAAATAGAACTCACCAGAGCAATATGCTGATATATGATAAACCAGCATAAAGCGCTTTTTGCTCTGGGAGCGGTGATCAGTATGATGACAGCAACAATAGGAACTTTGCAGGATGAGCTCCAAGGAATAATGCTCTGCAGGGCTGAAAATCCACTCCAAAACTATAGAGTATCCTCAATGGGAGATGTTCAGACCACCACTCGGAAGAGAAAAGGACAGACTCATGGTGCAGTATGTAATAAAAGCAGTTTCTTTAATAAAAAAATTCACTTACAAACATGGTGCCCAGACTGACACCAGTATAAACAGTGTGTGTATTCAAACAGGTAAACAAACCCAACTGAAGCCTGCACATGCGCCGTGCAAGCGGACCAAGAGCGTGCTGATGTCACATCCAAAGGCTCCGCCCTACGCGTTTCGTCATCAACGTCCTCACGGAGCGGATGCTATTTTTGCTTGCACATGATTGGAGAAAGTCACCTCATTCACTAAACTAAGGAAAAATACGTTATATTTGCCTTCAGTAGATCAACCCCCAAGTGTCAGCTTGCTGTTGTTGCATGCTGTAGTAAATGAAGCAAGTACCCTCAAAATTTTGTTTACAAGGAGTTTTAAGTAGTTTGAGTTTTAAATGGCTGTCAGAGTGATCACTTGACCAGAAACTACATTGATTGACTCCTGGCAATTATTGTAGGATTCTAGCTTTCCAATGACATTATTATAAGCCTCAGCTGTACTTCACAATATTATTATTATTATACAGTATTTATATAGCGCCAGAAAGGTTTGCTCAGCGCTGTACATTATAGTGGGGGACAGAACAGGATACAATACAGTAACAAGACAATACACGAGGGGTTTGAGGGCCCTGCTCTTTTGAGCTTACAATCTAGGAGGGAGGGGAAAGTGGTACAGGAGGAAGTGGCTGTGGTAGGAGTGGAGGAGATCGGCTATTAGGTGAGGGTGGGGTAGGCTTTCCTAAAGAGATGGGTTTTCAGGTTGCGCCTAAAGGTGAGAAGGGTAGGTGACAGTCTGATGGATTGGGGTAGTGAGTTCCAGAGGATGGGGGAAGTCCTGGAGAAGTCCTGCAGTCGGGCGTGGGAGGTGGAGACCAGGGAGCTAGAAAGTAGGAGGTCTTGTGAGGAGCGAAGATTACGGGTTGGGTGGTATTTGGGTATCAGGTCGGTGAGGTAGTTTGGGGCAGCATTGTGAATGGCTTTGTATGTCAGTGTTAGTAGTTTGAATTTAATGCGTTGGGCGATCGGGAGCCAGTGGAGGGAATGACAGAGCGGGGTGGCAGAAGAGGAGCGGTTGGTAAGGTTGGATGAGTCTGGCCGCTGAGTTCAGGATAGACTGAAGCGGGGATAGTCTGTGATGAGGTAGGCCGGTGAGAAGGGAGTTGCAGTAGTCCAAACGTGAAATAATGAGGGAGTGAACGAGTTGCGGAGGTGGAGTCTGCATGAGTTTGCCAACGATAGGACATGGGGTTGGAAGGACAGGTTTGAGTCTATAGTGACACCTAGGACTTTGGCTTGCGGGGTGGGACTGATGGTGGTGTTGTTGGTCATGATGTAGAGGGTGGGGGGGAAGATTAGGAGCTCGGTTTTGGAAGGGTTCAGCAGGTGGGTGATACGGGCGGAGACTGAAGGGGTGAGGTGAGGGGTGGAGAGGTAAATTTGCGTGTCATCGCCGTAGAGGTGATAGTTGAAGCCGTGGGAGTGTATCAGTTTGCCAAGGGAGGAGGTGTAGATGGGGAAGAGAAGGGGTCTGAGGACAGAGCCTTGGGGGACCCCAACAGAGAGGGGGAGAGAGGGGGAGGTGGTAGCATTATAGGTAATGCTGAAGGAGCGCTGGGATAGGTAGGAGGAGAGCCAGGAGAGAGCAGAGTCTCTGATGCCAAGGGAGTGTAGTTTATTAAGGAGGAGGGGGTGGTCAACTGTGTCGAAGGCCGTGGAGAGGTCAAGGAGTAAAAGGACTGAGTAGTGGCCATTAGCTTTGGCGGTTAGCAGGTCATTAGTGATTTTGAGTAGGGCGGTTTCAGTGGAGTGTAGGGGACGGAAGCCAGACTGTAGTGGATCAAGGAGGTTGTTGTCAGTGAGGTGGGCGCTTAGGCGATTGTAGACTAAGCGCTCAAGGAGCTTGGAAGTAAATGGCAGCAGGGAGATGGGTCTAAGGTTGTTCAGGTCGGTGGGGTCCAGGGAGGGTTTTTTGAGTATGGGGGTGTACTTTAGGGGGGAGGGGAATGCGCCAGAGGGAGAGATTGAAGATGTGGGAGGGAGCGTAGGATGGAGGAGGGTGCCTGGACGAGTTGTGTGGGGACAGGGTCAAGGGGGCAAGCGGTGAGGCGGGCTTCTGAGAAGACCTTGGTGACCTCCTCAGTGGTGGCAAGGCTGAAGGAGCGGAGTGTTGGGGATTTAATAGTGTGCGGGATGTTAGATGTGGTGGGGGGCAGGGCGGATGCGAGGTCAGAGGAGGGGAGAGTTGGTGGGGTTATGGTGGGAGGGAGGCTAGGTGGGGAGGTAGGTTGGGCATTGTTGCCAAACCAAAATAAGAATTAGGTGGATCAACAGGTATTTGATATATATCTACTGTTAGCTGTCATGAAGTGATTTAATTTCAAGGGGAATCTAATTTTTGCTAAGGTAAGACCTACATATCAATTTCTGATTATCTTGTATTTAGAAGTATTATAGCTAAAGGGCTTTTAATAAAGTTTGCGCCACCTGCACTGCAAAAGTGATCTGGTGGCTATCCAGCTGCCAACTCACTTTTCATTTTACAGCTGGGAGCCAGCTGAAGAAAACAGGCAAATCCTGATGGCTGCTGTCAATTGAGAAAGCAGTGTGCAGGGCTGTGTGTAGCCTGATGTTGATTGACAAGCTACAGGCTCGTAAATTAGTACAGACAATGCTGATAGCCATGCTCCTGCAACCTTTTTTTTCATCCCACTGATATTGCAAGTAGTCACAGCTGGCAAGAGAGTGGCAATTCAGAAGCAGTATAGCATGGTTGGAGTAAATATAAAAATGCAGTGAGCGCTCTCAATAGTTAGCGGCTGAACATTCAAGGAAAACACATAAAAAGTCCCAAGGAATATGTATATAGAAAATGCAGCGCTATCTGGTATTGCTATGTTATATGCAATTATGATGATATCAGTACATACAGTGGGGATCGAAAGTTTGGGCACCCTAGCTAAAAATTTGTATTAATGTGCATAAAGAAGCCAAGGAAAGATGGAAAAATCTCCAAAAGGCATCAAATTACAGATTAGACATTCTTATAATATGTCAACAGAAGTTAGATTTTATTTCCATCATTTACACTTTCAAAATAACAGAAAACAAAAAAATGGCGTCTGCAAAAGTTTGGGCACCCTGCAGAATTTATAGCATGCACTGCCCCCTTTGCCAAGCTGAGACCTTCCAGTGTCATGGATTGTTCTCAATCATCGTCTGGGAAGACCAGGTGATGTCAATCTCAAAGGTTTTAAATGCCCAGACTCATCTGACCTTGCCCCAACAATCAGCACCATGGGTTCTTCTAAGCAGTTGTCTAGAAAACTGAAACTGAAAATAGTTGACGCTCCCCAAGCTGGAGAAGGCTATAAGAAGATAGCAAAGCGTTTTCAGATGTCAATATCCTCTGTTCGGAATGTAATTAAGAAACGGCAGTCATCAGGAACAGGGGAAGTTAAAGCAAGATCTGGAAGACCAAGAAAAATATCAGACAGAACAGCTCGCAGGATTGTGAGAAAAACAATTCTAAACCCACATTTGACTGCACGATCCCTCCAGTAAGATCTGGCAGACACTGGAGTTGTGGTACACTATTCCACTATAAAGAGATACTTGTACAAATATGGTCTTCATGGAAGAGTCATCAGAAGAAAACCTCTTCTACGTCCTCACCACAAAAATCATCGTTTGAACTTTGCAAATGAACATATAGACAAGCCCGATGCATTTTGGAAACAAGTTCTGTGGACCGATGAGGTTAAAATGGAACTTTTTGGCCGGAATGAGCAAAGGTACGTTTGGAGAAGAAGGGGCACAGAATTTAATGAAAAGAACCTCTGTCCAACTGTTAAGCATGGGGTTGGATCAATCATGCTTTGGGGTTGTGTTGCAGCCAGTGGCACAGGGAACATCTCACGAGTAGAAGGAAAAATGGATTCAATAAAATTTCAGCAAATGTTGGATGGTAACTTGATGCCATCTGTGAAAAAGCTGAAGTTAAAGAGAGGATGGCTTCTACAAATGGATATTGATCCTAAACACACCTCGAAATCCACGGGGGATTACATCAAGAGGCGTAAACTGAAGGTTTTGCCATGGCCTTCACAATCTCCTGAGCTCAACATAATTGAAAATCTATGGATAGACCTTAAAAGAGCAGTGTGTGACAGACAGCCCAGAAATCTTAAAGAACTGGAAGACTTTTGTAAGGAAGAATGGGCAAAGATACCTCAAACAAGAATTGAAAGACTGTTGGCTGGCTACAAAAAGCGTTTACAAGCTGTGATACTTGCCAAAGGGGGCAGTACAAGATATTAACTCTGCAGGGTGCCCAAACTTTTGCAGACGCCATTTTTTTGTTTTCTGTTATTTTGAAAGTGTAAATGATGGAAATAAAATCTAACTTTTGTTGACATATTATAAGAATGTCTAATCTGTAATTTGATGCCTTTTGGAGATTTTTCCATCTTTCCTTGGCTTCTTTATGCACATTAATACAAATTTTTAGCTGGGGTGCCCAAACTTTCGATCCCCACTGTAAGTGAAGAAAATATTAAATGCAAATGAATAAATAAATAGAGTAAAATAAGTCACAGTCCAAAGAAAGTGCTCGCTGATTCCCAGTGCAGATGGTAGAAATGCACACTAACCAGAAGCGTATTGGTAATACGCATGTGTATAAAATATCCTGAAGATTCCCCTCTCTTTTCCGGTCTGATCATGGGCAGGAGCTGGAAAATGTAAAGATGAAGCGCCCTCGTGTGGTGAAGATGAGGTCCAGCAGGTCAGAGAAATCGTTTACAGAGATGTAGTTCCCCCTCTCAGGAGCTGGTACAGGGATCACTCTGGGGCAGAAGAACCAGAGTCAGGAAACCAGAAGTCAGCATAGTCAGGAGCCAAAAATCAGGAACAGGAACCAGAAGAGAAGTCAGCCAGACCGAGTTGTACACAGGAACACACCTCGGTCTGGCTGACTTCTCTTCTGGTTCCTGTTCCTGATTTATGGCTATATTTTATTCACTTATGTACTGATATCATCATAATTGCCTATAACATAGCAATACCAGTATAGCATGGTTGCCAAACCAAAATAGGAATTAGGTGGATCAACAGGTATTTGTGACACTTTGCAGGGGTACTAAGTTAAGTTAGTACAGATGCACTTATAATTAAAAGAGAAGTATGGTCAAAGTTTTTTTGTTGTCCTCCTGGGACCCAGAGTAAGCCTATAACAAGCTGTTGCTGCTGCATGCTTGGGAAACATCGCAACAGTTTTGTCTAGATCCACTCCACTGCCTGATTGACAGCTGGTTCTGCTTTTCGGCGTGCGGCTGAGAGCCAGAGCCAGCCACTCCTGCCCCCTCCGCAGCCCGCTGCTCGAGTGAGAACTGAGTGATCAGCGGTCATGTGATCGCTCAGTTCATTGGCCCCTTACACACTCCACCTGCAAGCCGCAAGTTCGTTGGACGATCTGTCTGCTGATCCCTTGCTGAGCAGAGCGAAGCAGGTGAATGACAGGTCCGTGTCTTTTCTGCAGAGCAGACACGGACATAGCCCGCTCTGCTCTATGGGCAGCTGGATGTTTACACCCAACTACCCTCTGATCCGATCTGCCCAGAATGGATCCCCTTCTGTTTGTTTTTGGCAGATTGGCATGGAGGTAGCTGGGTGTAAACAGACACAAGTCCACTTACACCCACCACTCTATAGAGCAGAATGGAGGAGCTTTAAAACCAACCTGGGATAACTGCAGCATCACACAGATGCTGCAGCATATACAGTCAGGTCCATAAATATTGGGACATCGACACAAGTCTAACATTTTTGGCTCTATACACCACCACAATGGATTTGAAATGAAACGAACAAGATGTGCTTTAACTGCAGACTTTCAGCTTTAATTTGAGGGTATTTACATCCAAATCAGGTGAACGGTGTAGGAATTACAACAGTTTGCATATGTGCTTCCCACTTGTTAAGGGACCGAAAGTAATGGGACAGAATAATAATCCTAAATCAAACTTTCACTTTTTAATACTTGGTTGCAAATCCTTTGCAGTCAATTACAGCCTGAAGACTGGAATGCATAGACATCGCAAGACGCTGGGTTTCATCCCTGGTGATGCTCTGCCAGGCCTCTACTGCAACTGTCTTCAGTTCCTGCTTGTTCTTGGGACATTTTCCCTTCAGTTTTGTCTTCAGCAAGTGAAATGAATGCTCAATCGGATTCAGGTCAGGTGATTGACTTGGCCATTGCATAATATTCCACTTCTTTCCCTTCAAAAACTGTTTGGTTGCTTTTGCAGTATGCTTTGGGTCATTGTCCATCTGCACTGTGAAGCGGCGTCCAATGAGTTCTGAAGCATTTGGCTGAATATGAGCAGATAATATTGCCCGAAACACTTCAGAATTCATCCTGCTGCTTTTGTCAGTAGTCACATCATCAATAAATACAAGAGAACCAGTTCAATTGGCAGCCATACATGCCCACGCCATGACACTACCATGCTTCACTGATGAGGTGGTATGCTTAGGATCATGAGCAGTTCCTTTCCTTCTCCATACTCTTCTCTTCCCATCACTCTGGTACAAGTTGATCTCGGTCTCGTCTGTCCATAGGATGTTGTTCCAGAACTGTGAAGGCTTTTTTAGATGTCGTTTGGCAAACTCTAGTCTGGCCTTCCTGTTTTTGAGGCTCACCAATGGTTTACATCTTGTGGTGAACCCTCTGTATTCACTCTGGTGAAGTCTTCTCTTGATTGTTGACTTTGACACACATACACCTACCTCCTGGAGAGTGTTCTTGATCTGGCCATCTGTTGTGAAGGGTGTTTTCTTCACCAGGGAGAGAATTCTTCGGTCATCCACCACAGTTGTTTTCCGTGGTCTTCCGGGTCTTTTGGTGTTGCTGAGCTCACCGGTGTGTTCCTTCTTTTTAAATATGTTCCAAACAGTTGTTTTGGCCACGCCAAATGTTTTTGCTATCTCTCTGATGGGTTTGTTTTGTTTTTTCAGCCTAATGATGGCTTGCTTCACTGATAGTGACAACTCTTTGGATCTCATCTTGGGAGTTGACAGCAAGAGATTCCAAATGCAAATAGCACACTTGAAATGAACTCTGGACCTTTTATCTGCTCATTGTACATTGTAATTAGGATAATGAGGGAATAACACACCTGGCCATGGAACAGCTGAGAAGCCAATTGTCCCATTACTTTTGGTCCCTTAAGAAGTGGGAGGCACATATGCAAACTGTTGTAATTCCTACACCGTTCACCTGATTTGGATGTAAATACCCTCAAATTAAAGCTGACAGTCTGCAGTTAAAGCACATCTTGTTCGTTTCATTTCAAATCTATTGTGGTGGTGTATAGAGCCAAAAATGTTAGAATTGTGTCAATGTCCCAATATTTATGGACCTGACTGTAGGTGAGTATGTAGGTTTATTTTTTTAAAATCCCATACTTCTCCTTTAAGTGCTGCAGCACATATTTTTAATAGAAGGCCATAGCTGTCGGTACAGTTCTTCAATGAACAGACATGCAGTGAAGGTGTTTAATCCATGTGGGGACCAATAACAGGCCAGTAATCCCATGTTTGCCGTACATTTTTCTGCTGCGGTGTCCTTTAGTGATTTCAATAAAACTATTGACTAAATAAAGGATCAGCTCTGTCTCTGAATATAGCTGGGCACATATATATTTAGATGTGTACTTTTGGACAAAGAGTGGCATACAGAAGTGTTTATTCTGTGGTATGCTACTTCTTGGTAAGTGTTTCACTATGGGTACATTCTTAGTACAAGCTATTAAAGTATGCTGGTTCTGTCACAGGTGAGGCAAAAGTATTTTAAAGCTTGCCTAAAAACTGCCCAAATCATTTTTACTTTTTAAGTCTGCCCCACTATTTCCAGGCAGTCCTCAGTGGAAAAAAAGTGGTTCTGACTCCTTTTATATAAACCCTCCATTCTTTGCAAAGATTAGCCTCTGAGCTGCATAAAAGCTGCTGGAATTGAACTAGTAAATGCAGATTTACTCTATAAGGCTGTAGAGAATTATTTACTTTGCAGTTGATTTACTAAAGGAATAAAAGCTTTTTTACCGTAAAGTGGAGCTTTAGTCAGAAAATGAAGTCCCGCCAAATCACTTCAGGCTGGCCCCTTTTGCAGGTAAAAATAAACATCTATACTGTTTAAAATCCATTAATACACGGTCTCACCCTGATCTGCTGACAGCCTACAGATTTACTGCTGCTCAGGGGGTCTGGGCTTCATTTTACTTGCAGCCTATAGCAAGAAGAAAAGGGAACAATGCTGGAAGCTATTTACAGCACACATTTATTTTGGTAGCATAATTACTAATGTGGAATGTATGTTATTTTTTATCAAGTTGTTATGGGTAAAGATCTGCTCTAATGTATTCTATGCATTAAGGTAAAAAACCTTTTCAGTGCAGCTCTCCCCCAGCCCCCCCCCTTATACTTACCTGAGCCCAGTCTCATGTGCAGCGGCTCTCTCCCTCCTCATAGCTCAGCACTGCTGTCAGTCACAGCCAGTGTGGAGGGAGCAGGAAGTGGGGCCAAGCTTGGGAGCAAGCATGCATGAGTGCCCCCATGGCAAGCATCTTCCTACGATGGGCTCTCGGTGGAGGGAGGAGCCAGGAGCACTGGCGAGGGATACGAAAAGAGGGGGATCAGAGCTGCTTTGTGCAAAATGATTGCACAGATCTGGTAAGCATAACATGTTATTTTAAAGAAAATAAATTCTGTTTTGCAATCACTTTAATATTACTGAATAAGGTGAAGCTGTGTTTTCTTTAAATACCCAATCGTGCTAGAAATTTATTTTTTTTTTAAATTTCCCTTGCACATGATTGGGTATTCAAAATGAGCCCAGCTTCACCTTTTTCACTAACATTTTCTTTGTTAGGTGAACAGCCTCTACTTAAAACGGAGCTTCACCCAAAAGGGAAAGTTCTACTATAAAACCTCCTCCCTCACTCCTTGTTCACAAATGGCACTTTTTTGGGGGAAAGGGGGGAGGGTCAGGTACCTTGTTTTGACAGGTACCCACTCCCACCTCTGCTTGGATCGCCTGGACCCCCTCACTCCCTGCAGTCTTTCGGGACACACACATGAGGAGTGGGCTCCCGGCTGTGAAGCTGCAAGCTGCCACAGTCGGGGCCCACAGTCAAGTTGCCACCACCGGGGATCAAAGACCTGGGACAGGTGAGTATATGTTTATCAAAAGTCGGTAGCTACCATTTTTGTAGCTGCCAACTTTTAATGTTTAAAAATTAGACTGGAGTTTTTCTTTAAGTAAATCCACCCCATGCTCTTCAACATTGATGAGATTTATTACATTGTAACAATCTTCCAAAAATGGGTCAGACTAGACAAATATATGACTTAAAGTAGACGGAAAGGCTCAAAGCAACATTACCTCCTCTTTTCTCCTTATGGATCTGCATACATTTTATAAAAACAACAAAACAATGTACTGTAAATTCCTCTTCAGAATGTTTCTGCGCACTCATGTCACTGCAGCTGCAGCTCCTCTGTGGAATGTGGAGGGCCAACAATGAGGATACATTTCTTAGAACAGTGACATCAACCTCTGCTGCTGTACTGTTGGGGAGTTTGTCCATCACTTCCTCTCCCAGAGATGCAACAGGACCTGAGAGAAAATCTCCCAAAGTGAGGGGAATTCCCATGTAGACAGTTATCCACAGAACAGGCATTCCCATTGGAAGATTTCCCTCTGTGTTTTGTTTTGGGGACAACTCTAACATTTTGGATTTCCGCTCAATTTCTGTTTCAGTAACAATGGTCATTAGGACAAACTGTGGTGATTATTCCCAGTGAGTACGCAGGCAGCAATGACAAAATCAATCGTCCAAAAATAAATGCAGACTGAAAACCAGGCAATTTTTAAGATGCAGGTTTTTTTTCAATGTGTTAATTTTCATTGGTAATGCACACTTATTAGGCCCCTTTCACACAGTCGTTCCAATCAGGTCTGCCTATCCGTTTTTAAGGTAGATTTATGGACCCGGCACTCGGCTGCCCATAGAGCAGAGTGGGCTCGGTCCATGTCCGCTCTGCAGAAACTGAGCGGACATGGAACTGTCATCTGCCTGCTCTGTTCTGATCATCAGGGGATCAATGGACCGATCCCCTGTTGAGCAAATCTGATTCCACATTGTGTGAAAGGGGTCTAAATTAGTTATAGAATTATTATAATTTTGTGAAGTTAATAGTTAAGACAGTGCTCTAGAGAATAGGTACTCTTCTGTGCTGAAGGCTAGAGTGTCAGTATTTGGGACCCAGATCCTGTCATTTTGGATTTGATTTTGGGCCCTTACCAGTCTCAAAACTTTTGTTATTGTTACAGAGCATGATTTTTTAAAATATTATGTTTCTAATATGTTATAGAACATTTTCCAATGTTTTAAAGAAATCCTGTCACAAATTTAAAAAAAAAAATCAGGAATAAGAATAGAGAAATTAAGTATTTAAAATGCTTACTTCAAGGTTTTTCCTTTCCATAAATTATTTTTTTATTCACATGCAGTATGCTCTTCAACCTGCTAAAAAAAAAGGGACTTCTCCAGGAGTCAGTTCCTTACCACAGCCCCCTCCCTCATTGCACATTAGACTCCTCTCCTCTCTTGGGAGTATCTAATTACTCTCTGCACTAACCCAGCTCCTCTATTCCTCCCCTCGGCTTCATACATAACTATTTCTGTCGCTGTGGGGAGGAGGAAGGGGAATACTGTAGAGCAGGGCTATTGAATTAAAGTTTAAGGAGGTCCGGTCACTAAAATTTTCTTCTGGCCGAGGTCCGAATAGGGTGTGCCCACCAGTGTGCCCCCTAACATTAGGTGTCGCCATCAGAGTGCAACTTTACAACATGTATTCCCATCGCATCAGGTGTGCCCTTCAGAGTGCCCCTTTACATCAGTTGTCCCCATCAGAGTGCCCCTTTACATCAGGTATCCCCATCACATTGCCACCTTACATCAGGTATTCCCGTCAGAGTGTCCCCTTACACTCAAAGTACCTTTTTCTATCATATTTCCCTATTAGAGTACCCCTTTACATCATATTCCCCATCAGAGTGCTTCTTTCCATCACATGTGCCCATCAGAGTGCCCCTTTCCATAATATGTGCCCCTTAACATAAAATGTGCCCTTCAGAGTGCCCCTTAACATAAAATGTGCCCTTCAGAGTGGCCCTTAACATAAAATGTGCCCGTCAGAGTGCCCCTTAACATAAAATGTGCCCCTTAACATAAAATGTGCCCGTCAGAGTGCCCCTTAGCATAATATAAGGGGCATGCTGAAGGGCACATTTTATGTTAAGGGACACTCTGATGTGCACATTTATATTAAGGGGCACTCTGATGGACACATGTTATGTTAAGGGGCATTCTGATGGGCACATTCAGTGCTGTGCCCATCAGAGTGCCCCTTAACATTCAATGTGCCCATCAGTGTGCCCCTGTAAGCACAACACCCTACCTTGAAGGCAGATAGTGAGCTGGAAGGGGCGGGGCGCACACATGATGTCATGTTGCCGTGACAACTGCCCTGCTTCGGATCTCTCATGGCGGGTTGGCGGTGCAGGCAACAGTGCTGCTGGGTACGTTCGTGGACCGCAGTCCGCCATTTAGTGACCGCTGCTGTAGAGTGTCCATTAAGTGACAGCTCTGAGTTTGCTGGGGCTACTCACATCACAATCAAGATGGCGTTTCCCATTAGCAGTCTCAGGGGTTTTGGGATGGCTACACAAGGGAGGCTTTTACAGGTAAATAGCACCTATCAAATACCTTAAATGCACTTATAATTTTATAGGAAGATTTTTGTTGAAATGATTGGTTCTGCAACAGGGTGTACCTTTCACTATATATATTGTATAGTTTGTTTACCTGACAGGGGATTGGTGTTTGGCCCATTTGCAATAACCCACAGGTCTTGATTCACGATCTCTACCCTGTTGTTCTACAGAACATTAACAAATACACAGGTCTAGTTATGAAAATGATTAATCTATGTATTTATTTATTTATTTATGGTACTTATATAGTACTGCAAACTTACACTTTTTTCTATATTTTTTTTAGATATTTAATGACTATGAAAAGCTTCTACACTCCGAGAACTATGTGACAAAAAGACAGTCATTAAAGGTAACACTAAACGTGCAAATGTTTTGATATGGTGAATTACTGGCTTACCTGATCTAACATGATTCTCTTACCATGACCACTACCTTGACCACTTGGTAAACTACTTCACACCCCTGTGAAGTCATGGTCCCATGTGAAATAGTTTAAAAGTCTACAGAGATAACTACCCTTTGCAAATAGCTGCATTGGCAATCATGTCACTGTATTTGGAGGGTACAAATAGCACTGGACTAGTTGTTACAAATCTCTTTATTGCATTCAGCTATCCTGGCTCTGAGCATGTGCATCTGCTTCTCACTAGAAAATCAGAACAAAGCAGAGACTTCCTGTTTCTGCCTAAAGGATAAGTTCATCAGTCATAACATGTTACACCTATAGTTAGGGTGTAACATGTTATGAAAGGAACAGCCCCCGATCCCCCGTTGTGACAGCTAGTGGGGAATCTTCTCCGCCCACCTGGCCACATCTCTCATTCACGGTATTCTGTGAATGGGAAACTACAAGTCCTGACAGCCTTTGCGACTGTCAGCTTGTAGTCCTCAATTAACTACTACGGCTCTGTTGAGCACTGTGGTAGTTCATTGATGTTTGCAGTCAAAGTGTATCTGCCTGCCCGTACAAGGTACGAGCACACAGATACACTGGCAGGTCTACAGGAGTCTTGCCTGGCACCCGCGATCAGTTAATCGCAGGTCAAATGCTTTCTAGGCTCCTAGCAAAAAAAAATAAAAATGCACATTTTTTTATCTGCAAAAATATATGCATTTATTATTTCTTTTTAAAAGGTGAACTTAACATTTAATTAAATCTGCTCCATCCATAGCAGCTTATAGTGGATGGGGAGGAACTGCTTGTTTTGGATGGAAATATATGTCCAATGTAAACGTGCAAGGTTGTACATAGATTGACATTTAAGTAGGGAGATGTCCATGTCTAAGTTTATGACTCCACCTTCCCGTGTCAGTATTGTTTGGCCATATGGCGTAGTCATCCTCCTTCCTTGGTTAATTTTTAACTCCCAATCTCAAAAAATGTCCCTCTTTCCTTCTCAGCTGCCTTATTTGTTGGTCTGATGTATATACCTTTGTATTATTCAACTACCAAAACTGTTACATAGCATTAAACTGTTCATTGAACCTCCAAATTATTGCATGTGTTATGCAAATATGCCAATATAAAGGAAAGGAAGGGGTGAAAGAAGTGCTTTTGGGTTTAACCAATTATATTTTATTATATATTCATTCTTTACGGAGTGTGTAAGTGATATCACGGTAGGAGTTTGTCCTTTGCCTACATAGTTTGTGCTAAAAAGCACCCCTCTTTCTTGTCTCAGAAAGTTACAGGGTATGTTTAGTATTCAAAAAGAAAAGAAGTGCCATTAGTTAGGGGTGTAACCACCCATCAAAAAGCATTTCCCAACTCACCATTTATTGGGTGTAGATTCTAAACCAAATATAGCTTATAAGTAGAGACGAGCGAATCGAACCTGGCGAAGTGGAATTCGTTTCGAATTTCAGGAAAAATTCGATTCGCATCGAATCCGAATTTTAGCAAACTTCGGGTGCACGAATCAAATTTTTCCCGATCAGCCGGCAAAAGTGTCACTGCAGAGAGCTCCGCTATTTCTGACAGTTCTGACAGTTCATTTACAGCGGTTGAAACATTGTATCTATTTGTTTCCATTTAGGATGCAGATGTTTTTATTCGAAAATAAATAGATACAATGTTTCAACCGCTGTAAATGTGAAGGAACTGTCAGAGAACTGTCAGAAATAGCGGAGCTCTCTGCAGATACACTTTTTCTGTACTGGAATACTTCTTCTTTTCATTCTTCTTCTTTTCATTCTTCTTCTTCTTCTTCTTTTCATTCTTCTTCTTCTTCTTCTTTTCATTCTTCTTTTCATTCTTCTTCTTCTTCTTTTCATTCTTCTTCTTCTTTTCATTCTTCTTTTCATTCTTCTTCTTCTTTTCATTCTTCTTCTTCTTCTTTTCATTCTTCTTCTTTTCATTCTTCTTCTTCTTTTCATTCTTCTTTTCATTCTTCTTCTTCTTTTCATTCTTCTTCTTCTTTTCATTCTTCTTTTCATCTTTTCATTCTTCTTCTTCTTCTTCTTTTCATTCTTCTTCTTTTCATTCTTCTTCTTCTTTTTTTCATTCTTCTTTTCATTCTTCTTCTTCTTTTCATTCTTCTTCTTCTTTTCATTCTTCTTCTTCTTTTCATTCTTCTTCTTCTTCTTTTCATTCTTCTTTTCATTCTTCTTCTTCTTTTCATTCTTCTTTTCATTCTTCTTCTTCTTCTTTTCATTCTTCTTCTTCTTTTCATTCTTTTCATTCTTCTTCTTCTTCTTTTCATTCTTCTTCTTCTTCTTTTCATTCTTCTTTTCATTCTTCTTCTTCTTTTCATTCTTCTTTTCATTCTTCTTTTCATTCTTCTTTTCATTCTTCTTCTTCTTCTTTTCATTCTTCTTCTTCTTCTTCTTTTCATTCTTCTTCTTTTCATTCTTCTTCTTCTTTTTTTCATTCTTCTTTTCATTCTTCTTCTTCTTTTCATTCTTCTTCTTCTTTTCATTCTTCTTCTTCTTCTTTTCATCTTTTCATTCTTCTTCTTCTTTTCATTCTTCTTTTCATTCTTCTTCTTCTTCTTCTTTTCATTCTTCTTCTTCTTTTCATTCTTTTCATTCTTCTTCTTCTTCTTTTCATTCTTCTTCTTCTTCTTTTCATTCTTCTTTTCATTCTTCTTCTTCTTTTCATTCTTCTTTTCATTCTTCTTTTCATTCTTCTTCTTCTTCTTTTCATTCTTCTTCTTCTTCTTCTTTTCATTCTTCTTCTTCTTCTTCTTTTCATTCTTCTTCTTCTTCTTCTTCTTTTCATTCTTCTTCTTCTTCTTCTTCTTTTCATTCTTCTTCTTCTTCTTCTTCTTTTCATTCTTCTTCTTCTTCTTTTCATTCTTCTTCTTCTTCTTTTCATTCTTCTTTTCATTCTTCTTCTTCTTTTCATTCTTCTTCTTTTCATTCTTCTTTTCATTCTTCTTCTTCTTCGTTTCATTCTTCTTCTTCTTCTTTTCATTCTTCTTCTTCTTCTTTTCATCTTTTCATTCTTCTTCTTCTTCTTTTCATTCTTCTTCTTCTTCTTTTCATTCTTCTTCTTTTCATTCTTCTTCTTCTTTTCATTCTTCTTCTTCTTCTTTTCATTCTTCTTCTTCTTTTCATTCTTCTTCTTCTTCTTCTTCTTTTCATTCTTCTTTTCATTCTTCTTCTTCTTCTTTTCATTCTTCTTCTTCTTTTCATTCTTCTTTTCATTCTTCTTCTTCTTTTCATTCTTCTTCTTCTTTTCATTCTTCTTTTTCTTCTTTTCATTCTTCTTCTTCTTTTCATTCTTCTTTTCATTCTTCTTCTTCTTTTCATTCTTCTTCTTCTTTTCATTCTTCTTTTCATTCTTCTTCTTTTCATTCTTCTTTTCATTCTTCTTCTTCTTCTTTTCATTCTTCTTCTTCTTCTTTTCATTCTTCTTCTTCTTCTTTTCATTCTTCTTCTTCTTCTTTTCATTCTTCTTTTCATTCTTCTTCTTCTTCTTTTCATTCTTCTTCTTCTTTTCATTCTTCTTCTTCTTCTTTTCATTCTTCTTCTTCTTCTTTTCATTCTTCTTTTCATTATTCTTCTTCTTTTCATTCTTCTTTTCATTCTTCTTCTTTTCATTCTTCTTTTCATTCTTCTTCTTTTCATTCTTCTTTTCATTCTTCTTCTTCTTCTTCTTTTCATTCTTCTTCTTCTTCTTTTCATTCTTCTTTTCATTCTTCTTCTTCTTTTCATTCTTCTTCTTCTTTTCATTCTTCTTTTCATTCTTCTTCTTCTTTTCATTCTTTTTTTCATTCTTCTTTTCATTCTTCTTTTCATTCTTCTTCTTTTCATTCTTCTTCTTCTTCTTTTCATTCTTCTTCTTCTTCTTTTCATTCTTCTTTTCCTTCTTCTTCTTCTTCTTCTTCTTTTCATTCTTCTTCTTCTTCTTTTCATTCTTCTTCTTCTTCTTCTTTTCATTCTTCTTCTTCTTCTTTTCATTCTTCTTTTCATTCTTCTTCTTCTTCTTTTCATTCTTCTTCTTCTTTTCATTCTTCTTTTCATTCTTCTTCTTCTTCTTTTCATTCTTCTTCTTCTTCTTCTTTTCATTCTTCTTCTTCTTTTCATTCTTCTTCTTCTTTTCATTCTTCTTCTTCTTCTTTTCATTCTTCTTTTCATTCTTTTCATTCTTCTCATTCTTCTTTTCATTCTTCTCATTCTTCTTTTCATTCTTTTCATTCTTCTTCTTTTCATTCTTCTTCTTCTTTTCATTCTTCTTCTTTTCATTCTTCTTCTTCTTTTCATTCTTCTTCTTCTCATTCTTCTTTTCATTCTTCTTCTTCTTCTTTTCATTCTTCTTTTCATTCTTCTTCTTCTTCTTTTCATTCTTCTTCTTCTTTTCATTCTTCTTCTTCTTTTCATTCTTCTTCTTCTTCTTTTCATTCTTCTTCTTCTTCTTTTCATTCTTCTTCTTCTTCTTTTCATTCTTCTTTTCATTCTTCTTCTTCTTCTTTTCATTCTTCTTCTTCTTCTTTTCATTCTTCTTTTCATTCTTCTTCTTTTCATTCTTCTTCTTCTTCTTTTCATTCTTCTTCTTCTTCTTTTCATTCTTCTTCTTCTTCTTTTCATTCTTCTTCTTCTTCTTTTCATTCTTCTTCTTCTTCTTTTCATTCTTCTTTTCATTCTTCTTTTCATTCTTCTTTTCATTCTTCTTTTCATTCTTCTTCTCATTCTTCTTTTCATTCTTCTTCTTCTTCTTTTCATTCTTCTTCTTTTCATTCTTCTTCTTCTTCTTTTCATTCTTCTTCTTCTTCTTCTTTTCATTCTTCTTCTTCTTCTTCTTTTCATTCTTCTTCTTCTTTTCATTCTTCTTCTTCTTCTTCTTTTCATTCTTCTTCTTCTTCTTCTTTTCATTCTTCTTCTTCTTCTTCTTTTCATTCTTCTTCTTCTTCTTTTCATTCTTCTTCTTCTTTTCATTCTTCTTCTTCTTCTTTTCATTCTTCTTCTTCTTCTTTTCATTCTTCTTCTTCTTCTTTTCATTCTTCTTCTTCTTCTTTTCATTCTTCTTTTCATTCTTCTTCTTTTCATTCTTCTTTTCATTCTTCTTCTTCTTCATTCTTCTTTTCATTCTTCTTCTTCTTCTTCTTCTTTTCATTCTTCTTCTTCTTTTCATTCTTCTTCTTCTTCTTTTCATTCTTCTTCTTCTTCTTCTTTTCATTCTTCTTTTCATTCTTCTTCTCATTCTTCTTTTCATTCTTCTCATTCTTCTTTTCATTCTTCTTTTCATTCTTCTTCTCATTCTTTTCATTCTTCTTTTCATTCTTCTTCTTCTTCTTTTCATTCTTCTTTTCATTCTTCTTCTTCTTTTCATTCTTCTTCTTCTTCTTTTCATCTTTTCATTCTTCTTTTCATTCTTCTTCTCATTCTTCTTTTCATTCTTCTCATTCTTCTTTTCATTCTTCTTCTTCTTCTTCTTCTTTTCTTCTCATTCTTTTCATTCTTCTTTTCATTCTTCTTCTTCTTCTTTTCATTCTTCTTTTCATTCTTCTTTTCATTCTTCTTCTTCTTCTTTTCATTCTTCTTCTTCTTCTTCTTCTTTTCATTCTTCTTCTTCTTCTTCTTCTTTTCATTCTTCTTCTTCTTCTTCTTTTCATTCTTCTTCTTCTTTTCATTCTTCTTCTTCTTTTCATTCTTCTTCTTCTTCTTCTTTTCATTCTTCTTTTCATTCTTCTTTTCATTCTTCTTCTTCTTCTTTTCATTCTTCTTTTCATTCTTCTTTTCATTCTTCTTCTTCTTCTTCTTCTTCTTCTTTTCATTCTTCTTCTTCTTCTTCTTTTCATTCTTCTTCTTCTTCTTCTTCTTTTTCTTTTCATTCTTCTTCTTCTTCTTCTTTTCATTCTTCTTCTTCTTCTTCTTCTTTTTCTTTTCATTCTTCTTCTTCTTCTTTTCATTCTTCTTTTCATTCTTCTTCTTCTTCTTTTCATTCTTCTTTTCATTCTTCTTCTTCTTCTTCGTCGTGCCCCGTGACTGCCCAAATGAGTGAAGTGTGCGGTGATTCTAAGATCGACGGCACTCATCTGCATGTCATACTGACTGACAGTATTATTTCTCTTCCCCAGCAGACTCCAAGGGCATTTAAATTAAAGGTACAGTGTTCTGCACTAATATAAAGGCTCTCTGAAGCCTAGAAACCCTTTAAATAAGTTAAATTTGCGGCAAATAAATTCGCATCGAATCGAATTTCTCCCGCAAATTCGGCGAATCAGCCGAATTGAATTTTTGAATAATTCGCTCATCTCTACTTATAAGAAAAAAGTTAGCTGACTAGAGCAGACCTGCCAAAAAGACGGTATATTGTGAATCCTATGCGGAGTAAATTATCACCATAAGTAATGGATACAAATAATTTTATTTATTTTTGTTCAATGATTTTATTTTTATGATTGACAGCTTGTACACCATGCTTCAAATGCCAAACCTTTTCAAGATCTGTTTGAGCTAAATAAAATTATTTGTATCCATTACTTATGGTGATAATTTACTCCGCATAGAATTCACAATATATCGTCTTTTTGACAGGTCTGCTCTAGTCAGCTGCTAACTTTTTTCTTATGTTTAATATTCATAGGAGTGAATGAACAATTTCCTGAGAAAGTCTGACTACTGAACCCAGCCTAAAGTGGAGTGAGAAAATAATGGTGAGGTTGAGCTGGGGAAATTTTAAACATAGGAACTATAATATCCTGACATATTAGTTGGATACACCATACAGTGCCTTAAAAAAGTATTCATACCCCTTGAGATTTTCCAACTTTTGTCATGGCACAACCAAAAACGTAAATGTATTTATTTGGATTTTATGTGATAGACCAACACAAAGTGGCACATAATTGTGAAGTGGAAGGAAAATGATAAATGGTTTTCAACATTTTTTACAAATAAATATCTGAAAAGTGTGGTGTGCATTTGTATTCAGCCCCCTTTACTCTGATACCCTTAAATAAAATCTAGTGGAACCAATTGCCTTCAGAAGTCACCTAATTAGTAAATAGAATCCACCTGTGTGTAATTTAATCTCATTATAACTACGGCTGTTTTGTGAAGCCCTCAGAGGTTTGTTAGAGAACACTAGTGAACAAACAGCATCATGAAGGCCAAGGAACACACCAGAAAGGTCAGGGATAAACTTGTGGAGAAATTTAAAGCAGGGTAGGTTGCAATAAAATATGCCAAGCTTTGAGCATCTCACAAAGCACTATTCAACCCATCCTCCAAAATGGAAAGAGTATGGCATAACTGCAAACCTACCAGGACATGACCGTCCACCTAAGCTGACAGGCCAGGCAAGGAGAGCATTAATCAGAGAAGCATCGAAGAGGTCCATGGTAACTCTGGAGGAGCTGCAGAGATCCACAGCTCAGGTGGGAGAATCTGTCCACAGGACAACTATTAGTCGTGCCTTTATGGAAGACTGGCAAGAAGAAAGCCATTGTTGAAAGAAAGTCATAAGAAGTCCCATTTGCAGTTTGCGAGAAGCCATGTGGGGGAAACAGCAAACATGTGGAAGAAGTTGCTCTGGTCAGATGAGACCAACATTGAACTTTTTGGCCTAAAAGCAAGACGCTATGTGTGGCGGAAAACTAACACTCACATCATTCTGAACACACATCCTCACTGTGAAACATGGTGGTGGCAGTATCATGTTGTGCGGATGCTTTTCTTCAGCAGGGACAGGGAAGCTGGTCAGAGTTGATGGGAAGATGGATGGAGCCAAATACAGGGCAATCTTAGAAGAAAAACTGTCAAGAGTCTGCCAAAGACTTGAGATTGGGGCAGAGGTTCACCATCCAGCAGGACAGTGGAATAGTTTAGATCAAAGCATAGTCATGTGTTAGAATGACCCAATCAAAGTCCAGACCTAAATCCAATTGAGAATCTGTGGCAGACACTCTCCATCCAATCTGACAGAACTTGAGCTATTTTGAAAAGAGGAATGGGTAAAAATTTCACTCTGTAGATGTGCAAAGCTGGCAGAGACATATCCAAAAAGACTTGCGGGTGTAATTGCAACGAAAGGTGGTTCTACAAAGTATTGACTCAGGGGGGCTGAATACAAATGCACGCCACACTTTTCACATATTTATTTGTAAAAAATTTTCAAAACCATTTTTCATTTTTCACTTCACAATTATGTGCCATTTTGTGTTGGTCTATCACATAAAATCCCAATAAAATACATTTACGTTTTTGGTTATAATAAGACAAAATGTGGAAAATGTCAATGGGTATGAATACTTTTTCAAGGCACTGTATGTACAGGTTTTGAAACATGCCATGTTCAAAGTCGCTTAAATCCCCTTTCTTCCCCAATCTGTTGCTCAATTTGATGTTCAGCATGTCATCTTCACCACGTCTAGATGCCTAAATGCGTTGAGTTGCTGCTATGTGTTTGGCTTATTAGCAATTTTGTTACCAAGCAATTGAACAGGTGTACCTAATAAAGTGGCCGGTGAGTGCATGTTTATATATATATATTAATTATACACTACTCTGAAAAAGTTTAAGGCAGGTGTTAAAAATGCTGTAAATTAGGAATGTTTTCAGAAGTAGGAGTGTTTTATAGTTTATTTTTATCAATTAACAAAATGGAAAGTAAATGAACAGAAGAGAAATCCAAATCAAATCAATATTTGGTGTGACCACCCTTTGCCTTCAAAACAGCATCAGTTCTTCTAAGTACACTTGCACACAGTTTTTGAAGAAATTCAACGGGTAGGTTGTTCCAAACATCTTTGAGAACTAACCACAGATCTGTGTCAAATCCTTCTATCTCTCCATGTAGTCCCAGACAGACTTCATGATGTTGAGATCAGGGCTCTGTGTGGGCCAAACCATCATTTCCAGGGCTCCTTGTTCTTCTTTATCCTAAATATAGACATTGGCTGTATGTTTAGGGTCATTGTCCTGCTGCAGAATAATTTTGGGGCAGATCACACAGCTCCCTGATGGTATGGTCTGATGAATAATTATCTGCCAGTATTTCTCAACATTGAGGACACCATTGACCATGCTCAACTGTTGCCTGCAGGCAGTCATTATTGTACCAGTCTCCAGCCCTTCGGTGGACAAACTGCCTCTTGCTACAGCCAAATCTTTAAAATGTTGACTCATCAGATCAGAGCACCTGCTGCCATTTTTATTAACCCCAGTTCCTATGTTTTTGTGCATAGTTGAGTTGCTTGTTTCCATGTCAGAGATATGGCTTTTTGCCCACAATTATTCCATGAAGACCTCTTCCGGCCAGACTTCTCCAGACAGTAGATGGGTGCACCTGGGTCCCTCTGGTTTCTGCCAGTTCTGTATTGATGGTACTGCTGGACATCTTCTGAGGTTGAAGGGCAGTAAGCATGATATCTTTAACAGATATTGTTTTCACTTATCAAATTATATTTAGAATTGACCAAATATAACCAATGATTGAAAATGTTGGGTTTACCTATTCTTTACATTTCCTCAGCTGACCACTGCGTCTATGGTCCTCATTGTTGCCCATTTCTTTGTGCTTCTTCAAAAGAGCTTGAACAGCACATCTTGTTTGCGGTATAACTACCTTGTGTCTTGTTGCTGTGGTCAGTCTTGCCATTGTGTATGACCTGTGAAGTGAAAATGTCTTCCACAACCTCACCTTAGTAGCAGAGTTATGCAGGCCATAGATGGGTCGAAAATCGGCCGATTTTTCGGCCGAAAATGAAATAGGCCGATTTTCGGATCGTTAGTGGGCTATTTGTTCGGCCGTTTTTCGGTATTTTGGCAGATTTTTTTTTTTCGGTAAAGTTGGGGAAAAAAACGGCCGATTTTTGCGGCAATGATGGGCAAATCGGCCGATTTTTTACCGATAAAAAATCTGCGCATGAGCAGTGACCTGCAAGAGGAAGACAAAAAGAAGAAGAGGATGATGATGATGAAGAAGAAGAGGATAATGATGAAGAGGATGATGATGAAGAGGATGATGAAGAAGAGGATGATGATGATGAAGAGGATGATGATGAAGAAGAGGATGATGAAGAAGAAGAGGATGATGATGAAGAGGATGATGAAGAAGAAGAGGATGATGAAGAAGAAGAGGAGGATGATGAAGAAGAAGAGGATGATGATGAAGAAGAGGAGGAGGAGGATGAAGAAGAGGATGATGATGGTGAAGAAGAGGATGATGATGGTGAAGAAGAAGAGGATGATGATGGTGAAGAAGAAGAGGATGATGATGGTGAAGAAGAAGAGGATGATGATGGTGAAGAAGAAGAGGATGATGATGGTGAAGAGGATGACGATGATGGTGAAGAAGAGGAGGAGGATGAAGAAGAAGAAAAAGAAGAAGTAAATATGAAAAATAAGAGGAATTCCAGTCCAGCAAAAAGCGTCCCTGCAGAGAGCTCTGCTATTTCTTTGACAGTTCCTTGACATTTACAGCGGTTGCAACATTGTATCTATTTGTTTCCGAATAAAAACATCTGTATCCTAAATGGAAAGAAATAGATACATTGTTGCAACCGCTGTAAATGTCAAGGAACTGTCAAAGAAATAGCGGAGCTCTCTGCAGGGACACTTTTTGCCGGCTGTAGACGGGATGAAAATCGGCCGATTTTTTTTTTTTACCATTGATGGTAACGTCGGCCGCTTGAACGACCGATTTTTCGTTTTTTAAAAGAAAAATCGGCCGTTTTTCTCCCCGTCTATGGCCTGCATTAGGCTGTTCCTTAACCAGTTTTAAGCCTCCTACCCATCTATGTCTGTTTCAGTTAATGGCTGTGTTTCAACCTACATATGAAACTGATGATCATTAGCATCTGCTTGGTATATTTGCTTAATCATACACCTGACTCTAATCCTATAAAAATCCCTGACTTTGTGCAATTTTACAAAGTGTGCAAATGTAAGAGTTGATGCTGGTTTGAAACCAAATGGTAGTTACACCAAATATTGGTTTGATTTTTCTTTTGTTTGCTCACTTTGTGTTTTGTAAATTGATAAAAATAAACCATTACAATTTATGTTTTAGAAAGATTTTTAACTTTACAGCATTTCATCACACCTGCCTAAAACTTTTGCACAGTACTGTATGTTATCGGGAAAAGATTTTAACATTTTGGCAGCCATTCTTGTGATATAGCAGGATAATTACCCTGCTGCTTCCTAGTTTTCATTTACTGTTTCCAGGGTCAGTTTTTTGCTTCCTGTGTCAGTAAAGATAGACAATATATATGTATTTCAAATGTATATTTACCTGTTCTCTTCTTATGTAACTCAGATGACAGAGTTACTAATAAACTGACAAGTATGTAAAGATATTTTCTATTTATCTCACAAGCTGCTGGGTGAGCTGATCTTGGATCGACACAACTTCTCCATTATGACAAAGTACATCAGCAAACCAGAAAATCTGAAGCTCATGATGAACCTACTTCGAGATAAGAGCCCCAACATTCAGTTTGAAGCTTTCCATGTCTTTAAGGTGAGTTATTAGGGCAGTTGTACGGAAGGGGGCCGCTCTGTGTTTTGTCAGAGAGCAGGGAAGACATATGGAAGATATCTTAGCGGAGAGCCAGAAAACGTGCATGAGGCCTGTGGCCAGAATCTTTTGCACGTCACGGATAATGGAGCAAATAACTTGGATCTATTTTTACATGCTGCGTAGGGTATGATGAATGGAAGAATGTTCAATGTGCTTTTACCTTGTTCTGGTCCAACAAGAAATATGGAAACCTCTTTATTTATATAGTTATTCACTGTTGACCTATTTTGTACTTTGCAGTGGACTTTACAGACTAAAATAATTACCACAGTGATTACTACATATTTTTTCTGTATTAAAACTTTGATTTTGTTGATTCACTTTAAAATGTACATTTCACTATCCCGGGCAATGAAAACTGAGCATACAATGAAAAGATTACTGTAGATCAAAATATTCAATAACTCTAAAGGTAAAGACCACCTAAAGTTCTATCCAGTTCTTGATTTTCCTGGCTTACTCCTCTCAAGCTTCTCTGTTTGTCAGTGAGGCAAGTCTGTCTTATTAAAGGACCAATGTGGGTGGCTTTGGAGGCAAGATGGGTTGAAGCAGGATTTACCAAAACAGTTGAAGTTTGCTTATAACAAAGTATATCCAAAGACAAACTTTTTTTAGTTTTGGAAATAATAGAATGGTGGATAAACCCATCAGGAATTGTTTTGCTGTGTGTGTCCCATTAGGGAGTTTTACCTTCACTGTTTTCTGGAGAGACCGCAGGAAAACCTTTCCAACTGAAAGAAAATCCCCTTTTAGACATTTGGTGCATGTGTCCCCTTTGGAAGATTTCCCCTCTACTACTGTTCTAGTGGACACTTGAAATTTTGCATTTTAGCTCATTTTCAGACTTTCTGACATTGGTTAGGCAGACAAATAATAGTGTAAATCTCAACAGCAGGGTCATAGAATTAACCACTTGCCCTCCGATAGATTTTACCCCCTGCGTCATTTTCATTGACAATTATGTGGTCATGCAACACTACTCAAATGACATTTTTTCACACAAGTAGAGATTTCTTTTGGTGGTATTTAACCATTAGCCGCCCGGCGGCTTCAAAAGTGCTTCTGCACTCCGGGTGCACGCCATTTGGCGTGCTCCCGCACATGCGCAGTTTGCGCTAATGCAGAGCGGCGCAGCAGCGCGATCTGTCACCGGCGGTGTACCTCGGACACGGCCGATGACAGATCTGAGTACCGGCCCCCGTTGCAGGTACCATGTGACCTGCTGTGACCAATCACAGCAGGTCACATGACAGTTGTATACAATGGATGGCTTCATTCATGATGCCATCCATTGTATACTAGTGCCTAGCTGTGAATGGTCACAGCTAATCACATGCACATGTCATGTGATTAGCTGTGACCAAATCACAGCTAAGCACAAAAAAAAAAAGCTGAATGAATCCATTTCATTCAGGTAAATGCTTGCTTATAGCAAAGTATTTCTTTGCTATAAGCAAATTGTGTAAAAAAAAAAAAAAAAATACCGATCACTTTCCCAAAGTAGTACAATGTTACTATGGTAACATTGTACTACTTTGGTCATAGTAAAATATGAAAAAAAATCTTAAAAAAAATAATAAAAAGTAATAAAAAATTAAAAATAATAAAAAAAATAAAAAATATATATATTTTTTTTCATACTGTCACCAGTCAGTGTCCCTGTTCACCGCCATGCCAGTTATATGATGACGCTGTACTGCACTGGTGACAGTATGTAAAAAAAAAATAGTGAAAATAATTTTTTTAATTTTCCGAAAAATTATGACAAAAAAAAATACAACTTCAAAAAACTCGCCATTCCTCTTATGAAGTACGTCGGACTGTCTACTCTGCAAAAAGGGGTCATTTGGGGGATATCTGTACTGTTCTGACATTCTTAGACCTCAAGAAATTAGATTGGCTGTCAGTACTTCAGGATTGATCAATATTCAGATCTATACCATAGTTTGTGAACTCTATAACTTTCCTACAAACTAAATAATACATCCTAATTTGGGTTATTTTCACCAAAGACATGTAGCAGAATACATCTCGGCCTAAATTTATGAAGAACAATTATTTATTTGTAAACTTTTATAACAGAAACAAAGAAAAATGTGTTTTTTTTTCAACATTTTTGGTGTTTTTTTGTTAATTTAGCAAAAAATAAAAACCCCAGCGGTGATTAAATACCACCAAAAGAAAGCTCTAGTTGTGTGAAGAAAATGATAAAATTTTAGTTTGGGTACAATGTTGTATGACCGCGCAATTGTCATTCAAAGTGTGAGAGCGCTGAAACGTGAAAAATGGCCTGGGCAGGAAGGTGTAAAATTGCACGGTATTGAAATGGTTAATCACAACTGGGTTTTTATTTTTTTTTTTTTACATGAAAAAAGACCGACATTTTTGGAACCCCCCCCCCCCCCCAATTTTTTTTTACTTTCTGCTATAAAACAACGTATCCAATAAAAAATGTAAAAAAATCTAATTTCATACATTTAGGCCAAAATGTGTTCTGCTACATATTTTTGGTTACAAAATCCCAATAAGTGTATATTGATTGATTTGTGGGAAAGTTATAGTGTCTACAAATGGAATTTTTTTTTTATACTAGTAATGGTGGGGATCAGTGACTTATAGTGGGACTGTGATAGTATGGCGGGCAATCTGACACTTTGTGGGAACCAGTGACACTAATACAGTGATCAATGCTAATAATATAGACTGACACTGTGCTAATGACACAGGCTAGGAAGGGGTTAACATCTAGGGGCAGTCAAAGGGTTAACTGTGTGCATAACAGCTCTTGGTGTATGTACTGTGTTGTGATTTTATGAAGGCATGTGCCTAAATGTATTCCCTTTTTATTCCCCCTTTGCAGGCGTGAAAAAAAAAATCAGTTCATCCCCACTGTCAGGACAGAGCTCTGTGTTGTTTACAATCAAAGAGTTCTGTCCTGTCATCCTCTTCACCGATCAGCAGGTCCCAGCCATCAATCATTGGCCATGACCCACTGATCCGTTTGTGCTGTGACTAATCACAGCACAGCCAAGGTTGACTGGCATGAGCCCCCTACCCTGAATAGCTGGATCACGTATTGGATATGTGATCCCATGCAGGAGAGCCGCTCTGCCACTGTACTCATACATGAGGCGGTTTGCAAGCGGTTAAAAACCTTGAAGGTTCTTTCTCCTTTATCGAATGCTTCCCCACACCTGGAAGCACTGAGTGCGTGACAGTGGCAGCCACTGAGGAAGGAGCAGGGGGACAGTGGTGGAGAGGTGAATATAAAGTGGTCAGAGGGTGGATTTTAACACACACTATCATTCTCTGAATGGCCAAGGTGATAGATTTTTTTCTTTAAGGATTCAGCCTTTAGATTGTTTGCCTTGTTTTTCTTTTACAAAATTAGAGTACCTTCTTGTATTCCCTGAAATTGTTACTTTTCTCTTCCACTGCAGGTATTTGTAGCAAATCCAAACAAAACGCAGCCAATTGTGGATATCCTGCTGAAAAACCAGACAAAGCTAATTGAGTTCCTGAGCAGCTTCCAGAAGGAGAGGACAGATGATGAACAGTTCTCCGATGAAAAAAGCTACTTGATCAAACAAATACGAGACTTGAAAAAACCCAATCCATGAACCTGTCTCCAGCTTCTACCAGCCATCTTCAGAATAAGTGTTTTAAGGAGTTGTCATGGCATCGTCAGTGCCTATGTTTTTGTTTCAATTTAGTTTATTAGCTGCCAAGAGTATACAGTTTTATATTAAAACTTTAAAAAAATGTTCTTCTTAATCAGGTCTGTGAGGAGGTGAATTTTGCAGTTAGGTGTCCATGTTGACCTCACAAACATGGAAAAAGTTGGACTGTCACTGATGCCGACAACATAGAGTCAATATCTTGTCAATAATCTGTAGTTTTTGCTTTAGCCTTTTCTATGTACAGTTCTAGAACATGGAGTGAGATTGTCAGTTAACATTCCATTGTCAGCTCTCAACCCTGTCACACTGGTTCAGAGAAATGGATTATGCTACAGCAACCATTCTCTTACCCAAGAACCCACCTGAGATGTATAGCACTTTGTTTACCCCCAGTGGAGCCTTTACTGGAAGGAATTTGACATATGGTCCTCCTATTGAGATCTAGTTGTACTCCGTGAACTCTAAATGTAAGATCCCAATCAGTAAGAATTTGTAACTAACAAAGGCTATGTGCTCCAATTTATTGATCTCTCCTGTATTCTGTTTTAGTGCTGAAAGCTGGATTCACATCACATGTGTTGTGTTTAGAGCGCGTTGACGCACCAATTGCATTTGAATTGCGTGGACATGTGTTTTTAACACACACTGTTGATGTGTGTTCTGTTGTTTGGTTTACAGCTGAAGCCAAAATACTTATATACTTCTTTCCTTAATGTGTTTTAATGTATTGCTTTGGTACTTGCTGGGTGGAAATAGATCTCAGCTCCTGATTATGTTGGGCCTGCCTTGAGCAAAGCATCTCAATGCACTTGCTGTGACTAGGCCCTTATGGAGAAAGGTAAAATACATGTCTATGTAAAGACAATAGATCTTTATACAAGACATCACTGCAGTGCAGTGATCATAAATTGCTGAAAATAATGCAGTTTACATATATACAAGCCCTTAATATCGACATGAGAGCAGTTTGGTGATTAAGGTGGTGCTTGGATTAAGCCAGAAAAGAATATAGTGAATTCACTAGACTGCAATGTTAAAAATGAATACTAAAACATGTAAAAATATGAATGATATTGTTACGGGCTCAGATACCATGAAAATGTCAGCTATAAAAAAATGACATTGCTTTTGAAATGCCATGGCAAGAGCTTTTACACACTGCATCTGTCTGTTCAGAGCCACTCTAGAACCTGTGCTGAGAATGGGAAATTCCTTAACTTACAGTGAACGATGAATACAGAATAGATCTTGGTTTAGTACATAAGATGTGTACTTCAGACAACCTGCTAAGAAGCACAGTGAATAAGTATCCTCTGAACCTGCAGCTTTTATCACATAAGTAGGAATTTACCATGTACACATAGGGGTTGATTTACTAAAACTGAAGAGTGCAAAACCTGGTGCAGCCCTACATAGAAACCAATCAGCTTCCAGGTTTTTTTTTGTTTTTTTTTGTCAAAGCTTAATTGAACAAGCTAAGGTTAAAGGATGATTGGCTACCATGCACAGCAGCACCAGACTTTGCACTCTCCAGTTATATTAAAGCACCCTCATTGTATTATCATTTTTTTGCAGCATTCCATATATAAAGTCAATTCATAAAAGATGGGTTGCATTGGAATTTTTTCCTCACAGTTTAGCTAGCTTCTAGCTAACAGTGAGTTTATCATCAATAATATGTCCATTTTTAAGAACAGGAAAAGGAGCCCTTACTGGAGGGGATAAAGTAACAAATTATAGGATAAAATACTAATTCCAGAGAAATAGGGTATTTCAACAGTTAAATGTTCATTTCATTTACAAATATAACAATACCACAACAATAAAATATTAACTTTAAATTAATTTGCCAGAATAAGGAATACCTGTAAAATCAATAACATGGCTATGAATTGATACTATTCAGTTACATACTAAACCTATTTAGATGTGAATCTAATGACTTGTAGGGTAGAAGTACCCTCTAAGCACCGCCCGCCTTCCACTTATTAGATTAAGAGCCAATTTACGTTCTTGACCAGAGCTGGTGGAACACATCTAGGATTAATAGTAGTGAATAAGGCCGGCTTCACACTGCCCCTTTTGCTAAAGTGCAGCTAATCCATGGTTTTCCTGTGAGTTAGCTGCACTGTCCCATACAGTTTCTTCTATAGGGTCCTGGGGTTTTTGTGTGGTTAAAAAAGTGCACCAAAACTCCTGCATGCTGCATCTTTGGTGCACTTTCTGAAAACGCACTAAAGCTGTGGCACATCATAGAAGTCTATGGAAAAAGCACAACTAAACCACAAACCTGTTGTTTCAGACCATTTTCATCTCCAAATACAGGATGGAAGTTTTAATAAACTATTTTTTCCAGTGTATCAAAAAGCAGACACTGGTACTTGTTACTGCTGAATGCAGGATTTGACAGCAGTTCTCTTTCAACAGCTTGTATAAAGTGAAAATAATACATTGTACAAATTATACATCACCGTGCAAAGTGAAGTCTGCATTGCCGTATGGCTGACATAATATTTTAACCATAACTTTGGGAGCTGTAGTAGTTTGTAGCAGACCCCATTAAATTCCTGTATAAAGTACCTCAACCTTTGGAGCACTGAGGGTTAAAAGCGCTAATATGTAATAACAGAACTTATGTTGCAGTTCACAATACGGTCAAACTCCACCAAAAAGCCCTGTAAGGCAGAGCAATTAAATAATCAGATTTTTCTTAGCAAGCAGTAAATGAGCGTTAAGCCATTACTGACCTTTGTAGCTGCAGGAACTGTGGAGCATTGTGTCCTCAAATTTTTTTGCAGCAGAAGCACAGCAGTGATTTGAGCATGAATTCCTCCACAATACCTACAGCTCATTTACTGCTTGTTAGGAATGTATAAATAGTTGAATGTCTAAAGTCTGGCCACAGGTTCAGGTTCATAGCTTTTACACACCGTTGACATATTCATTGGGGCTAATGGGAAATGTTAACATTTTTCCAGTTGCTTTGAAGTAGCTGGAGGCATAGCTAGGTCTATGAAACACCTACAGGTACTTCATTCCACAAATACAGCTGTGTCTTAGGTTAACACACAGCAAAACAATTAACATTTCCTACTGGGGGCATAACAGAACATAATCAATGGTCTGCAAAGCTGATCATTTCACGTGAGCGCATTCCAGGACGTTGGACATAAACTTTATGGGGAATTTCAGAAAAGCAATGAACTGCTTAATATGAATGTAGCCAGAAAACTATGTGTTCTATACCAGTCTTCAGAGCAGTCCTGTGCTTTGTATAATGTCACCTGACAGTCAGAAGTGATGAAACCGGTGACATCTCTGGTGCCTGTGTACACTGCTCAACTGTGACTGGGCATTCTCATCTTGTCTGTCTTCACATGAAATGTCAGTCTGCACAGCATTCGCCCTGGCGGTGGCTGCCTGCACCATATATTGTAAGAGGTCCTCTCATTGAGCAAGTTAATTTTTATGGCGTTCAAGACATAAGGCATAAACCAAGCTATTGTTTTCTATTTTTATATCTAAGTAGGCAATGGAGCTAGCTTTGTAAAAGAATGAATCTGTATTAATACAACTTTAATATATTGTTCTATTTCAATTTTTGTTTTTAATTTGAAGTGCTTGACTATCTTTCATCTGCAGAGACTCTGCAGTGTTAATGGATATTGGTAAATAGGCCCTATTTTTCCTGGTCCCTTTCTAATACTGAGTGGGTAATGATGTGTGTGTGCCCACATATAATTAACCTTGGTGTGAGCAGCGCCTATAAAAAGACTGTGACAGCATTTTTACAAAGGTACATTGATGAAGGTTAATCTTCTCTGAAAACAAATGAAGGGGTTGCCAAAAGCAACTAGAGTGATGTCTTCATTCATTTTCCAAGCTTTAGGAATTGTCAGATTTTAGTTGTTATCAGTTGTGAGCGTGTTCTTGAATATACAGTGGGCTTCAACTTTAAAATCAAATGGATTCGAAGGTACAGGTTTTCTACAGCTGCAATACCAGCTATTCTGGTAGGTTGCTCTGGAAAGCACCGCTGATTTTCTTTTGTAATGGTTTTTGTAAACGGGGCCCAATGTGTTACCTCAAATGGGTACAATTCTGGTCTATATAATATGGATATATTTACTGTGCACTGAGTCTGCTTGTTTGAACTTGTAATTGTAAAGTTAAAGCCACTTCAGCCTAAACTTTTTATGTTTTAAATAGACTGAGGAAGAATTAAAACTTCTTTCAAGTCTCAGGGCTTGTGTGTTAATCCACCGAGGAGATGTCCATCCCATACACATACCTCTAAAGCTACGTTCACCACTGTAGTCAGAATGAAGAGAGGACAGCACTCCCTAAATGTTGTCTGCGTCTTTACTCAAAGGCTGTTGTCACCTTTATAAAGGGGCCTACACGTCCCTGAAATGTTGGATTAAGAAACAAACTTTTGAGCAAATACTTGATATTTCATATTGCTGGCCTTCCACTGAGAAGATTACCCCGCATTTTTTATCTGTCTGATACCAAAACAAGAAAATTGGGGAAAATTAGGGTCACTAGGATAGTAAGACACTGATCACAATAAGGCTGCTTTCACACTGATCCATTTTTCTTTCGCTTTTGCATTAAAAAAGCATGATGTGACCATGTAATCCTATGGAATTTTTCACTGATCCATTAAGGGTCCTCTGTGTTTTTCTTAAAATCCTGCTTGCTGCAGGTTTGGTGTGGTAAAAAAAAAAGGGAAATGTGGCAAAAATGCACCCACATTGCATTTTTGGTTCTGTTTTTGATTCACATGTCCTGTACAAAATGCACCGCAAACATGGTAAAAACACAGCAAAAACACATATGTTTGAAAGCAGCCTAAAAAAACACTGAGGACCTAACTTTTCTCCCCTCTGTTCCCAAGACAGGAAGGGAGGGGAAATCGGCAACAAAAACCAGACAAAGGTTCTAAACCTTCGCATTCTATTGTGGACATACAAATGTAGCTGGAGTTGAACCATTAATAAGGAATAACATTGTGATACTTAGAAAGGGATAGAGCACACAGCAACCTGTCAAAATATCCATTTCTGAAATTGTTGCTATAGGTTACTGCTCTTTGCAGATCTGTATTGTATGTAACGCCTTTTTACAGAATAACACATATTACTAAATGCCACAGTTCTCTGTGTAGGCTGAGATCTTGTGTGTTAAAATTTCCTAGAGTTTGATCATAAATAAAGCACAGTGCTTTACATGTGCATACGCCTCCAGCAAGGAAATAAAAACAACATTGATTGGGGTTATGGCAAGTGTTGCTGCTCATCACAATGATTTTACTGACGTATTTAGCTCACTCATTTATACCTTCTAAATCTGGTTCTCAGAGATCATCCACAGTTCATGTTTGCCATACTTTAAGGTAGTTTACGAGCATTTATTTGTCTTAAAAATAAATATATTTTTAGCTCATACCCATCTGGATAGTCTTGAATATTTGTATCTACACATGTTTATTATCTTCACCTTGCCTCCTAGATAACTTTGAAATGGAAAATTCTTCTTTTGTTAACCTACGAATACTGTCCCACTACTCCTTCTAGCCTATTACCCTCTTCCTTTCCCCTCTATCCATACCACCCTTAAGTCCTTGGTGCCGGCGCCTCCTGGCCTTTTAGGGGTTGTAGATGCTGGGAGGAAGTTTATGATCATGTGACCACTGTAACTTGGTGGTCACATGATCGAAAAGCTCCTAATCGCAAAAATCGTGAACTTTACGTCAGCCACCAGTAGCTGTGTCGGGAGCGCGCATGGTGCACTCTCAGCACAGTTCTGCTTTTTACCTTGGGTACGCATATATGCAGCCTCTCAGCGTTAAGACCCACCCTCCGAGAGACCAAATATATATATATATATATATATATATATATATATATATATAGTCAGTGGGGAGGAGTTAATCCCTAATCTTAATTTCCTCTAAACACCCTTCCAAACTTGTGGACCGAAACCCATAATCTAGGCGCCAAATGAAGACACATCAAACTTTTTTTTTTTTTTAAGAAACCTTGTATTATTGTTTTATCCCTCTCACGGGTGTTCTCTATTACAAACTACATATATGAAAAATAAAGATTATATTAAAAATATATCTTAGGCTCCTTTCATATGGGTGGATTTCGTCAGTGGATCCGCCTTCTCAGTAAAGGATCTGTCCACTTATCCCTGCTGAGCAATGGATGGCAGGTCTGTGTCCGCCTTCTCAGTGGGGGATCTGTCCACTGATCCCTGCTGAGCAGGTGGATGGCAGGTCTGTGTCCGCCTTCTCAGTGGGGGATCTGTCCACGGATCCCTGCTGAGCAATGGATGGCAGGTCTGTGTCCGCCTTCTCAGTGGGGGATCTGTCCACGGATCCCTGCTGAGCAATGGATGGCAGGTCTGTGTCTGCCTTCTCAGTGGGGGATCTGTCCACGGATCCCTGCTGAGCAATGGATGGCAGGTCTGTGTCTGCCTTCTCAGTGGGGGATCTGTCCACGGATCCCTGCTGAGCAATGGATGGCAGGTCTGTGTCCGCCTTCTCAGTGGGGGATCTGTCCACTGATCCCTGCTGAGCAGGTGGATGGCAGGTCTGTGTCCGCCTTCTCAGTGGGGGATCTGTCCACTGATCCCTGCTGAGCAATGGATGGCAGGTCTGTGTCCGCCTTCTCAGTGGGGGATCTGTCCACTGATCCCTGCTGAGCAGGTGGATGGCAGGTCTGTGTCCACTGTTCTTATGCAGAGTGGACACAGACACAGCCCGCTTCCCTCTATGGGCAGTCAGATGTAAACGAACTGCCTGTCTGCTTACATCCCACTGTCATCTGATCCGCAAGACAGATGGGGAACAGATCCTCCATCCGTCTGTTTTTAGCGGATCGGATGCAGGAGGATGTAAGTGGGCACATGTCTGTTTACATCAGCCGCTCCACAGAGGGCAATAGATGGTCTAATCTGGTCTATCTGAAACAACAAACAGGCAGACCTGATTGGTCCACCTGTGGGGCCCTAGGGAGCTGGATTAAACATTTAACTGCTTTACCACCCAGATGTTTTGTTTCATTGTTCCATAGTACTGAGATGAAACCTTTAGAAGCAGGTTTCCCAGTTTTCTTTGCTATAATTGTCATAAATCAGTTCCACATAAAGAGTCTTTTTTTCTCACCTTTGCTTTGTCACATGAGGTCATATGTGTTTCACTAATGATATTCTTCATAAACTGTTACTAGTGTTCTACGATAATGGAGCTTTTTTGGACGTTCTACAGTGGATCTGCAGTCCTAGCAGGTCCAGAAAATAGAATCCTCTTTAGGAATAAAACAAAGCATCTAAGCTAACCATATAATATGTGTAATAATGAATGCCATTATAGAAATTTGAATGGGTCTTCACTAGCTGAAAAATTGAACATTGGTTGGCGCTTTGTCAAGTGCTCCTTAGTGGCGACTGGGTCTAAAACCTTCACTGAGCCAAATGTGTCAGAATACACGCCTTCATTAATAGAACACTTCTGCGTTTGTTAAACTTTGCTTCACTTCCTCCTGACCTGAATATGGCCCTTTGCTACGTTTTTGTTTTTTGGAAGGTTTAGAAAATCATAACTGAATGGAAAGGTCATTTTTCAAAATTTTAAATTACAAAATGGCTTATGTTGCAGTTATATGTAAAATTCTTAGAAAATGTAGACTTTTCGTCTAAAAAAGAAAAAGCAAGTTGCCTGTACCTGGTATAAATACTATGAGCAATGATTGCAGGAGAAAAGTAAGCTTTGCTCCTATGAACCTATCAAAGGTTTTCATCCAGGCTTCAAGAGTCCACCATGAAAAAGAAAAAGTTGGGGGTGGGAAACCAAGTAATTTGCATAATTGCATCCTACCAAGTGTCAGAATCAGAGGAGCTGATTTACTAAAGGCAAATAGAATGTGCCCTCTGCAAGTGCAGTTGCTCCAGAGCTTAGTCACCCTAGGTTCACATCTGTGCAGCTGGTGCCGCTGTGGATCTGCACAAAAATCCATGCAGCCGCACCACCCGCACAGAGAAATGCGGACCCGCAGGCATTAGTTCTAATGGCACGCGGCTCACACTGGGAAACACAATCGTACTGGGAACCGAGATTCCCGTGCGGGCTGTGTTTTCCAAAGTAGTGCAGGGACTTCTTCCCTGCGTGTCACAGGCATGGGAGTCCATTCCAATGAATGGGCTCTTGTGCCCGAGCAAAACGCGGCCCGCACAACCGCATAGGTGTGAACCGGGGGTAAGTGCGGCACAGCTTGACTTTGCCAATAATGCCCAATTACATGCAAGAAAAATAAAAAAAACAGCTGCTTGCATATGATTGGATGATGTAAATCAACAAAGCTTCTCTTCGTTTAGTAAGCTCTGTAGCAACTGCACTCTCAAAGTGCACAGTCTCTTTGCCTATAGTAAATCGACCCTGGAAATGGTGAAAAGTGTATGCCCAAAGACAATTTCTTTGTTACATATTATGATGGTCAGCAATCCCACAATGTGGTAGAACAAGGTAAACATTTCTGTGTATAGAGGTCACCCACACTTAGCTGGGGCCAACATTATTCATGCATACAAGTCGAGGCTCAGGTATATGTTAGATATACAGTATAATATATTATAGACATTGAAATGGATTTTCCACAGATGAGGTGGTTATCGGAAAATGTTACTTAGTAGCATAAAATGTATATTATATGCTATCAAGTACTTTAAAATCTCATTTGGGTCATGATGCTACAAATTCCTTCACTTCAATGCCAGGAATATGGTTTCAGCCTAGTAAATAGTTTTCTTCATTTGCACATAGGTGATAGGTGCACTTTAATAGACGCCTCTGACTGTTGGTAAATTATACCCTACAAGTGAATGTGAGATATCTGTACTGCATACAGATTTACCTTCTGCGCCTTAGAAAAGGGATGAAACCTAACAATAATTATTTGCTTATTTAAACTATTGTGTGTATGAAATAAATGTATATCTTCTGTTTGTACTTAAGATTCCCATTCTTAAGTTTGTACTTATTCTATTTACAAAATATTAAAGGCACAGTTACTGATCACTTGTGTGCTGCTTCTTTTATACTACGCGTTCTGTGAAAAGAAACTTGATTTATGTTTAACCCCTTGCTGCCCAGGACAAGTTTAACAATTCTCACACATTTATTACAGCATTTTTGTTTTTTTTCTGCTAGAAACTGACTAAGAATGCCCAAGCATGATATAATTTCTGAAAGTAGAGACCCTAGAGAATAAAATGGGGGTTGTTGCTGTTTTTTTAAGTTGCATGATATTGGCGCAGCTGTTTATTAAATGCAAATTTTATTGAAAAAACTTACCGTATTTTTCGCTCCATAAGACGCACCTGACCATAAGACGCACCTAGGTTTTAGAGGCGAAAAACAAGAAAAAAAAATATTCTGAACCAATGGACTGCAGACACAGTACAGGGGATGACCAGAGACTGCGGACACAGTGCAGGGGATGACCAGAGACTGCAGACACAGTACAGGGGATGACCAGAGACTGCGGACACAGTGCAGGAGATGACCAGAAACTGCGGACACAGTGCAGGAGATGACCAGAGACTGCGGACACACTACAGGAGATGACCAGAGACTGCGGACACAGTACAGGAGATGACCAGAGACTGCGGACACAGTACAGGAGATGACCAGAGACTGAAGACAGTGCAGGGAATGACCAGAGACTGCAGACAGTGCAGGGAATGACCAGAGACTGCGGACACATTACAGGAGATGACCAGAGACTGCGGACACAGTACAGGAGATGACCAGAGACTGCGGACACAGTACAGGAGATGACCAGAGACTGCGGACACGGTACAGGAGATGACCAGAGACTGCAGACAGTGCAGGGAATGACCAGAGACTGCAGACAGTGCAGAGAATGACCAGAGACTGCAGACAGTGCAGAGAATGACCAGAGACTGTAGACAGTGCAGGGAATGACCAGAGACTGCAGACAATGCAGGGAATGACCAGAGACTGCAGACAGTGCAGGGGATGACCAGAGACTGCAGACAGTGCAGGGGATGACCAGAGACTGCAGACCTTTGGGGAGGGAGGGGGAGCGGGTACCTGAATTTGACAGGTACCCTCTCCCACTTCCGCGGCGTTGTCTTTTCCTCTTCTTCCCGGGCCGGCTTCTGTGACAGCCGGGTGCCCACTGCGCATGCGCGAGAAGTGCTGCGCTTTGTGAATGGCCCGGCGCCTTCTGGGACCTGTCATGTGTCCCAGAAGACACCGGATCATTCACAAAGCGCAGCACATGCGCAGTGGGCACCCGGCTGTCACAGAAGCCAGCGCGGGAAGACTGTACAGCGCTGGAGCGAGGAACAGGTAAGGCCCTGCAGGAGAGAAGAGCTGAGCGGCCGGCCCGGTGTTCTGACATGGTGGAGGCAGAAATACCGGACCGGCCACTTTATATTCGCTCCATAAGACGCACTGACATTTTCCCTCCTTTTTTGGGGGGAAAAAGTGCGTCTTATGGAGCGAAAAATACGGTAAATGCATTTTCATGCAAATACAATATGATTCCCAATTTTTTGATAAAACACGATGATGTTGAGCCAAGGAGTTAAGATACCCAACATGGTCATATTTAACCACCACCTGTCCACATGACGTCATGTGATGTTCTGGACTTTGATTGGAAATATCTGGATGATGCTTGCACCTATCGGTAACATGCAGATATCTTTTATATCAGCCTGCGATTCCCTGCAATGTAAAAGCCATCCTAGCAGCTGGATTGCTTTTACAGGTGGGGATGTCCCTCCCGCTGCCCAACGTCATCTCTCCATGCTCTCCCATGCGATCAAGGAGCCGGAGAACTGATGGCACCAGGTAACCACAGAGCTATGACCCCGGGAAGTCGGACGCGACGTCATTACGTCACTTTCTGCACTGGCAGATTTAAACTCTGCCATTCTTTTTTCTTGCTGGAAAGCCACAGACCAATTTCTTTTTTTCTTTTGATCTCATGCTTTCCAGCATTGAGGAGAGATGTGACCCCAGATCTCTCCATAATGAGGACCTGTCATTTCTTTTTCCTATTACAAGGGATGTTTACCTTCCTTATAATAGGAATCAAAGATAATTAAGGGATTAGTGTAAAAAATTAAAATAAAATTAATAACATTTTTTAAAGCACCCCGTCCCCTCCTCGCATGCAAAAACAAGTGCATATGTAAACGATGTTCAATCCACTCATGTGAGGTATCAGTGTGAACGTTATAGCAAGAGCAATAATTCTAGCACTAGATCTCCTCTGTGACTTTAAACTGGTAACCTGTAAAAATGTTTAAATCGTCACCTATGGAGATTCTAAGTACTGTAATTTGGCGCCATTCCACAAGTATGACATGTTTGGTATCTATTTACTCAAATTAACGTCATTTTTTATATTTTACCAAAAAAATTGGGTTATATAATGTGGGGTTTTTTTTGCAATAAAGTTCATTAAAGTGTATTTTTCCAAAAAAAATAATAATTGTGTTTGAAATATTGCTGCGCAAATACTGTGTTATGTAAAAAATTACAACAACCACCATTTTATTCTCTAGGGTCTCTGCTAGAAAATATATATAGTGTTTGAAAGTAATATAAATGATAAATTAATGATCATATTTACATTTCGGAGAAAAACGGCAGGATTGGCCTGGCTGGGAAGCAATTAAAATTGTGCACGCCTGTGAAAATTTTTTTTTATGTATTTTATTTAAATGTATTTTTTGCACTTTTTAAATGTTTTATTTACATTCAACTTTATTACTATCACATTAAAAACGGGTTGTGACTAGAGGTATATACATCTAGGACAGGGAAATCCTAAAACACAGAGACAGGAGAGGGTGACATCTGATTGGTGGAGGTGAGAGGTCGGCTGTCATGTTTATTTCCAGGTCAGCTCTCTGAGGGGGGGGGGGGGGGTCACTGGAAAGTCTATATTGTCTTTGGATCAGACACCAGGACAGAAGACCTGGCCACACCCCCTGCTCCACCTACTCCCCACACCTCTATACCCTGACCTTCACTGAACACCTTTCACCCCCCCCTCCAAGAGACCTTGGGTAACGCTCCCTACTGCTCCCATATTCTACAGACAACACATGTTCGCCCTGCCCTCCAAGGACCAATAGGAGAGGGTGGTGGGTGGGGTATGGGTTGCAGGGCTTTGTATTGGTGGCTACATGGATTCGGTTCAGCATGGGAGCGCTCTGAAGCTGGATCAGAGGTGTGTGCTGGAGGGGGTCTGTAGGGCACATCCTGTATACATCTATATATATTCATTGTATATAATGTTTGGGGGTTCTAAGACGTTTTGAAGCAAAAAATGCTGATTGTAATATGTAAATAAAAAGTGCCAGAAATGGCTCGGGGCTGAAGTGATTAACAGCGGCTTTTTTACTCTCAGTGTGCAGGAGGTCCTAATTAAAACTAATGCAGACGCCACTCTGAGGATTATTAATCAGCCGTATATTTCATTGTGTTTTTTTGGTATAGATACACTTTAAGGAAATTGTACAGAGATTGTACAATCAGATTTTACAGTGTATGGCCATCTAAGGCATTTCCTTAAGCTGGTGCCTTCAGAAGCTGTGCATCAACTTCATGAAACTCGTTTCAATATAAATACTGACATGTGCCAAATTCAAGTAGTTCATACTCTCACCAGCCACTTTATTAGATACACCTGTTCAATTGCTTGGTAACACAAATTGCTAATCAGCCAATCACATGGCAGCAACTCAATGCATTTAGGCATCTAGATGTGGTGAAGACGACTTCCTGAATGGGGAAGAAAGGGGATGTAAGTGACTTTGAACGTGGCATGGTTGTTGGTGCCAGACAGGCTGGTCTGCGTATTTCCAAAACTGCTGATTTACTGAGATTTTCATGCACAACCTCTATGGAAATTGAGACTCATCAGACAAGGCAACATTTCTCCAAACTTCTGTTGTCCAGTTTTGGCGAGCCTGTGTGAATTGTAGCCTCCGTTTCCTGTTCTTAGCCGATAGGAGTGGCACCCGGTGTGGTCTCCTGCTGCTGTAACCCATCTGCTTCAAGGTTGGACGTGTTGTATGTTCAGAGATGTTATTCTGCATACCTTGGTTGCAGTGAGTGGTTATTTGAGTTACTGTTGCCTTACTATCATCTCTAACCAGTCTGCCCATTCTCCTCTGACCTGTGACAACAAGGCATTTTCATCCACACAACTGCCTCTCACTGGATATTTTCTCTTTTTCGGACCGTTCTCTGTAAACCCTAGAGATGGTTGTGCGGGAAAATCCCAGTAGATCAGCAGTTTTTTAAAAACTCAGACCAGCCCGTCTGGCACCAACAACCAAGCTATGTTAAAAGTCACTTAAATCCCCTTTTTTCCCCATTCTGATGCTCAGTTTGAACTTCAGCAAGTCGTCTTCACCACGTCTAGATGCCTAAATGCATTGAGTTGCTGCCATGTGATTCGCTGATTAGCAATTTGTGTTACCAAGCAATTGAACAGTGTTGTCTGGCAGTATTACTCCTATGCACTACTGAGAGATGGATGTCTACAGAATATCTACAACATTTATGAATTTCCCTAAATATGTTTGGCTCTAGTGAGCTCCCCTTTTCAGGAAGAATCCAAGGTATGCCAGTTTTACATTGCCAGTATTAAAAATGGCCGACTCTGCTCTGATCACATGACGACCCAGTGCCATCCCTGCTCCGATCGTTGGGGAGAAGTGAGCAGCAGCCAAAAACACAGAGTGTGACTGGAGAATGGACGGTACGGTACGCTCGTGTCATGTGTACCGTGATCCTGTAAATTCAGAGATATACAGATATTCCCATACACATTCCTGTCCAATCCCGGTGCTTAGATGGGAGACTCAGACAGTTCATTAAACAGGAAGCTGCCATACGGAGCGATCAGACAATGATGATTATCATTGTTACTTCATTATTATTATACATAATTTATGTAGCACCAACAGTTTGCGCAGCGCGTTACAAAATAAGAGACAGTACAGCCACAGCACATTTTCATACAAGAGTGTTCAGTGGGCCCGAAGAGCTTACAATCAAAAGTAACAAAAAAAATAGTCAGACTTTATGGGTACAAAAGAGACCACCCTTCTGAGGATCAGATCCCAGAACCCCACCGATGGCTGAGTCCTAAGTCCTCATGCACACGGGGCCTTCTAAATACACAGCAGCGTTAGCTGTATAAAGTTATGTTAAAGCAAGAGTTCTTCCACGTTTGCCTTTTTTAGTACAAAAAAAAATTTTGCCTAAAAAAAAAAAATGCAGATTTGCCGTGTTTTACTGCTTTTTGCCGCGTTTACCAGCGTTAGAGCATTTTTACAGCTAAAAAACTCCTCTAGAAACCCACTAGTTCTGGGGGTTTTCCAGCCAATAACTATTGATTAAAGCCTATGTGTGTATGGACACATAGGATAACATGGGGGGGTTTACTGGCTGTAGAAAAAAACGTCAAAAGCCAAAAACAGCCGCTGTAAAAACGTCCAGTGTGTATGAGGACTAACTCATCACTAGGGAGGAGCGGAAGCGCTTTTATCTAAAGTAAAGATAAAGGAAGAGCATGGGAAAGAGGATTTTATATTTTTATTTTATATTTTTTAATATTTATATTCATATCGGACAGCACAGTGGCTGAATGGTTAGCGCTTCTGCCTGGCAGCACTGGGGTTGCTGCTTCAAATCCCAACCATGGCACCACCTGCCTGGAGTTTGCATGTTCTCCCTGTGCCTGCGTGGGTTTCTTCTGGGTACTCTGGTTTCCTCCCACACTCCAAAGACATGCTGGTAGGTGAATTGGCTCCTGTCTAAATTGGCCCTAGTATGTGTACGTATGAATGTGAGCTAGGGACCTTAGATAGTACACCCCTTGAGGGTTAGGGACTGATGTGAATGTACAATATATATGTAAAGTGCTGCGTAAATTGATGGCGCTATATAAGTACCTGAAATAAATAAATAAAGATCTAATTAGGATTTTTTTTATCTAAAGTCGGATCCAAATGACAAAGTTTGCAGCTGTTTGGAAAAAGTAGAAATTCGCATTGTTTTCACTTTCATTTAGTGCTGAGATGTGACTTTTCTCTACTGCTGTCAGGGTAATACAGATCTTGACCCCATTCCCCACTTGTAGTAGGACAAGGAGAAACTTCAGACTGATGAGCTCATCTCTGTCACTCTGCTCTCTCCTCCTGTCAGCATGTTCCATGCCAGCTCATGAGCACTGCAACATACTTGAGTGGCCCCCTGTGCTGCTTCTTCCTCTCCCAGCCTGAGCTCTGCTATACGGAGGATGGTATGAAGCTGATAAAAGCTTGAAGTGAGGAACATGCACTAGTTGGATTAAGGGCCAGTTCATACTACTTGAGTTTCAGTTGCTTTTTTTCTGCATCCAAAATGCACAGAAAGTAGGTTATATGTCAATGTCATAGCTGCTTGCACTTCCAGTGTGTTCCGGTTGCAGAAACAAAAAGTAGAACAGGCTGCATTTTTTCTGCACAGAACTGTACTGGAACGTGCTAAAACGCATGAAAAACGCACCAAAATGCACATGTCCCTATTTAAATTTAAGAGCAAGGAGAGGGAACGCATAAAAAATGCACGGGAACGCATCAAAAACACGCATGCAGAAACATCCGGAACACATCTGGACTGCACTTCTATAGTGTGAACCGGCACTAAAATAATAGCTGTAAAATCTGGTGTTTTTTGAGTTTTTTTGCCTAGAGTTCAGCTTGATTGCCCACCCACACACGTGCGTCGTGCTAAAATGCATGTATTATTGTGTGTTGCCCCCTCAGTGTGCAGTGCGGTGTGTAGAGCTGATACTTCAGTCTGCTTCGGGTGCTGGCGCTGGTATCTTCAGTAAGGGGAACAGGAAGTGAAGTCTTGTGTCTTGTGGCTTCCTACTATTCATGCGCTGCGCTTTGTGAATGGGCCGCTGTCTTCTGTGACATGTCCCAGAAGGCTGTGGGGCTTAGGGGGGGCGAACGCCCGGCTTAGATCGCCTCGACAACCCCCCCAAAAAAAAGTGGCAAATGTAGCCGGGGGGGGTACAAGGCAAACAAGTGGGACCCCTTTTGGGTGGAGTTCCACTTTAATGCAATACGCTTTAACGCGTATGCACTAACGCACCACAGTGGAACATTTAGGCAGAACTCTAGGCAGACACATACTGTACATTATACATACATGGGAGCTGCTTTACTTTCCAAAGGATTTGTATATCTGTCCACCCAGTCCTGAGATTTACACAGCTCTGTCATACAGCTCAGACTGATACGCTCATCTGTCACTCTGTTCTCTCCTTCTATCAGCATGCTTCTTGCACTGCAGGACAACAGATTGGGTCTTGCTTCTCTTACTCCACCCATGTCCCCCCAGACAAAAAGCTGACTACATATATGAGATACATACACAGGAGCTGGTTTACTTTCCAAAGCATCTGAATATCTGTCCATACAGCCCTGATATTTACACAGCTCTGTCACACAGCCCACCCCTGTCCAGCAGGACAGGAGACCTGATTTTTTTTGTGCTGCAGTTCAGTAACAATTATAGGTCTTGTCCCTCCCCCAACCTGTGATTGGACAATGAAAGGAGAAGCAGCAGACTGATGAGCCCATCTCTCTGTCACTGTGCTCTCTCCTCCTATCAGCATCTTCTCTGCACTACAGCAGTGCTGCTTCCAGTCTGAGCTGAGCTGTGCAGGGACGGTAAAAGTCAAGTCAAGCCAAGTCAAATTCAGTAACTTACACTGTTTGCATTTAAAAAAAAAATTGTTGATTACAAAGCTGCATTTTTTTTGTTATATCTGCCTGGAGTTGGGCTTTAAGTGTGACAGACTTTTGTATAGACAGAACTATGTATTATATTTATAAGTCCAGTATTGACGTACCTATTACACAGGTCCCCAGCTCAACGATGGATTCTGAACACAGAGAGCTCCTCAGATGCATACATCTTGAGTTGTATTCTCAGGTCGTAGCCGACAGACTGGTTCCCCAGTATCTCTATCAAGAAGGTAACATCACCCGTGACCAACTAGAGGACATATGTGAACAGGCCACCAGTCAAAGGAGAGCCATGAAGCTCTTGGACATCCTGCCCACTTGTGGACCCAAGGCCTTTGACGTTTTCGTGGACTCCTTGACCGAATTCCCATGGGTCCGGGAGAATTTAAAGCAGCACTGCTAAAAGAGCCCTCTTCTACCGCAGAGCAGATCTTTGGATTTGTCCTTCATAACTGTCCCAATGACCTCCAACTCAACCTTCTGGCAGGAAAACTGGGATCGGAATGGGAACAGGCTCTGGGTCACCTAGGATTGGACCACAGACCTGTACAGGTGTAAAATACAATATCCAGACAACCTGCACTCACAGATCATGGAAGGACTGGTGAGATGGAAACAGCACATGCGACACAAGGCCACCATCCAATGTCTGTGGGAAGCTGCTGAGATAGATCCTTCAGAAATAAAACTTATTTTACAATGACGTTCCTCATATGTATCTTCTACTATGCTTAGCTTAGTGTACTTTATGGTCAAAGGTTTGTGGTCACCTGACTATCACACCTATATGGACTTTTTGGACTTCCATTTCAAAACCCTGGCCATCACCATGGAGTTGTACCTTCATTGAGTCTAAAATAGCCCCCTGTCTCTTAGGAAGACTAAAAATGAAACTCTACCAAAATCTTTGTAGGTTATTTCATATGCTGCCCCTGATGCATACTTACCTCTGTCTGATATCCATGGCCTGCAGGAACCTTTAGCCCTTCCAGATGCAATCTTCCTTTCTTCAGGCACCTCCCGCTCAGCTGATCCCTATGGACTTCTATTGAACAACTCTTCACCTCTTCAACAATAAAGATCTGCCTTGACACATTCCTTGGTGATTGGATTCAATTAATATTAAACCCTCAGTACAAATTGATGTTTTGCCTCAGGTTCATGGAATTAACTGTTCTGCCCCAAAGGGACAAACTACATGTTGACATGAGTGGAAGATATAGTGCCCCATCATTGGTGTCAATGGGAAGATTAGCGCTCCATCATTGCTGTTAGTAATAGGAATAGTGCCCCATTTTTAGTGTCCATTGGAAGAATAATGCCCCATTTTTGGTGTCCGTGGGAGGAATAGTGTCCCATCATTGATGTCAGTGGGAGGAATAGTGCCCCATCATTGGTATCAGTGGGAGGAATAGTGTCCCATCATTGCTATCGATGGGAGGAATAGTGCCCCATCATTGGTGTCAATGGGAAGATTAGCGCTCCATCATTGCTGTTAGTAATAGGAATAGTGCCCCATTTTTAGTGTCCATTGGAAGAATAATGCCCCATTATTGGTGTCCGTGGGAGGAATAGTGTCCCATCATTGGTGTCAGTGGGAGGAATAGTGCCCCATCATTGGTATCAGTGGGAGGAATAGTGTCCCATCATTGATATCGATGGGAGGAATAGTGCCCCATCATTGGTGTCAGTGGGAGGAATAGTGCCCCATCATTGGTGTCAGTGGGAGGAATAGTGCCCCATCATTGGTGTCAGTGGGAGGAATAGTGCCCCATCATTGGTATCAGTGGGAGGAATAGTGTCCCATCATTGCTATCGGTGGGAGGAATAGTATCCCATCATCATCATTGGGGTCAGTCAATCACATATATATACGTGATTGACGCTCCCGTGGTGACTGCGGGCCTGAGGCGCGCGTGGCAGTGCCGTGATTCGGTGCCCAGGACATCAATCATCAGATTCAGGCCAGTGATGTTTGGCCTGGATCTGATGATTGATCCCTGCCCTATCACAGATCTTCCTGTGTTTACATTTACACAGGTACAGGAAATGATGCAATATTCTCTCTCTGGGTACTTTCCGTCCCAAAGAGAGAAGACAGCAGATCCATGTGAGTACAACACTACACTGTTACCGTTAGAACACATTTAACCCCTTGATCGCCCCCCCATTTACCCCTTCAATGCCCTGTCACCAGTGTCATTAGTACAGTGTACAGATTTTTTTGCTGATCACTGTATTAGTGTCACTGGTGACTACAGATAGCTTTAGCGTCAGTTAGCATCCCTCACAGATAGCGTCAGATTGCCAGTCAGTACACCAGTCATCACATTTAACCCCTTGATTGCCAGAAACATGCTCACATACACAATAAACCTCCATTGCTAGTATAGTGTCTGAACAGATCAATATCTTTGATCAGATAAGCACTATACCAGCGTACACATTAGTATAGTGTCCCCAAAAATGCAGCATTAACGGAATCAGCCCTGGCACCTGCATTTCGCCCCTGTGCCCCACCCTCCCCGAGTCTCCCCCATCAAGTGCAGTGTCAGTAGGTCACTGTCACGTGATACATTGCACACAAAATTGCAGAATCAGGCCTGATCTCTGTTAGCACTTGCAGGTAAATATTTTTGTAGTGGTTCAAGCAGTCCCTGAAAGCCAGGTGTTCTTTTTCCCGTGAGTCGCACTAGGAACGTATAAATTTAGTGGCCAAAATGTCCAACGAAAGGTACTCTGCTGAAGAGGCCTACAGGATTCTGAGCATGTCAGATGAGCTCAGGGGAAGACTCACTGACAGAATCTGCCTCAGAATACGAACCGGTAGACAGCAGCGGCACCCTGACAGATAGCTCAGACAATGCAGAAGAGATCCCTGCTAAGGTCAGCGTACCCGGGCCCCATTCCCAGGTTGCTGAGATGTTATAATTGTATGATGGTTCTCATATGCAGCAGAGTGCCAGTACTAGTGCCGCTCTACCTTATGGTGAAACGGCGAGCACCAGCTGCCTAGTACATCCTGGTCTTTCACATACCAGCACTACAGTATCACTTGGTGATGTGGCGAATCCCATAAGTGCAGTACAAGCTGGTGCGGTGGTGAGCACAAGTAGTGTCCCACAGCCACCAAGAATTCGCACACAGGCCCGTAGAGCCCCTAGTATCCTTCCAGATGTGCTTGCAAATCCTGATTGGCAGCCCACAACTTATGCAGCGTCCGTACATCCCCCATTCATTGCCCAACCCGTAATTCAGGTGGAAACAGAAAATTTAACTCCCGTTAATTCTTTGGAGCTGTTTTTCTCGAAAGATCTGTATGTGTTGATTGTAGATCAAAGCAATTTATATGTACAACAGTTTATTGCCACCAACCAAAATTCAAACCTTGCCAGACCAGTCGCATGGAAACCCAGTACAATTTCCAAATTTAAAGTTTTTTTGGGCCTAACCCTCAACATGGGCATTACTAAAAAAAAAATGAATTGCGGTTGTATTGGTCCACAGACCCGATTCATCATATGCCCGTGTTCTCTGCTGCCGTGGCCAGGCATAGTTATGAGAATATAATGTGTATTATGCCTTTCAACGACAACACACTCTGTCATCCTCGGGGTGACTCTGAATTTGACCAGCTCCACAAAATGCATCCCCTTGTAAATCACCTAAACCAAAAATTTGCAGATGTCTATACTCTCCAGCTAAACATCTGCGTTGATGAGTCCCTCATTAGTTTTTCTGGCCACCTTGCATTTAAACAATTTTTCCTCAGCAAGCGTTCCAAATATGGGGTCAAGATGTATAAGACCTGTGAGAAGGCAACAGGCTATACATATAAGTTTCGGATTCACGAGGGAAAAGATAGTCAGGTGGAGCCCCCGGAATGCCCAGACTACATGGGGAGTAGTGGCAAGATAGTTTGGGACTTCTGTCATCTTTTTTCCATATGGGGTACCACTTGGACAATTTTTATTCAAGCTTGCCACTATTTAGAGATTTGTACAAACTTGGAATTGGCACATGTGGCACCATGCAATCTAATCGCTGGGACTTCCCACAATGGCTTGTAAATACCCATCTTAGAAAGGGGGGAAAGGCCTGCTTGAGAAATTAAGAATTACAGTGAAGTGGAAGGACAAATGTGATGTTTTCGTCCTGTCTTCCATGCATGCAGACACGACCATCCAAATGGCAGCTGGTGTTGTTGAGAAGCCCCTCTGTGTCCACGAATATAACCTTAACATGGGTGGGGTGGACTTCAATGACCAGATGATGAAGCCGTACTTAGTTTCCCGAAAAGCCAGAAGCTGGTACAAAAAAGTGTTTATTTCAATTGGCTCTATATAATGCTTTTGTGCTTTACCAAGCAACTGGACGAAGTGGATCCTTCCTAAAATTCCAGGAAGAGATCATCACGGCCCTTTTGTATCCAGAAGGTGTTTTGGCCCAAACCTCCAACCAAGATGCAGCTAGCCAGCTGCATGAGAGGCATTTTCCCAATGACATTCCTGGTACCCCAACCCAAAGGACACTCCAAAAAAGATGTAGTGTCTTTAGCAGACATGGAATTAGGCGTGACACCTACTTTTTTTGTCCCTTCTGTCCTGGCCAACCTGGACTCTGCCTCAAGGACTGCTTCTGTAGCTACCACACACTAGTGGAAGAGTAGGGTACAGCACGGCACAGTTCAGGGCACATATTTGCACAGGGTCTTGAAAGATGTTAGGTAGTCAGGAAATGGGCTATCGCATTTTGAGAGACCCTACAATCTGTTTAAGTTCAAGTTTAAAAAAAAAAAGCCATAAAAAATAAAAAGTACAAGTATAATTTTTTTTTTAATTTGTTGTCGAGTTACTTTTCTACTGTTACGATTTTACTGCTTTATTATTACTGTTTTATTGTTAACTATTGCTGTTTTCTTTGCAGGAATGCCATTCAGCTGCAGCACCGACCTGTTTATTTTGACAGCAACAGGAACTTGCTCTCAGAATATAAATAAGTCAGTGTGTGCTGTGGTGTTTGATGAGGTTTTTCATCCACAGTTAAAAAAAGAGCATACAGTAGTTGAAAAGATCATAGGTCAGTGGATCTGAAATCCCAGGATGATATAACTAGAAAATCTCCTGCGCCTGCTACAAATCAAATTTTTTTTCTGTTTTTTAATCAGAAAATAACTAGTAAGGTAAAAATAGAGACAAACAAAACGAAAAAGAAAAAAAATGGGGGGGGGAGGGGGGAGAGTGGGACTAACAGGAGACTGGAGAGTGCCGAGGGCAAAAAGGGTCAAAACTGTGTTGAACATTATTTACAGGCACTCATGGGCTTCCATATTTCTAACTTGGAAAGTTCAATGTAAGGGCTCATGCACACAGGCATAATTAAAGCAGAACTAAACCCTTTGAACCAAATTTTAATTTCTTTAGCAAAGACATGTAACAGAATACATTTTGGTCTAAATTTATGAAGAAATCTGATTTTTAAATTATTTTTTTTTAGTTGATTGTTTTAGAACAAAACGTCAAAAATATTGTTTTTTTTTTTCAAAATTGTCAGTCTTTTTTTTTTATAGCGCAAAAAATAAAAACTGAACAGGTGATCAAATACCACCGAAAGAAAGCTCTATTTTTGGAAAAAGAAAGGACACGAATTTCATTTATGTACAGTGTTGCATGAATGCACTGTCAGTTAAATAAACAAAGTGCCGTATCGCAAAAAATGGCCTGGTCAGGAAGGGGGGTAAATCCTCTGGAGGACAAGTGGTTCTAAAGGCTCATTCTATGCATGAAGGTAAAAAACATTCTGTGTGCAGCAGCCCTCCCAGCCCCTCCTAACATTTACCTAAGCCCTATCCCTATCCAATGATCCATGAGAGCTTCGGTTCACCAGGAATTCTCACTTCTGATTTGCTGAGGCTCTTACTACCCAGGACATTTAGTTCTGTTGCAAGCAGAAACTAGATTTAAAGGCAAACTAATGATTTTGTATTCATTTTGTATACAGTTTGTATGTTTTAAAACTGATGTTCTACAGTCATGTGAAAAAAGCATGGAAATTGTTGACTTTTTAAAAACATATTTGAAGAGACAAACATTAGCTCATCATTCTAATAGTACCTACCACCTGACTGTAGTATACTTGAACAAGTGACACATAAAATTGACCTGCTGTATTTATTCTTATAATTAAAATGAACTAAAATGTAGCTTTGTCACATGGAAAAAGCAAGTGCACTCTTACTTTACCACAAATCCTTGAACCTAGAATCCAGTGTTCCAGATTAGGTGTCAGTCATTAGGATCTCCTTAGAGAATATGCTGGTATTTTTTTTTATTGATGTGCAAGGTGTCATCATGACAAAATGAAAAGAGCTTTCTAGGGTCCTCAGAAAGGGTTGGGGATGCCCATGAGTCTTTCAAGGAATTTAAAGAGATCTCCAAATTATTCAAAATCAATTACTCTGCTACAGTGGCTAAATGGTTAGCACGTCTGCCTGACAGCACTAGGATCATTGGTTCAGATCCCAACCATGGCACCACCTGCCTGGAGTTTGCATGTTCTTCCTGTACCTGCATGGGATTCCTCTGGGTACTCTGGTTTCCTCCAACACTCCAAAACACATGCTGCTAGGTTGATTGGATCCTGTCTAAATTTGCCATAGTATATGACTGTAAGTTAGGGACTTTAGATTGTACACCCCTTGCCTACACCCCCTATGAATACAAGCCATTGCACGAAACGTGTCAGAGAGGAGCTGCAGCGTCATGATGTCACGCCACCGGCACCACGTGGGTCCCAGCGGCCATCTTTGGAATCTACATCTGGTCAGTTCAAGCTGTTTTATCCTTTTCATTGCTGTTATTTGGAATAAACAACCAATATTTTAAAACAATATCTGGGGCTCCTTGGGAGCTTTTAACCACCCACAGAGCAGTTGTGCCATTGCTGACAGTGGAGTTTGAACAGTGAGGGACACAATTCGATCAGTGTAAAAAATAAAAAAGTGTACCAGTCTTTAGATGTAGTAGCCGGCTTAAGACCTGCAGACATGTTGGTCTCACAGAATGCTTGTCTCCTTTCACTACATCAAAAGAGCCTAAAAAAAAGACAACCACTACATGTAAAGATTGGTACACTTTTTTCTTTTTTACACTGATCGAATTGTGTGGGAAATCCTTCTATTGGAGCATTCTTCTGCACAGTGGAAACCCCTATTGGCAGGATATATAATATCCACAAAGCGTATTTGACTCTTAATCACTGAGAGTTCACTATGTTTGGTGAGTGCAGTATATGTTGGTTATCACAGATGGTGTTAAAACACTGAGGTTTTCTGCATACGGCATTTTTTTTCACTTATTTCTTTGGAGCACATTGGATTTAGGATATCTTCATTTTTTTGGATTAGGACTTTTATTTTTTGCACTTTTATTTGGACATTATTTTCTATATTTTTCATTTATGTTTTGTGATTTTATTTATTTATATATATAATTTTTTTGCACTGTGTTTTTACTTTTATTTATTTTGTTTGATGGTTTGTCAACAAAGAGCAGCAGCATTGGTTTAGGAATTGAATATTTCTTGGCATGGGTATTTTGATGAACACTAGCAACTCTGCTGAGGAATGGCAGATAAAGAAAAAAATGTACAGTTATAGACTGGCTTAGTCAAAGCTCTGATTTGAATCCCATTGAAATGTTGGGGGGGGGGGGGGGGGGGCTTGAAATGGGCAACATAATTCCTCCCTTTTTGTGGAGACCCATGGAAAACAGGTGTAATAATGGTGCTAATAAATGTAGTAGTTCCCGCTGCTCAGCCCATGTGGCCTACTCATAAATAAACCTTCAGAGCTTGTGTCACAACTGCACCTGGACAGCTCTTTGCAGCTAACAGTACAAAAAGGCCTGGAAAGCACCACAAGCAGGACCAAGTGCCTGAAGGTCCGATGTCAGACAGGCCCTGCAATATTTGATCCAGCTGGGTTCAGGTACGGCCTTCCAAGCTATTGTTGAGGGTACAGCAATCTGGACAACTGCATAAAGAGCCCAACTCAACAGCATGTAGATGAAGTCTTGCTTGAAGATAAAATAATCCCAAAAAAGAGAAAATGGATAGTGGAAGATTTCTCAGTAGATAAAAGCTGTCCATCCTCCTAACTCCTGTCTTGTGTCCTAAGTAGCAAAAAAATGAAGCATGTTGGTAATTGAAGGGTTTTTGTTTTCCAGTATCCAAATTCTCCTGTAGGTGGTAGTATAACCCAATTGTCTCTGAATAACTGAATCATGTCCCTTAAAATGAGCACTGTGGGATTCTAAAAAAAAAAAAACTAAAATACATACTCACCTACATGCTGCACCCAGGGCTGGTGCTTCCCCTAGGCAAACTAGGCGGCCATCCAGGGCACACTTCCACCTAGGGGCGCCTGGGTGCAGCACAGGCCGGCACTCTCTCTGTGTGGGATGCTGCCACGTCATGAATGAGAGGAGGGGTGGCAGAGGTAAGGAAGAGAAGATAGAGGAAGATGCCGGGTGTTTGGGGCCAGTGTAGCAGCTGGGCTGCCGTTCCTTCCAGTGTTCCTCTCAGACTCTGTCCCTTACTGCAAGCCAGCTGGTGGCTGCTGATCACTGTGGAATTCCATCCTTCCCATTTATCAGTGGAGGTGGAGCTGTGCCTGCGCAGGAAGGAAATATCTGACTCTAATGTCCCATGTCTGTTTGAGTGTGACCCTGCCAACCATCCATCACATGTGCAATGTGTCAGTGAGTGATGACATCATCACGATCCCACAACCTGCTCCTCTAGTGTTTTGTTGATTTAATATTTTCTACTGTTTTTAAAAAAAATGTTTTTTTGTTTTTTTTTGAGAGGGTGGGGGGAGCACAAGTAGCTGGTCTTGCCTAGGGTGCAAAATAGTCTAGCACCAGCCCTGGCTGCACCATCGTGTGAGCTTGCAGCTTTCCCTTCCTGCCATAAGCCTGAGAATTAAGCAATCGCGTGACTGCTGATCGCTCAGTTCTTGGTCCACTCTGAGAAGAGATCAGTGACTGTTAGTTACTGCTCTCTGCACTGGTGCTCCAGCACTCACTAGTGCACAGGACTGGAGGGGTTGGGGGGGTGGTGGAAGCGGCTAGTTCAGGCTCTCAGCAACACGATCAGCCATCAGGGTGGATCCTGACATTATTGTTGGGATCTTTCTGAGCCTGGAGCAGCTCTGTGATGTCAGCCAACACTGGGCTTTAGCATGGTGTCGGCTGATTCTGGGTCACAGGAAAGAAAGTGACCCAGAAAAGAAGTATGGCCAAAAAAGCTTTGGCCATACTTCTCTTTTAATAATCAAAAAAGAAATAGGTTTTTGAAGTATATAGTACTGGACAATTATATTAGATATAAACAGTGTTTATCCCAACTCATAGAACAAGTATAACCATACATTTTAGAAAACAGGGACTTTACAAGCACCAAAATACTGCAACAAGAGAAATATATAAAAATGGTGTTTTTATACATTTCTCTTGTTGCAATATTTTGGTGCTTGTAAAGTCCCTGTTTTGTAAAATGTATGGTTATTCTTGTTCTAGAAATATAGGTTTGATAAACTGTTGTGCATATTTGTGCAGCATAAATTCAAGTTATCATTTTTTATTCTAAAGGGAATCTGCTTTCAGAAAAGAATTTTAAGTAATTTTTTAGCCAAAAATGTAGATTTTAAAATGAACAAAAAATGAAACAATTGCTCTTGTAGTGATTTGGTCAAGCATAAAAAATCATCCCATGTAGATCTTATGTGAAATACTGTAGTTTGGTGACCACAAAGGTTTATAGTCATCCATGGCAGTGTTTCTCAAACTTTTTTCAGTCAAGGCACCCTTTAAAATTATGGACAGTCTGGATGTAGGCACCCCATTCTAAAAAGGGGTGTCTCCAGTCTGTCCATAATTTTAAAAGGGCACCCCATTCTAAAATGAGAAAAACTATGTGACCCCAGCACTGATGGAGAAGGGCAGGGGAGGGTCAAACTTGGATGCTATGCAGGCATATACATCCTCCTTATCAAATGATGATGTCATTAGTTGTCAGGACGCTGACACTAGAAGGTCATAATGGTGCACAATGAAAACCTGTGGCTTTGTGTAACTAAAAGGCAGACTTGTTCCATGGCTGGCTTGTATACACATTTTGGGCAATTTTTAGACATTTTGCCAAGGCACCCCTGAAGAAACCTCAAGGCACCCCAGGGTGCCTGGCCACCCTGGTTGAGAAAGGCTGATCCATGGGGTGGACAAAACATAAGTGACCAAAGGAGGTGCAGAATTGAAAACTGGCTCTATTTATTGCTGACCTGTGTACACGCTTTTAATAATAGCATATTTTGGTTGGACTTACCAAGGGAATCAGAAGGTAATACTAAAGAGATTGACGATACTTCCCTCTACTGGCCATATATTGGATCTGCAGGAACCATAATAGTTACATGATCACAGCATATGCTTTCATATTACAGTATATCAGCATTGTAATAACAATACAAACAATAGTTATATTTGACAATCCAATATAAGTTTACTTGAAAAATCTTCTTTTATGTTGTGAGTGCTGCCTGTCTGATGATCGTATTTCATTTAACATTTTGACTACAGAGATGCTTAACCTCCCTGGAGGTATTCCCGAGTGTAGCTCGGGGGTAAAGTTTCAGCACCACAAGCGGTAACCCCGAGCTACACTTGGGAATACCCTGCAGTGCTGCTCCGGGATCTCATCTGCACTTACCTTGTCCTGCGCTCCCGCAATGTCCCCCCTGAAGCGTCCCCTGTAATGTCCTCCGGCCAATGCCGGCATCTGTCTTCCGGGTTCCGTTCCCTGCGACGTCGGGACGTACGGGGTCAGAACTGGTGGTAAATTTAAAAATGTCAAAAAGTGACATTCACTAAATACACTAAAATCACATACAGGTGAAACTCGAAAAACTAGAATATCGTGTAAAAGTTCATTTATTTCAGTAATGCAACTTAAAAGGTGAAACTAATATATGAGATAGACTCATTACACTCAAGCAAGATAGTTCAAGCTGTGATTTGTCATAATTGTGATGATTATGGCTTACAGCTCATGAAAACCCCAAATCCACAATCTCAGAAAATTAGAATATAGGACCAGGGTAGCTACACTTACTCCTCCACTGTTTATACATATAGCACGACTACCCCCATAGGAACTGCTTGAGTATTCCCATGCTGACAGCCAGGCACGAGGTATTTTCCTGCAGCCTGGTGCATACATTTTCAGCTCGTTGGAGTCGAAGACCAGACTAGGGGTGTTCTTTTGTAGTTTTATTTTAGAGGAACTTGGATAGGGTTAGGGGTTGTAGTAGGATACTCCAAAACAAAACTATTCCCAACTTGAGGACACTGGCTGTTCTAAGGTGGAGTCTTAGGTGAAGTCCCTTGCTGGGAGCAGATGGCAGACTTCTCCTGAATTGGCAGTGTACTAGAGGAGCTGAGAAAAGTCTAGTGGCAGGTAGACAGAGCTCTTTGGATCACTAGCCAGTGATTCCTTTAGCTGGGCCCTTAACTGACTAGAGGACAGCAGATCCCTGAGATCCCACAGGTCTGTACTCACAGGCTCTTGCAAAACAACCAACAGCCTCTCTCAGTGACACCAAGTCACCAGATGGATCCTCAGCAGACTTCCCCTCAGTCAGCTTTAGGAGAACCAAGGCCACTTGTCAGTTTCCAGTTTCCTCTTTGCAGAAGGTGCCAGGGAAGGCAAGCCTGCCTCGACCCCAGCGTGGTGCAATCCATTCTGGGAAGGACCCTGAACCCATGTGCTCCTTAAATATAAATGCCAGCTCCCAGCATGCAATGGGGCCATCCTCCCCCTGTAATTGGCCAGAGCTGTATCCATATTCATGCTGTTCATTTGCCTAGCTCCTACTTATATCCTTGAAAGCTCTAGTGGCTTCCAGAGGGCAGGGGGAGCTCAAACAAACTCAACAGCACCAGAGCATTATGAGGAGTCTTCACTAATAGATTGCAACACTCCGTTAACCGCTTCCCGTCCGCCCTACATCAGATATACTGCTACAGGGCGGCATGGATGTGCAAAATCACGTATATATGTGATCTTGCATTTCCAGGTAGGGGGTGCGTGCTCGCCGAACCTGCCTCGCTGTTCGTTATGTATATAAATGGCCGGATGGGAGCAGTGCAGGAGCGGGTTGCCGTTCATAAACAGCACCTGCATTTTCAGCCTGTGCGCGCTCCCTGGGAGTGTGCGGCACCGATCGCACAGATCGCTGTACAGGACCTCTGTGTGAGGTCCCGATTCATGTGATTGGCCAATCAGTGATCACATGCATAGTAGTAAGCAAGATGTCACTTCCTGACATCATTGCTTACTACTTGTGAAATCTGTGAATGATCACAGACAGGGGCGGACTGACCATTTGAGCACTCGGGCAGTGCCCGAGGGCCCGGGGTCAGTAGGGGGCCCCCATGAGATGCCCCTGGTACCTTTTATTGGCTTTTTCATAGGCTTTTTTGGGTGTGGGTGAGGACACAGGGGCCCCCTGATCCCCTATTGCCCGGGGGCACCATGAGTTGTCAGTCCGCCCCTGATCACAGAGGTCACATGGTACAAGGCTATTCACAACAGAATTGTACCATGTAACAAGCTGCTGTGACCAATCACAGCTCACACAGTATTTCTCAATGGCTGCAAGAATGCAGTCAGAGAGAAGGAGAAAGTATTGCTTTTACAGCCTTTATGGGTGTAAAAGCAATCAGTGTAAAACAAAACAAAAAAATCTTCATGACCCCCCACAAGTAGTAGTGTCACTATGATGACACTGTACTGATATGGTGACAGTATATTTAAAAAAAAAAACATAATTAATAATATAAAAAAATGAAATAAAAATGTAAACAAATTTTTAAAAAATTATAATTTTTGGCTATAAACTAATTTGGGTTATTTTGTTTTACTAAAAAGATAACTGAATAATTGGCCAATATTTATGAATAAAGATTATTTATTTGCTAAGTTTTATAAGAAAAACACTTTTTTTCAACATTTTTGGACTTTTTCATTTATATAGAAAAAAAAAATCCCAGTGGTGAATAAATACCACCAAAAAAAAGTTTTATCTGTCGCAAAAAAATGCTAAAAATTCATATGGGTACAGTGTTGTATTAACGCGCAATTGTCACTCAAAGTGTGACAGCACTGAAAGCTGAAAATTGGCCTGGACAGGAAGGGGATAAAAGTGTCCGGACTTGATTACTCACCGTTGCCCGGTGATTGTCAAGGATCTCCGACAGGAGGGAGAACTGTTAGTAAACAAAACAGTTCTCCTCCCTGTCAGCTTCTGCACACTGCTTTGAATGGCTGTGCACAGCACAGCCATGCAAAGCAGTATGCTTACAGTGAAGCACACAGACACCGCTCTCTAGTAAAACACTCCCAGCACACAGTTAACTGTTTGATCGCCCCTCATGTTAACCCCTTCCCGCCCAGTACCATTAGTACAGTGTCAGTGCTTTTTATTAGCACTTTTTATTAGCACTGATCACTGTATTGGTGTCACTGGGAATGTCAGTGACACCAAGTCAGTTCCCCCCAGTGTCAGAATGCCTGCCGCAGTCCTGCTATATGTTGCTGATCGCCATCATTACTAGTAAAAATTAAAAAATCCCAGTATCTATATCGCCATTTGTAAACGCACAGGAGTCCATTCAAATGAATGGGCTCTCATACCCACACAAAATGCGGCCCTCACGGCCGCATATATGTGAACCAGGGCTGAGGCTCCATAAACAAAAAATAATAAATGCACATTTTTTTACCTGCAAAAAAATGTGCATTTATTACATTTTGTTAAAAGGTGAGCTTATTCTTTAAAGTTTAATATCACATTATCTTTTTCTCCTTTGGTAAAGTGGCCCTCTTGAGCTGCCTAGAAAGATGATAATTAAAGTCCAATAAGTCAACAAAAAGCATGACTTCAACACTTATAATGTTTTTTTTTGTTTGTTTGTTTTTTGCAGTTTCTATACATATGATTGTACCATACTGCCATCTACTGTTCACCGTGTTTTGAAACTATTGTCTGGATATGAGCAAGGTTAAAGATTTTACTGCCAACTTTTTTTTTTACTTTTTTCAAACAATGAAAAGGTACAGACAGAGGTCACAAACCGAGACAACAATACACAGACAATAAATGCTACAGCACCAGTAGCCAGAACGGCAAGAGGATCTTAAAAAACAATACATATTTGTCAATGCACAGTATAGACATTTAATACATAATCCAAGACATTACCAGTCCTTTTCATTTCAACTTCAAAGCCACTGTTGCTTTGTATTAGGAATCATTGTACATGAGAAATGTATCTTCAGATATCTGCAGAGGAACTAGAAGGTCACGCTAATGGTTATAGCATGGGTTACTGAAGTTGGATGTATAGTATTTGGATTATTGCATCTTGTATAATGGACCCATTATTTTAGTCTGTGGAGGAAGCACTTACCACTGTTGTATTCAGGACCGATGCTAGACTATTTTGCCCCCTAGGCAAGACCAGCTACTTGTGCCCCCCCCAAAAAAAAATAATAAACACTTATAAAACCAGTATAAAATATTAAATCAACAAAACATGAAACCGCTACATTTCTTTTGATTTAAAATAAGTGCCATAACATGCCACCAGCTCCAATATTAAAGACAAAATCAGTGCCACGGACAGACTGTATCTGTGGTTGGCAGTGGCAGGGTGACAGTTGCAGTGAGTGGAGGATGGTGGATCCACTCTTTGAAACATCCCAGGCTGGAATTCCCCAGGCAATGGGGGAGATAAAACGCTGTGACAGCAGGCAGCCCAGCCTCCCCACACACAGAGAACGCCTGAACTGAGCGATCCCACACAGTGACAGATCTGACACAACACACCACCACCAACACTGACACAGATCAGCAGGCCCAGCAGGCACTAGAACAGCAGGCTGTGGGATTGTGATGATGTCATCACTCACTGACACATTGCACATGTTATGGATGTCCAACCAGCCGGCTGGGTCACCCCCAACAGACACGAGACATCAGAGTCAGACATTACCTTCCTCCACAGGTGCAGCTCCGCTTCCACTGATGAATGGGAAGAGAAAGGCTGGAACTCCACAGTGATCAGTAGCCACCGGCCGGCTTTCAGAAGAGGGACTGAGTCAGAGAGGAACACTGGAAGGAGTGGCAGCTCAGCTGCTACACAGACCCCAGACACCCGCCATCTTCCTCTGTCCTTTCTTCCTCCCCTCTGCTGCCCCTCCCTTCAGCTGGAGGATCATTCATGACATTGTGGCATCCCACAGAGAGTGCTGGCCTGTGCTGCGCCAGGTGCCTCTAGGTGGCAGTGCACCCTAGGTGGCTACCTAGTTTGTCTAGTGGAAGCACCGGCCCTGGTTGTATTTTTTAATCTACTGATACATATGGATGATCCACCAATGACCAGCCGATGTCTTGTATTTAGCCGGTGATCTGCATTGCTGCAGAAAGAGAAGAGATTAGAAACAGCCACCAGACCAGTAGAAGTATGGCATGGCAAATGTCAAAGCAAGAGCAATGTCATTCTGTCAAGATGGGGTTACAGGGATGGGCATCGCAGCAGCAGGCAAACTAGCATCCTTGTAGCAGTGGGCCATTCTGACTGTGGGTATTATAACAGCCCCTAGTTCAAATAGCTTCTGGCACAATGGCATACCATTGCAACATGGCATCTACCTAATCCAATATGGCATGGTCATGGCTATCATAATATGCAACTGCTTACTAAAAATGCCTAATCATTAAAAAGGTGGAGCTAAACATGGCGAGCAAAGAAAACCCGTGCAGACATGCGGGGACCACTATTGCTAACTCCTTTTAGAACATGTTAGATGCCTGGTGTCTGACTTCACTACTGTGAGGGTCACTGACCTGTAAAAAGTATCTCCCAAGTTAAGTCAAGACTCATCATCTGCATACCTTTTCTGTTTCGATGATCAGCATGACGGACAGGCAACTAGCATTCTAGACAATGAAATTGGCAATAACAACCTACATGTCCATTTTCATCACAGGTTTCCTTTAAAGCCATTTAACTGCTTCCCTTCTGGCCACTGTATATGTACAGCTGGGTGGGACAAGCATAGTTCTGGGAGACCATAACTGTATGCTCTCCCACTTTTGGTGCTTGTGCGTGGCCTCAGAGTTGCACAGCAGCACAATCTGTGATCACTGATTGGGGTACAGGGCTGCTGTGATTGGCAGTGTACCATGTGATGGCTGTGTCCAATCACAACCATTGCAAAATGTGAGCAAATGCCGCATGTTAACGTATCGGCTTTCCTTCTCCTCACACAGAGACTACTTGTGAAAATATAAAGATCTGTGAGTTACCAGTGCTTTACAGTGTTTTCAGTGAAAAACACACACAGACATCAACAGAGTCGGATTGCAGCCACACCAGTGAAAACACATACCAGTGCAGCATCAACAGCTGTGACTGTCCGCAGTGCATCATAAATGTATGTCAGTGACCCCAGTGCACCATAAATGTATGTCAGTGTCCCCAGTTCACCATAAATCTATGTCAGTGTCCCCAGTGCACTATAAATGTAGCATTAGACCCCGACCGCTTCAACCCTGGCAGAACGACCACACTAAAAATCTTAAACGACGCAGTCGTGCGCTGTGACGATTATGGCGCAAAACCAAATCCCCTCGAGCGTTCTCCCTCTACAAATCCGCCTTCCTCACCTACTGCTCCTCCCTCCACGCCGCCAAACAAGCCTACTTCGTAACCCTCATCAACACCCTCTCCACCTGTCCTCGCTGGCTTTTCTCCACTTTCAACTCCCTACTCTCTCCCCCCCCCACCCCCACCCAGTACCTCACTCACCGCCCACGAGATTGCTAACCACTTTCAAAACAAGATCGACGCAATCTGTAAGGACATCGCCAATGCTCAACCTACCTCCCCACCTAGCCTCCCTCCCACTATAACCCCATCAACTCTCCCCTCCTCTGACCTCGCAACCGCCCTACCCCCCACCACACCTAACATTCCGCACACTATAACCTCCCCAACACTCCGCTCCTTCAGCCTTGCTACCACTGAGGAGGTCACTAAGGTCTTCTCAGAAGCCCGCCTCACCACTTGCCCCCTTGACCCTGTCCCCACACAACTCCTTCGGTCACCCTCCTCCTCCATCCTACGCTCCCTCCCACATACATCTTCAATCTCTCCCTCTCTACTGTCGCATTCCCCTCCCCCCTAAAGCACGCGCACATCACCCCCATACTCAAAAAAACCCTCCCTGGACCCCACCGACCTGAACAACCTTAGACCCATCTCCCTGCTGCCATTTACTTCCAAGCTCCTGGCGGGCTTAGTCTACAATCGCTTAAGTGCCCACCTCACTGACAACAACCTCCTCGATCCCCTATAGTCTGGCTTCCATCCCCTACACTCCACCGAAACTGCCCTACTCAAAATCACTAATGACCTGCTAACCACCAAATCTAATGGCCACTACTCAGTCCTCCTACTCCATGACCTTTCCGCGGCCTTCGACACAGTTGACCACCCCCTCCTCCTTAATAAACTACACTCCCTCGGCATCAGAGACTCCGCTCTCTCCTGGCTCTCCTCCTATCTATCCCAACGCTCCTTCACGTTCCCAATAACGCTACCACCTCCCCCTCTCTCCCCCTCTCTGTTGGGGTCCCTCAAGGCTCTGTCCTCGGGCACCTTCTCTTCTCCATCTACACCTCCTCCCTCTGCAAACTGATACACTCCCACGGCTTCAACTATCACCTCTAGGCCGATGACACGCAAATTTACCTCTCCACCCCTCGTCTCACCCCTTCAGTCTCCACCCGTATCACCCACCTACTGAACGACATATCAGACTGGATGTCGCTCCATTTCCTCAACTTGAAGCTTTCCAAAACTGAGCTCCTGATTTCCCCCCCAGCAGGGCCCTTGAACCCCTCGTGTTTTGTTTTGTTACTGTATTGTCTCATGTTCTGTCCCCCACTATAATGTACAGCGCTGAGCAAACCTTTTAGCGCTATATAAATACTGTATAATAATAATAATAAGTCAGTGTCCCCAGTGCACCATAAATGTATGTCAGTGACCCCAGTGAACCATAAATGTATGTCAGTGTCCGCAGTGCACCATAAATTAATGTCAGTGTCCCCAGTGCGCCATAAATGTATGTCAGTGTCCCCAGTGCGCCATAAATTAATGTCAGTGTCCCCAGTGCGCCATAAATGTATGTCAGTGTCCCCAGTGCGCCATAAATGTATGTCAGTGTCCCCAGTGTGCCATAAATGTATGTCAGTGACCCCAGTGCACCATAAATGTATGTCAGTGACCCCAGTGCGCCATAAATGTATGTCAGTGTCCGCAGTGTGCCATAAATGTATGTCAGTGTCCCCAGTGCGCCATAAATGTATGTCAGTGTCCCCAGTGCGCCATAAATGTATGTCAGTGACCCCAGTGCGCCATAAATGTTTGTCAGTGTCCCCAGTGCACCATAAATGTATGTCAGTGACCCCAGTGCGCCATAAATGTATGTCAGTGACCCCAGTGCGCCATAAATGTATGTCAGTGTCCCCAGTGCACCATCAACACCTGTCAGTGTCAAAGCACATTTAAAGTTGAATTAAAGGCTCATATGGAAGAGACTGTGAGCAGGCAGAGTATTATCGCAGAAGAGACATGTGTAGCGCTACCTCCGGAGGAGCCGCTTGTATTTTTGCCCAGGTCTCCCCTTTCTTCGCCCTGCAGCCAGGCACAAAGTATTTTTCACAGCCAGGTACACACACTCTTTCACTCATTGTCTTCAATGACCAGTCTAGGGGATGTTTGTTTTTGGAGTTTTATTAGAACTTGGAAATAGGGATGGGGAATTTAGTAGGATACTCCAAAATTAGAATTATTCACACTGAGGACCTCTAGTTGATCTCTTAGTTGAGCACTTTTTAAGTCCTGGCTGAAAGCAGATAGCAGACTTCTCTTTAAACTGCAGTAACAAGTAGTTTAGGAGTGAGCAAAGTCCCTTTAGTGATAGTAGTAGTTGCAGGGCTGAGCTCCTCAGGTACAGACCTGTTACGGCAGACTGTGGCAGTGCAAAAGTAATAGAAACTAAGCAAAGTCCTTTGCAGTATGAATAGTTGGACAAGCTCTTCAGAACACCAGCCAGTGTTCCCTTTTCTCAGACCCATGCTGACTATCAAGCACCAGAGGGGTAGCCAGCGCACAGATTCCCCAAGACCTCTCAGTCTCTGTACTCACAAGTCCAAAGACAAAATGGCAGCCTCCTCGCAATCTTCCAAGTGACTCTCTCTCCAGTGATACCAGACAGATCTTTGGCAGACAGCTCCCCTCAGTCAGCTTACTGTAGAAACTGGGTCACTCTTTCTAACTTTAGGTGTTAAGGTCGCCCACATGAGGCCCACATGGCAGCAAGTGCCAGGCAAGGCAAGCCTGCCTCCAGCCTGGCTTGGTGCAATCCTCTCCAGGGAAAGATGCTCAATCCATGTCCTCACAGAACATAAATACCACTCCCAGCATGCAATGGGGCCAACCTCCTTTGCAATTGGCCAGGACTGTATCCATATTCATGCTGTTCATTTGCCTAGCCCCTATCCATGTTCTGGAAGGCTCTCACAGCTTCCTGAAGGCAAGTGCAACTCAAACTCAAAGAGCACTCTGTTAAGCAGAGAGTCTAATAAGATTTTCCTAACAGTCTGTCTGTTAAGCAGAATAACACAGCTATACTTACAACAACTAACTATACAAATCCTAGCACCTACCTAGGAGGGTGTTACACATATAATGTCTCTTCTGCAAGAATGTACACCTACCTGCCTGCTTGCAGTCTTCAGCAGCATTGCTGGTGCTTGTGTTCCGGGATGTCTGACCTGGCACACATGGACCCGTGCCAGCAATGCTACTGAAGATTGCAGGAGTTATGTCAATGTCGTCCCCCCGCTGGCCAATCGAGACGCCTGAAGACCGCCACCTAGGAAGAAGATGCTGGCGCAGGAAAGGAACCTGGACCATAGACAAGAGGTAAGTTTAATTCTGCTTTAACTATATATTTAATAGGCCAACATGGACCAAATAAGAGAAGTGCATTGGTTTACATAACCTTTACCGGGACTTTAAGTAAACAAACAGATTAAAACCAAATTAAACTCCAACTAACTTTTTACAGGCAGTTACAGCAACAGATTTTTTTCTGTTTTGGGCTTTGGGCTCAAAAAAGGGACAGTTCCTCCATAGGAGGGACAGCTGGGATATATATGCACCCCGTCTGTGAAATAGTTTGTCACCATTGTCACTTTGCTGTTCAGCTTGGTCTGCATGAAGAAAAACATAAGCAGACATGTAATATATATATTAAAACAAAATCATATATCAAATACTATCACTTCAGTAACCATTTACAGGTAGTAACTCTGTACTGTTACCGGAATACAAAACCTTTGGGCCTTTAAAAATTTACAAAATTTGGCATTTTATATTATTTTGAATGATTAGTGGCAAAACACTAACCAGGATTCCTCAGACTGGGCAGCAGAAGGGAAGGTGCAGTTCTCACTCCTAGTAGCCAGCAAAAAGAATCAAAAGCAGCCATTCTCAACTACAGTGGGGATCGAAAGTTTGGGCACCCCAGCTAAAAATTTGTATTAATGTGCATAAAGAAGCCAAGGAAAGATGGAAAAATCTCCAAAAGGCATCAAATTACAGATTAGACATTCTTATAATATTTCAACAAAAGTTAGATTTTATTTCCATCATTTACACTTTCAAAATAACAGAAAACAAAAAAATGCCGTCTGCAAAAGTTTGGGCACTCTGCAGAGTTAATATCTTGTACTGCCCCCTTTGGCAAGTATCACAGTTTGTAAACACTTTTTGTAGCCAGTCAAGAGTCTTTCAATTCTTGTTTGAGGTATCTTTGCCCATTCTTCCTTACAAAAGTCTTCCAGTTCTTTGAGATTTCTGGGCTGTCTGTCACACGCTGCTCTTTTAAGGTCTATCCATAGATTTTCAATTATGTTGAGGTCAGGAGATTGTGAAGGCCATGGCAAAACCTTCAGTTTACGCCTCTTGATGTAATCCCCCGTGGATTTCGAGGTGTGTTTAGGATCATTATCCATTTGTAGAAGCCATCCTCTCTTTAACTTCAGCTTTTTCACAGATGGCATCAAGTTACCATCCAAAATTTGCTGAAATTTTATTGAATCCATTTTTCCTTCTACTCGTGAGATGTTCCCTGTGCCACTGTCTGCAACACAACCCCAAAGCATGATTGATCCAACCCCATGCTTAACAGTTGGACAGAGGTTCTTTTCATTAAATTCTGTGCCCCTTCTTCTCCAAACGTACCTTTGCTCATTCAAGCCAAAAAGTTCAATTTTAACCTCATCGGTCCGCAGAACTTGTTTCCAAAATGCATCAGGCTTGTCTATATGTTCATTTGCAAAGTTCAAACGATGATTTTTGTGGTGAGGACGTAGAGGAGGTTTTCTTCTGATGACTCTTCCATGAAGACCATATTTGTACAAGTATCTCTTTATAGTGGAATAGTGTACCACAACTCCAGTGTCTGCCACATCTTTCTGGAGGGATCGTGCAGTCAAACATGGGTTTTGAATTGTTTTTCTCACAATCCTGCGAGCTGTTCTGTCTGATATTTTTCTTGGTCTTCCAGATCTTGCTTTAACTTCCACTATTCCTGATGACTGCCATTTCTTAATTACATTCCGAACAGAGGATATTGACATCTGAAAATGCTTTGCTATCTTCTTAAAGCCTTCTTGAGAACAATTGAGGACAATCCATGACACTGGCAGGTCTCAGCTTTGAAAAGGGGGCAGTGCATGCTATAAATTCTGCAGGGTGCCCAAACGTTTGCAGACACCATTTTTTTGTTTTCTGTTATTTTGAAACTGTAAATGATGGAAATAAAATCTAACTTTTGTTGACATATTATAAGAATGTCTAATCTGTAATTTGATGCCTTTTGGAGATTTTTCCATCTTTCCTTGGCTTCTTTATGCACATTAATACACATTTTTAGCTGGGGTGCCCAAACTTTCGATCCCCACTGTATGGTTCCTTCGGTTGCTAGGGGTACTCTGAACTGTGGTTGATTACCCTTCCATCTGATGGTGCCTGCATACTTCCAGGATCAGTGCCACTTGGCAAGGCCAACAGATTGAAACCAATGATCTTTTTTAGTTGTCTGCAAGGGTGGCATTATTCCTACTGACCACCACTGTAAGTGGCCATTTTTGCCATTGACCCTTGATGAATCGGTTTTAGTAAATGTTCACAAAAACCTAAAAATAATTTTTGAGGGTTCCTCTGGAATGGAAAAGCGGGGAAAGGCTGAACTAAAGGGTCCATCTAAAACACAGTGGTAAAGCCTTACCGCAACCATACTACTGCCAAAGAACACCCCAAAAAACTAAAAGGTACATTGTCAAAGTACAGCTATGTGCACTAAGGCCATCAGAGTGTTATTAAAGTGCATTATCCTGAGCAACACACTATATCTTTCATTTTATGAATGATCCGTAAAATGTAGGCCATGGTGTGGCATGACACATTGTATGGTGGAAATCAGACACAGGAGTACTTTTAGTGTAGGTTACAGTGGATGATACAGAATATTGTACAAAGGTTTTATATACATCTATATGCTTCCAACCTTATGTATTATGTGGAGAGAAAAAAGGAGAGAGGTGCCTTCTAAGTGCAGTGTATTACAGTTTAATAACCCACAAATAGTAAAAAACTGACAATATTGAAGTGATTTAAAAGTCCATCAATGAAGAAAATCTCTGGGGTCGTCATCTGTGTCCTGCAGGGATCCGTCCAATTGGGATGATGACCGCCATAGGTGGTAAGGAAGGTCCCAGAGCGCTGTGGATGGTGAGGAGTCTCAGGAGATTGCCGCCAGAACCGGAAGTCACAGACACAGTAGTTATATTCTATATATTTGGTACAATTTATAGACTCCAGTGAGACATGCTTGTACTTGCAGTTGTACAGAAACAAAAGAGATCTTACTCACATATTTTCTTATTCACTATTTGCTGGTTTATAGTCACATGCACCTTTTCCATTATTTGTTGATCAGTCAATTAACAGCTTTAAGAGCTCCTTCATCTTTGGGTTAAAAAAAACATAACATGCTTTAATTTGGTGTATAAAAAAAAAAAAAAAACGCAACTCATGTTATACATGCTTTTTTCCTAATTTTTTTTATTCTCCTCCCCTGAAATCATAGAAATATTAATGAAAGTGAGCAAATTAAAACACAAAGTATTTTCAGTGCATTGGCCATTGACTATCATGTTACTTGCAGTCTTTTAAGGACCAATTCTGCAGCAAGCAGGATTTATACTATACTACTCTATGCTATACTATATTATACTATACTTTTCTATACTATGCTATGCTATACTGTATTATACTGTACTATATTATACTATACTATTCTATACTATGCTATGCTATGCTATACTGTATTATACTATACTATATTATACTATACTATTCTATACTATGCTATGCTATACTATATTATATTATATTATACTATACTACTCTATACTATGCTATGCTATACTATATTATACTATACTATATTATATTATACTATACTACTCTATACTCTGCTATGCTATACTATATTATACTATACTATATTATACTATACTACTCTATACTATGCTATACTATACTATACTATACTATACTATACACTATTCTATGCTATACTATATTATATTATACTACTCTATACTATGCTATGCTATACTATATTATATTATATTATACTATACTACTCTATACTATGCTATGCTATACTATATTATACTATACTATACTATATTATACTATACTATATTATACTATACTACTCTATACTCTGCTATACTATACTATACTATACTATACTATACACTATTCTATGCTATACTATATTATATTATACTACTCTATACTATGCTATACTATATTATATTATACTATACTACTCTATACTATGCTATACTATATTATACTATACTATACTATATTATATTATACTATACTACTCTATACTATACTATACTATACTATACTATACACTATTCCAGTGATGGCGAACCCGTGGCACGCGTGCCACAGCCGGCACGCCGAGCCTTATCTGTGGGCACGCCAGGAGAATACCGTATTTTTCGCTCCGTAAGACGCACTTTTTTTCCCCCAAAAAAGGGGGGAAAATGTCAGTGCGTCTTATGGAGCGAATATAGAGCGGCCAGTCCAGTATTTCCACCGCCGCCGTGTCAGAATACCGGGCCGGCCGCTCAGCTCTGCAGTGGGACCGTACCTGTCCCTCTATCCAGCGGCGCGCTGTCTTCCCGCCTTCTGTAGTGTGCGTGACAGCCGGGTCCCAAGTGCGCATGCGCAAGAAGCAGTGCTCTTTGTGAATGGTAAGGCGGTACCTGGGACACATGACAGATCCCAGAAGCCGCCGGACCAATCACAAAGCGCAGCGCTTCTCGCGCATGCGCACTGGGCATCCGGCTGTCCGACGAGCGCCCACACTACAGAAGCCGGGAAGACAGCGCGCGGCTGGATAAAGGAACAGGTAAGATAAAAAAAAAAAACTCTGCGGAAGTAAGAGCGGGTACCTGTCAAATTCAGGTACCCGCTCCCCCTCCCTCCCCAAAGGTCAGCAGTCATCTGTACTGTCCGCAGTCTCTGGTCATCTCCTGTACTGTGTCCGCAGTCTCTGGTCATCCCCTGTACTGTGTCCGCAGTCTCTGGTCATCTCCCGTACTGTGTCCGCAGTCTCTGGTCATCTCCTGTACTGTGTCCGCAGTCTCTGGTCATCTCCTGTACTGTGTCCGCAGTCTCTGGTCATCTCCTGTACTGTGTCCGCAGTCTCTGGTCATCTCCTGTACTGTGTCCGCAGTCTCTGGTCATCCCTGTACTGTGTCCACAGTCTCTGGTCATCCCTGTACTGTCCGCAGTCTCTGGTCATCCCCTGTACTGTCCGCAGTCTCTGGTCATCCCCTGTACTGTGTCCGCAGTCTCTGGTCATCCCCTGTACTGTGTCCACAGTCTCTGGTCATCCCCTGTACTGTCCGCAGTCTCTGGTCATGCCCTGTACTGTGTCCGCAGTCTCTGGTCATCCCCTGTACTGTGTCCGCAGTCTCTGGTCATCCCCTGTACTGTGTCCGCAGTCTCTGGTCATCCCCTGTACTGTGTCCGCAGTCTCTGGTCATCTCCCGTACTGTGTCCGCAGTCTCTGGTCATCTCCTGTACTGTGTCCGCAGTCTCTGGTCATCCCCTGTACTGTGTCCGCAGTCTCTGGTCATCTCCTGTACTGTGTCCGCAGTCTCTGGTCATCCCTGTACTGTGTCCGCAGTCTCTGGTCATCCCTGTACTGTCCGCAGTCTCTGGTCATCCCCTGTACTGTCCGCAGTCTCTGGTCATCCCTTGTACTGTGTCCGCAGTCTCTGGTCATCCCCTGTACTGTGTCCGCAGTCTCTGGTCATCCCCTGTACTGTCCGCAGTCTCTGGTCATCCCCTGTACTGTGTCCGCAGTCTCTGGTCATCCCCTGTACTGTGTCCGCAGTCTCTGGTCATCCCCTGTACTGTGTCCGCAGTCTCTGGTCATCTCCTGTACTGTGTCCGCAGTCTCTGGTCATCTCCTGTACTGTGTCCGCAGTCTCTGGTCATCTCCTGTACTGTGTCCGCAGTCTCTGGTCATCTCCTGTACTGTGTCCGCAGTCTCTGGTCATCTCCTGTACTGTGTCCGCAGTCTCTGGTCATCTCCTGTACTGTGTCCGCAGTCTCTGGTCATCTCCTGTACTGTGTCCGCAGTCTCTGGTCATCCCCTGTACTGTCCGCAGTCTCTGGTCATCCCTGTACTGTGTCCGCAGTCTCTGGTCATCCCTGTGCTGTCCGCAGTCTCTGGTCATCCCTGTACTGTCCGCAGTCTCTGGTCATCCCTGTACTGTTAATTAGTTTGCACTACTGTACGAGTTGTTTTTTCTAAACCAAAAGCTCGATATTCAGGTTTCATTGCAGTGTTGGCACTTTGAAAGAAATAAGTTGGTTTTGGGTTGCAGTTTGGGCACTCGGGCTCAAAAAGGTTCGCCATCACTGCACTATTCTATGCTATACTATATTATACTATACTATACTACTCTATACTATGCGATGCTATACTATATTATATTATATATTATACTATACTACTCTATACTATGTGATGCTATACTATATTATACTATACTATACTACATACTATACTATATTATACTACTCTATACTATGCTATGCTATACTATACTATATTATACTATACTACTCTATACTATGCCATGCTATACTATATTATACTATACTATACTACTAGGAGCGGACTGACTATTTGGAAACTCAGGCACTGCCCGAGAGCCCGGGGTCAGTAGGGGGCCCCATGAGATGCCCCTGGTACCTTTTTCATAGGTTTTTTGAGTTTGGGCAAGAACACAGGGGCCCCATGATCCCCTATTGCCAGGGGGCCCCATGAGTTGTCAGTCCGCCCCTGTATACTACACTATACTATATTATACTATACTACTCTATACTATACTACGCTATACTATATTATACTATACTACACTATACTATATTATACTATACTACTCTATACTATACTACGCTATACTATATTATACTATACTACACTATACTATATTATACTATACTACTCTATACTATGCTATACTATTCTATACTATACTACACTACACTACTCTATACTATACTACACTACACTACTCTATACTATACTATACTATACTACTCTATACTATACTACACTACACTACTCTATACTATACTATACTATACTATACTACTCTATACTATACTACACTACACTACTCTATACTATACTATACTATACTATACTACACTACTCTATACTATACTGTACTATACTACTCTATACTATACTACACTACACTACTCTATACTATACTATACTATACTATACTACTCTATACTATACTACACTACACTACTCTATACTATACTACACTACACTACACTACTCTATACTATACTATACTATTCTATACTATACTACACTACACTACTCTATACTATACTACACTACACTATGCTACTCTATACTATGCTATACTACTCTATACTATACTACACTACACTATACTACTCTATACTATACTACACTACACTAAACTATACTATACTATACTATACTATACTATACTATACAATACTATACTATAGCGCGATGCACTGATGTAAGAAGCTTCATAGATTGTAATGGAAACTATTTTGTCTGCAATTATGGGGTGCAGTCATCATGTGTTTTGGCACAGTTACAAAGTGATAGTGTGGATAGGCCCTAAAACTGAACTGTAGAAAAATTGCTAAATACTCAGATGAAGTTCATATAAGGGAGCTGTCTTACCTACCAAATGAGGTGTATCTCCGTTCATCCAGTCCAAGAGATTTACACAGCTCTGTCACACAGCACATTCCTGGCAGGCAGGGCAGGAAACCTTTTTTTTTTTTCTGCTGCCATTGAGCAACACTTACGCCCATTTCATACAGTGCCATCTGGTCCAATCAGCATGGGATCCGTGAACAGATTCCCTGCTGAATTAGAACAGAATGGGATAGGTGTCACTTTTATGACCTCTGTGCTTATTCGATTTTTTCTTCATTTACAAACCAGAGCTTTCTGGACCCACATTGGATGCCTGATAAAAATGAACTTCTGTCTATGTACAATAGACTACCTCCAATCCATGATATTTAGGTCTGAAAAAACATAAAAGGACACAGACCTTTAACAATTTTTTTCTAGACCTGGACCAACCTTGAGATAGTCAGATGCAAATCAACCTGTTCATAGGCTTACATAGAGCTTGTAATGAGGTCACCTAAAAAAACGGGCCTGTGTGAAAGTAGCCTTACAGGTCTTCTACCCTCCAGCTACTGATGACTGGACAGTGAAAAAAGAAGCAGCACCCTGATGAGCTGATCTCTTTGGTACTCTGCTCTTTCCTCTTATCAGCATGCTACTTGCACTGCATGAAACTGACCGAGGTTCATGCTATTGTACCAGGCCACGAATAGTGGAGTTCTTCTTTAACTAATCAAAGTTATGATATTTTCTCCAGTAACAGATTAAAAAAAATCCATCTTTTCAATGTCAGAGATGTTTAGGAGAAACAGCAGGGGACCCAGTGGGTTAAACCTATTAACAATGATTACTGCTACTCAGTAAGGGGGAGAGGGAAGGAGCCCATTGGGCATGGCAGAATCTGGCTTCAGAACTGCTGTAGTCAGCACTGGGGTAATTGCTAGCTCTCCGCTAAGTTATCCTAATGAGGAAAATTGGTAAAGAAGGATGGAAGTGATTATTTGTGAATTATCAGAAAGCACAAGCTACATCTTCTACACACCATAAATCTTTCAGTAACCGAGCCCCACTGTATATATTCCAGTCTAATGTTGTGGGAACTTCAGACTCTGCTGTTTGAATGGATCTTTCTCTTCCAAAATCTTCTTATTAATTTTTAAAGGTTTACATGAAAGGAGTAAGGAAATAAAACCTAGTAAACGCTGCCATAAAAGATGTGTTTGTTGTTTCGCAGGGCTTTATTGTATTGCTTGACTCTTTCTAGATAAGCGATTCATCCTCCTGCTTCGAGTCAGTGAAATAACTAAGACTAGGCCAACTGAACCTCTGATCATGTATTAGATGTGTGAAGGTTTAAGAATCAGGATTCTGAAGAAATGTGTCTGGTGATTCAACGAGGAGAATTTTTTAAAACCATAATGTACTGCCTGGACTTTGAACAATGGCTATCAAACTTAGAAGGGCCAATTAGAGGGGTACGTCAGCCCCCTGACTATAAAAAGAGGGGCAGTAAAATGGAAGCTGTTGCAGGAAAACCATGGGAAAGTTGACAAACTCCATAGAAAGAGGTAAGGTCATTTAGGAAACTATACTTTTAATTCTGATTGCTAGCTCTTTGGGAAATCAACCCCTCTGCTGCCTTCTTCTTTTTACTATCATCATCATTATTATTATTAGGATTTTTTTTTTTTCATTTTATTTTGTGGCTCATTTGGGGTTAGCATTAGGTGCTATCCCGTTCATAGCAAACTCCCTGTTTCCTCTGCAGGCTTTTGTTTCAGAGGTGTTTTGGGGGTTTCATTTCTTTTCTGTTTTTTTTTTATTTTAATTTTATGTTGATAGGATATTTATTTTATGTTAAACTGCTTTATTTTATTTTACTTTTTTATTTATTTGCAGTAAGGTTTCCTTTAAATAAAGCGTGATTTTGTTTTTAGGGGGTATTTTGAGTTTTCATTGCTTTTCTGGGTTTTTGTATTTTTATTTTATGTTGATAAGCCCTTTTTTAGGATAAACATTCTTTTTTAGTTTATTATTTGCTGGGGGTTTTTTTTTTTTGAGTTTTCATTTCTGGGTTTTTATTTTAATGTTGAAAGAGATAAAATTTTAGGTTAAACTGCTTTATATAATTTTTTTTTCTGTAGGACTTCCCTTAATGGAGAAGTACAAGCACAGCTCTTTTTTTTTGCACTTCTGTGGATCACGAGAGTGAAGTTTGTTCTGCACTCCTCTGACCTGTTTTCAGCTGACAGTCATGTGATCGAAAAGTTCTCACAATTAGAGGGGGGGGGGGGGAATGAAATCCCATACTCTTTTAAAAAAGTGGGCTTTTGTTTAAGGGGAGTATTTTGGGGTTTAATTTCTTTATGGGTTTTTTGTATTTTTATTTTATGTTGATAGGGCTTTTATTTTTGGTTAAACAGTTTTTTTTTATTTCATTAATTAATGTATTCATTTATTTGTGTATGTATGTATGTATTTTTGCTGCAAGACTTCCTTTAAAAAGTGGGCTTTTATTTAAAGGGTGTTTATTATTTCTTTTTTTGGGAGGGGGCTTTTTTTGGGTATTTTTATTATATGTTGGCCTATTTAGTAATTTTACATAGCTCAAAGCAAAGCATTTATTTGTTACTCTCTCTCTAGAGTCTATACCTCTTTTATTACAAGAGAGGATTTTTCTCGCTTTAGAAACCGCAGCTAGGCATTGCATGCCATTATTAAGCTTGTGATCTACCAGAACTCCCAGATCCTTCTGCACCATTGATTCCCCCAGTTGTACCCCCCTAGTATGTATGATGCATGCATATTGTTAGCCCCCAAGTGCATCACCTTACATTTATCAACATTAAACCTCATTCGCCACATAGATGCCCAATTAACCACTTGCCTACCAGGCACTTATACCCCTTCCTGCCCAGGCTAATTTTCAGTTTTCAGCGCTGTCGCACTGACAATTGCGCAGTCATACAACACTGTAACCATTTTTATAATTTTTTTTCACACAAATAGAGCTTTCTTTTGATGGTAGTTAATAACCGCTGGGTGTTTTATTTTTTGTGCTATAAACAAAAAAGAGCAAAAAATTAAAAAAAAAAATGTTTTTCTTTGTTTCTAATGTAAAATTTTGCAAACAGGTAATTTTTCTCTTTCACGGATGTGCATTGATAAGGCTGCACTGATGGGCACTGATAGGCAGCACTGATAAGGTGGCATGGATAGGCAGCACTGATGAGATGGCACTGATGATGCTACACTGATATGCAACAATGATGGGCACTGATAGGTGGCACTAATGGGCATTGATAGGCAGCACTGAGGGTGGCACTGTCTGTCAGCACTGACTGGCGGCACTGGCTGTCAGCACTGACTGGTGGCACTGCTGGGCACTGACTGGCGGCACTGCTGGGCATTGATGGGTGGCACTGCTGGGCACTGGCGGGTGGCATTGCTGGGCACAGGTGGGTGGCACTGCAGTGTAGATCAGGGCCGGTCTGTCCGATGACAATTTCCGGTTATCAGCAGTACATTCCTCATGCTGTAACCGGCAACTGCATTTACCGGTGATCTGTTGTTTCATTGGACACAGCTGATCACGTGGTAAAATGCTGCTGTGATTGGCCTTTTACCACATCACGTGATCACCTGTGTCCGTAGGACACAACGATCACGGAGATTGCAGGGTGCACACCCCCGGTGGCACGCGGGAGGGCGTGTTCTAGGAGGACATGATATGATGCCCTCCCAGTACAGGACAACCGCGCTGTAGCCATCATTTGGCTACAGCGCAGTTGGCAAGTGGTTAAACAGAGCATTGAGGTCGGCTTGTAAGTTGAAGTCATCCTGTAAGGACGTTATTCCACTGCACAGCTTGGTGTCATCTGCAAAGACTGAAATGGGATTTTTAATCCCAGACTCTATATCGTTTATAAATATATTAAAAAGTAAGGGTCCCAACACTGAACCTTGGGGTACACCACTGACAACCCTAGACCATTCAGAGTATGGATCGTTAACAACTACTCTCTGAATACGATCTTTTAGCCAGTTTTCTATCCATTTACATACAGATTTTTCCAAGCTTGTAGACTTTACCTTACACATTAGCCGTGTGTGGGGAACTGTGTCAAATGCTTTTGCAAAATCCAAGTATACCACGTCCACCGCCACCCCTCTGTCCAAGTATACCACGTCCACCACCACCCCTCTGTCCAAGTATACCACGTCCTCCCACCAACCCTCTGTCCAAGGTTTTGTTCACCCCCTCATAAAAAGAAAGATTTGTTTGACAACTTCTGTCTTTCATGAATCCATGCTGTCTGTTGCTTAAAATATTTTTTTCCAGCAAAAACTCATCTATGTGGTCTTTTATTAAACTCTTACAGTATCTTCCCAACTATAGAAGTTAAACTAACAGGTCTGTAATTACTTGGTAAAGATTTTGACCCCTTTTTAAATATTGGCACCGCATTGGCCTTATACCAATCCAGTGGTACTATGCCAGTCATCATACCTAAAAATGAGAAACAATGGCTTTGAAATGACAGAGCTCAATTATTTAAGGACCCGTGGGTGTATGTCATCCGGCCCAGGTGCTTTATTCACCTTTATACTGTCTAAATATTTTTGGATCATATCAATTGTGAGCCAATGTGGATTATCTGGAGCTGTGTCAATACCATGCCCATTATGGACAAGAGCTCCCCCATGCTCCTTTGTATACACAGAACTGAAGAAGGTATTTAATAAATGTGCCTTCTCTTTGTCCCCAGTCACCCACTCTAGATTATTTTGTAAAGGGCCTACATGCTCGGACCGGACCTTTTTACTATTAATATATTTGAAGAATTTTTGGGGGTTGGTCCTGCTATCTTTTGCAATCTGTCGTTCGTGTTCAATTTTTGCGGCCTTTATTTCCTTTTTGCATATTCTGTGATATTCTTTGTAATGTTTAAATGATAGCGTTCCTTCATTTTTATATTTAATAAAAGCTCTTTTCTTATTATCTATAGCTTTTTTAACTTGGGCCGTAAGCCACATGGGTTTGATTTTTAGCCTTTTAAACTTGTTGCCCATGGGAATATATTTTGAAGTGTGTTCACACACAGTCATTTTGAAGAACTCCCATTTCTGTGTTGTGTTCATCAGTGCCAATATTCCTTCCCAGTCTACAGCTTGGAGAGCAGCTCTCAGCCTTGGAAACTTAGCTCTCTTAAAGTATCATCTTTATCTTATCAGATATCATCTTAAAGAGGATCTGTCACATGCACTAGGTTAGGGTGTCATATGGGGTGCTTGTCAGCCCTCTTGTGATAGCAATAAAGTAAAAAGTAAAAAAAAAGAAGAGAAGTTTAAAATTAACCCCCCCGTAACACTGTTTAATCTGTTCCGTATGAGCCTATATATATATATATATATATATGTATATATATATATATGGCCTCAAAGAAGGGAGTCTTCTTCTGTGGGGTTGCATGTACCTGTGTTGGGAGCACCAACAGCTCTGGATCTCTTACTGTCAAGAGCTGGGAGGACCGACTCTCGATCACATGATTGCTGTGATAGCTTGTATTGATTGACTATCATAGCAATCAATAACTGTACAGCACCCCCTCCTTTTCTTTATGAATGGTAAAAAAGATATATTGTATCGTTTTCTTTTAGCTGGTGGAGAAAATGTAGTTAAAAAGAAATCTTTGTGTGCGTCCAGTAGTGATCACTGCAGGTAATGGCTGGCTGTGTGGACAGACACGAACAGCTACTGTTATTATAGTGAATTGGCTCGCAGCAGCAGCAGCAGGAATCAAAGGATTCCTACAGCTGCAATTCGCTAAATTGCTGGTGCAAATGTAGCCTAAAGATAATAAAGCTAGATCAAGGTTTGGTTCAAGGCCGGGGTCAAAAGTCAGGGTCAGTGGGTTTTAGGTAGGATAAAAAAATAGTTTTTTTATTTGGTATCAGTGTAAGTTAAGGCCGGTGTCATCGTGTTTTTGGTAGGATAAAATTGCATTGTTTTCTGTTTCAGGGCTCTATTACAGGTACAAACAACAAATAATATACACATAATATACACATGTGGTGTGACTACAATTGTCAGGAGTAAGAAAATTCTTTTTGGGTTGTTGTGCAGTGGTGGGTTTTAGGAATAGTAAGAAATACTGCTAAATTTAAAAAAGTTATATATATTTTTAAGCTAGTTTATCTTTGATAAAAAAAATCAGGAGTGGGAACAATATTTCTAGGATCATTATTCACTCATTTTTTATAGTTAACTCTAACTGATGGATGAACTGTAAAAGCTTTTAAAACATTAACTATGGGCAGGGGTGGACTGACAATCATGGGGCCCCCAGGCAATAGGGGATCATGGGGCCCCTGTGTCCTTGCCCAAACTCAAAAAAGCCTATGAAAAAGGTACCAGGGGCATCTCATGGAGCCCCCTACTGACCCCAGGCCCTCGGGCAGTGCCCGAGTTTTCAAATGGTCAGTCCTCCCCTGCCTATGGGGCAATTTAGTGTAGCGCCCTCTGGTGTACATAGTTGTTGAGAGTAGTTAGAGGCTTGCTAGAAGCCTGGGTTTTAGTAAGAGGGTTACTTCAGGTCAAGGTTGGAGAGCTCTACAGGTCAGTCCTCTGGTACCTCCCCCTGCTCTAGAAACTTGGAGAAGCTTCTAGAAGCCAGTAGACAGAGGTGATAGAGAGCTGATCTGCATATTTATGGAAGTCTGTCCAATCCCTGGCAGGAAGTCTGGCAGTGTGGCAGATCAGCCCATAAATATGATACAGTCAGGCCAGCAGGTCGGGTGGAAGATGCAGTGCTGAGAGGTGCTGTTGTTTAGCCTGGGAGGGGGCCCCGGAGAAGGGGGGTCTTGCCTCCAGGCTGGAGGCTGCAAGCTGAAGGAGAAAGCTCAAAGAGGGAGCTCTACTACCACGCAGTCCACTATGGATTGCTCTTCAGAGATTGTTTGACAGGTGGTAAAGTATGTCATCACCTCACTGCCTCACCCCTCACCCCCATCCTTGACAGCGTGCAGGGGTTCCTCTCTTCTGCAGCCGATGTCAGATTGGTTGTGCGAGGCTTGCTGAAACCCCAGGCTTATTCATATCCCATTTAAGTCCTTTTGAACTTCAGTTTAAATTTAGTAAAAACATTTCAGGTGTATCACACAAAGGGCATTCAATGTCTTACAGTTTACATAGCCTGTGTAAAAATAACCATCCTGTCTGTTCCAGAGAAGCACCCTTGCTGTGTGTGGAAGCAGTGTTCTCTCTGCCGAGGTTCAACACACCACCTGCAGAGTCAGACTTTTAGCTCTGTAATCAGCAAAGTTAGTGCTTTGCTGATTGGAGAACTCTGATTTAGAAGGGGGGCATGTTGGCCCTCTTGCAGATAGACCACTGCTTTCATGCAAAGTAAGAGTCCCACTCTGCAGCCTTCTTGCAGGGGATTGGCTTTCCTATTCACACTGTAGCTGATTAAATAAAAAAACTTGTAAGGGTCTATTTACATTAGCTTAGCCCTCTAAAGAGTGATCCACTGTGGATTGCTCTTCAGAGAACGTTTGACAGGTGGTGAAGTATGTCACCACCTCACTGCCTATTTAAAGTGGTTTTAAAGGCTCAGGATTCTTAGCATGAAGGTAAAAATTCTTCTGTGTGCAGCAGCCCCCCCCCCCCCCCAGCTTCCCCTAATACTTACCTAAGATCCATTGCAATCCAGCAATGTGCATATGAGCTCTGTGGACTCTCCCTTCTCATTGCCAATGGCTCCTGCTGCTGTCAATCACAGCCAGTGAGCCAATGAGGAGAGAAAGGGGCCAAGCCATGGCTCTGTGTGTAAATGGACATGCAGAGCTGCAACTCAGGGGGGAGCCTTCTTAGGTGCCCCCATGGAAAGCTGCTTGCTCTGGGTGCACGCAGCAGGAGGGAGGGGCCAGGAGCGCCAACAGGGATCCAAGAGGAGGAGATAAGCATGGTAAAACCACTGCAGAGAGCGGGTAAGCATGTCATGTTTGTTATTAAAGAAAAAGAATTGTCTTTAAAATCACTTTAACCCCTGTTGTGGGGTGTTTGTTTTGTGGCCAGGGGCAGTACTGCCTTGCCAAAAGCAACAGGGGAAATGCTTGCTGCGCCACAATGCTTTCCAACTGTCCACCCCTGTACACTGACTTTGCAGCTTAAAGTGTTACTAAATCCAGGAGCCTGCATTCACCATATCTGGTCTCCTACAGTACACACAACATGGAAATGCAATTATTTTAGTAACTATAAACTGCTAAATACCTTTTCTCATCAGCAGTCACGGCAGTCTTGTGACTTCTATCAGTGTCCAGCAGAGCACTGGTTAAAGTCTGTAGGAGTTTTATTTTTGCTCTAGGAGGATGCAAAACCCCTGACCTCGGTCTGGATAGAGCTGATTGGCCTTGTGATGATCACATTCCGTCTCCCAAGAAAAAAACAAACCTCTCTAGCAATACACACTAAACTGAGCATGTGCAGAATGGCTACGGGTTCAGTCTGCCTTATCAGGAGATAAGACATGGACATTTGAACAAGAGGAGGAGCAGAGAAGACAGGATCAAACCGCCTTTTTACGCAATGCAGATTAACCCCTTACGTTCCACAGTGAGTATAACAAGCATATAATCTGTATATACAGATTGATTTTACTGTTGCAGGTTTACTAACACTTTAAGGGGAAGTGGTTGGAGGGAAGTAAAAGTGTGGCTGTTCACTCTAGTGCCCCCCCCCCCCCCCCAGCCTTTTGTCTTGATGCACCTGGAATGTATTTACCTATATTAAAGTAAAAGTTCAATTGGACTTTAGGTTCTGTGTTTAACTGCAGCTGAAGGGTGCTTTAAGGGCTTCAAGTAAGCAGCTGTAGGCCTGCTGGCAGCTTTGTAAAGTTTGCTGTATAAGCTGAAGCCCAAGATTACAAAGACTAAGCGGCCTTGTAAACGCTGACAAGTCCTCTATAAGCCGTTGATCAGCATGTAGCTGTTCATGACATGCTCTGCCCATTCTTATTGAGAGAGGAACACAATTTAAAATCAGACATACAGTATAGAAATCAGCTGTGAGCTTGGACCGCTGTACTTGTTATTCTAGTACACTAGAGGGCAGCACTTTCTCAGCCAAGCACATCCTTGGCTAGTTCTGGGATCAATTTTGGAAACATTTGTAAAGTTTCTGGATGTCATAAAATGGTACGCCTCATTCACAAACCAATAACGCTGATTTTGTTACCGGTCTTTTTATGTATATTCAGGACCTGATTTGAGTTCTCTTCATTGTTCATCTTTGGGGTAGTACAGAGAAGAAATAAGTGTGTTATTCTGCAACAACCAATATGTTATTATGTTAAAATTCATTTTTAAAGTTTCCATTGCTGACGTAAAGGTGTTTTAGAAGGTGTCATCTTCATACTTGTACCCCCTGAGCCAGAACCAGCCTGCAGATAATCCTGGATATCCTCCGAGCCATGTTCCAGTCCTTGGATTGCCAAACCCTCCCTGCTAAATGTGGGCTTGTTTCATCAAGGACTGGTACATAGCAGTGCTGGTACTCTATATCCACTTGAACACCAGGCCTTTCCTGGCACTTTTTGTTTACAAGTAACAATCAGTATTATTTGCTCAAAAATTTCTTAGAACCTCCAAAAATTGTATTTTGTTAAAGCAGAGGTCCTGGAGAATAATTTGGTGGAATTTGCTATTTTTTATGTCACACAGTATTTGTGCAGTGGCTTTTTTGAAATTTAATGCAAAAAACACAATATGTACAGGAATCGCGGAGAAAAGTCCTGCCGATGTACTGCTTACCAGGGGCATCCCTAGTGTCGGTGTCACCCGGTGCGGTAACACTTGGTGTCACCCCTCTGACGATCCCCGCAGGATGGAGTTCAATCCATTATGCTCCCCAATCCTCAGATCCGATCCATTCTGCAGGGATCATCAGCTTGCAACCTATACAAGGTTAACTGATCTCTCCACGAGCTCCATGAAAAGGTAAGTTTTAAAGCAAGCCGACGATCCCCGCAGGATGGATCGGATCCGCGAATTGGGGAGCATAATGGATCAGACTCAGATCCATTATGTTCAGTCTGCAGATCCGATCCATCCTGCGGGGATTGTTGGCTTGCTTTAAAACTTACCTTTTCGTGGAGCGGGTCCGATGTCACCCCGTGGAATAGGTGTCACCCGGTGTGGCGCGCACCCCCCACTGCTGCTGGCTACATGGACAAATTGACATGTAACAGTTCTGGAGTATCGACTATTACAGCTACTGGCCTGCTATGGTGAAGTTGTGATTGCACAATCTTCCAGCTGAGTGCTTTATAACCATTTATACCTTTATGGTCCACCTGGTGTGGTGAGAGGCCCTTACATCTATATGTGGACGTGGTGTAGTCACATCGTGGTGTACCATTGCAACATAGATCGCACTTGGCACTTTATGTACACTGATTGTTTTTTTTGGAGAAGAAGGGACTTTAAGGGCCAGTTCACACTATAGAAAGCAGTCCAGATGTGTTCCAGATGCGTTTCTGCATGCGTGCTTTTGACATGTTCTGGTGCATTTTTGATGTTTTCCAGTTAATTTTCTCCTTTTTCTTCAATTTAAATAGGGACATGTGCGTTCTGGTGGGTTTTTGATGCATTTTACCGGGTTCCAGTACAGTTCTGGAACCCGGTAAAATGCATCATGCAAAATGCATTCTACTTTATTTTCCTGCATCCGGAACATACTGGAACTGAAAGCACTGAACTAGGACATTGACAACCAAAGCACACTGAAACACATGTAGTGTGAACTGGTCCTAATTGCCACATGAATTTGTAATGTATGTTTTACATGGAAACTTTACTTTTTACTTTATTTAAAAATTTTATTATTTGTTTTTTTTTTTTTAACTTTTTACTGACTGTATGAAAATTCACTGTTATATAATTATTGGATTTTTATTGATTTCTAGGTTTAATATTAGCGCTGTTATTTTGTTTTATAAATTGAACAGGTGTACCTAACAAAGTAGCTGGTGAGTGTATGTACACAATAATAAACAACTGTCATGGGTTTTTTTAAACCTTTTTTGCATCTCAGTACTACTGATTGTCTTCTGCAACCTCTTTTAGCCACTTCACATCTGGATCCACATTTCGCCAGTGTTGATTTTTCAGGCAATTTCCATTGAAATGGACAAATATTTACTGGTACTCATCATGTCAGCCTACTATGGGGGTCAGTTCCAGACATGGGACCCCTTAAGACCACCTCTCCAAAATCAATACAGTTAAATAGTTCTTAACCCCACAAAGTATCTTCCTCACTCCAGGATACTCCTGATGTTTTTTTTTTAAGAAAGAGAAAAAAAATTCCCTACCTGCCCACTTTGGTTCAGCCTTGGCAGGGTGGAAAACTCCTTGGCCGGGAGTTTTCCACCCTGTGGAAGTTCTCAGGAATATTTTTGTTGGTGCTCATGTTTACAGGTGGGTGCCCCCTGTTCTGACAGACCCAGAAGGAACTACTGGTGATCTCCTTCTTGCCATCACTCCCCCAGCAGACCTGCTTTGGAAGGTTGTCAGGCTTGTGAATCACCAAACTGGTCTGTTAAAAGTTGCTGTAAAAGAGGCCACTGAGTTAAAGGCCAAGACCAGTGTCAATACAGGATCCTAAACCCAGGTAGGTTGATTCAGACTCATTGTCAGAGGCTCCAAACAACACCTATACCTTTGATTCTTCCTCAGTAGTGTCCTTTGTCCTTGCGGTGAAATGGCCCATCGATTGGGATGAAGACCCATCTGTGCCTCATCAAAAAACACATCAATGCTTGTGAAATAACAAATATTGATTTTTTTTCCCCCCAAACCTTTGGGATATATTTATTGCAGCATCTGGACAATGTTGGCTTTTAGCACCAAATCCACTGAAACTACATGTACATACCTTTACCCTACTGTTGGACAAAACTGTCATAAAGTGTGCAGGGCTATAGCTGGATAGGGTCAAATTATATCTCCTGGGAATGCTGACAAGTGTGTCACTAATATATGAAAATAATCTTGCTTCTAAACCTCCCTGGGGTGCTGTCTGGGTTCCCCAGGGGTGCTGTGACCATGGGATCCAGTTTGCCCTGGATGAGCAACACCAGTTGACATGATGCTGTAGAGACAGTCATCAGCACCATAACAACTAATGATGCTCTATTGCCAGGACAATGGCAGCATTCATTATTATGGGGATGGGAGCCTTCTTGCCCACACCATGGGAACAGTTGAATTTGGCCCAGGGCAGGAGGCATGCAGGAGGGCTCTGATGGGAATGGGAGGCTTTGATGTGATGGGAGGTTCATATATAGGGGGCCTTTGATGTATAGGGGCAACTCTGATGTGATGATGGGCTATCATGTATAGGGGGCCTCTGATGTATAGAGGCAACTCTGATGTATTGGGGGCCTCTGACATGAAGGGTTGACTCTGATATGAAGGGGGGGCTGTAATATGATGGGGTACTTCCAATTTGATAGGGGAATCTTTGATGTAAAGTAAATTTTATCAAGTCAGTTGTGTGCATTGTCCAAGGCTCAGGTTTCCCATTGATAAGTAACATTTATGTGTTTTTTTGTCATTTTAGACTTGGATGCCTCAAGATTTAGCAAATTTTGAAAATCCATTGCAAATTTTGGAAACGTTGATAATCCAGTGCATGCCCAGCCTTTCGGCTCCAGCAGAGACCTGCAGCACATCTGTGCATTCAGGGGATTTCCGGCATATGCACAGACAACGTGGAAGCCGGGACCTCCATATTTGCGGTGTGGGAATGGCTAGAGCCCTGTCAGCTTTTTATTGTTGTTAGGGTTGCCACCTTTCCAGCAAAAATATACCAGCCACAGGGTGGCTTATTCTAAGGGATGTGGCCTCCACAGGATTTCTCTCATCATGGTTTTATAGGCAGTTTTAAGAAATGAGGTCTAGGGATGAACAAGAAAAAAAGTTAAAAATCTGTGAATCTAATAATTACACAATCTTCAAGAAAGAAACACAACATGTCTGTTGGGCTGCATTGCTCAATGAAGGCCCAATGCAATGACAAGCTGAAATCCATTGTTCTCAACAGGCCCAGTTCACACCAATACACAAAGCTGGTAAGAGCTGGACAAAAATGGAATATGCTACATTTCAATGCAATGCAACAACCTGCAATGTACAACACTGCACATTAAGGTATCCAAAAAATAGTATTTTGGCTTTTGCTTTAGAAAAAAAATTCACATTAATGTAACATTTAAAAAAATGGATGTCAATGCACATCAATTCAAATGCATTTAACATCTGGCAAGTAAACAATTCAGAGATTGACCATCCTTATTATTCATAGTACTTTGGTTCCAATTTTTTGGAGAAAAAAGAACCAAGTAAAGTATACAGCAGGGTGCCATACAGGATGATGAGCAGATTACAGAAGTAGTTGACATAAAGGACGGTGTGCAGATTATACCAGTAGACTGCAATGTACAGAGTACAGCAGTAGGTGATGTGCAGGATACCATACAAAGTACAGTGGTAAGTGACATACAATACAAGAAAGTGAATTCAGACATGAAAATGGGAACTACCATCCCTGAACAGGCGCCGAGCTTTTTAAATTGCAATTAGTGTCAGTGTATAAATAGTCAATGAGTTTGTTAGCTCTTACTTGGAAGCACTGACTAGGCTAGATACTGAGCCATGGGGATCAGAAAATAACCCGCAAAAGTCCTGCGTAACAAGGTAATGGAACTTTATAAAGATGGAAAAGGACATAAAGATGTCCAAAGCCTTGAATATGCCAGTCATCACTGCCACTAAGAAGTAGAAAATTCAGGGACCTCTTGATACCAAGCCAAGTACAGGTAGACCAAGAAAGATTGCAGTCACAACTGACAGAAGAATTGTTTAGGATACAAAGGGGAACCCATAGGTAACCACAAGAAAAATACAGGCTGCTCTGGAAAAAGACAGTGTGGTTGTTTTGAAGGAGCACAATATGATGACACTTGAACAAAAATGAGCTGCATGGTCGAGGTGCCAGAAAGAAGCCTTTACTGCATCAATGACACAAAAAGGGCTGCTTAGGCATGTCAAGGTGTTGTCAGGCATATTGTCACTTTTTTGTGGCATTGGTGCAGTAAAAGCTTCTTTCTGGCTCCTCGACCAAACAGCTCATTTTGTTCAAGTATCACCGTATTGTACTCCTTAAAAACAACCACACCATCTTTTTCCAGAGCAGCCTGTATTTCTTTTGAGGTTGCCTGTGGGTTTTTCTTTGAATCCCGAACAATTCTTCTGTCAGTTATGGCTGCAAACTTTCTTGGTCTACCTGACCTTGGCTTGGTAATAAGAGATCCCCAAACTTTCCACTTCATAATAGGTGATTTAACAGTACTGATTTCACAATTTCTGCCAGGGTATGCAAACTTTTGAGCACAACTGTATGCAGGCTGTCACTAGAGATTTGTACGATGGATAAATTTGTTTGTTACATTATGTTAATGATTTAATTTAGTAATATTTGTTTTCAGAATTCATTTCGTATATTTGGATTTCTTTTGTATTTTCCTAATTTTTAAATCCTTTCAAATTTCGGGAAGGTGGCTATATTCCTTTCTATTCTAATCTATTCTATATTTTTCTATTCTATTTTATTCTTTTCTTTGATATTCTATTCTTTTATTTTCTACTCTATTGTGTTCTGCTCTTTTTTATTCTATTACAGTGCCTTGAAAAAGTATTCATACTGTTTGAAATTTTTGACATTTTGTCGTGTTACAACCAAAAACATAAATATATATTTTTGGGATTTTATGTAACAGACCAACACAAAGTGGCACATAATTGTACAGTGAAAGGAAAATGATAAATGGTTTTCAGATTTTTTTACAAATAAATATCTGAAAAGTGTGGCGTGCATTTGGATGCAGCCCGCTTTACTCTGATACCCCTAACTAAAATCTAGTGGAACCAACTGCTTTCAGAAGTCACCTAATTAGTAAAGAGAATTTAATCTCAGTATAAATACATCTGTACTGTGAAGCCCTCAGAGGTTTGTTAGAGAACATTAGTGAACAAACAGCATCATGAAGGCCAAGGAACACACCAGACAGGTCAGGGATAAAGTTGTGGAGATGTTTAAAGCAGGGTTAGAGCATTAATTGGAGAAGCAGCCAAAGGGCCCATGGTAACTATGGAGGAGCTGCAGAGATGCACAGCTCAGGTGAGAGAATATGTCCACAGGACAACTATTAGTCATGCACTCCACAAATCTGAAAGAAAGCCATAAGAAGTCCCATTTACAGTTTGCAAGAAGCCATGTGGGGGACACAGCAAACATGTGGAAGAAGGTGCTCTGGTCAGCTGAGACCAAAATTGAACTTTTTGGCCTAAAAAGCAAAACGCTACATGTGGTGGAAAACTAACACTGCACATCACCCTGAACACACCGTCCCCACCGTGAAACATGGTGGTGGCAGCATCATGTTGTGGGGATGCTTTTCTTCAGCATTGACAGGGAAGCTGGTCAGAGTTGATGGGAAGATGGATGGAGCCAAATACAGGGCAATCTTAGAAGAAAACCTGTTAGAGTCTACAAAAAACTTGAGACTGGGGTGGAGGTTCACCTTCCAGCAGGACAACAACCCTAAACATTCAGCCAGAGGTACAGTGGAATGGTTTAGATCAAAGCATATTCATGTGTTAGAATGGCCCAGTCAAAGTCCAGACCTAAATCCAATTGAGAATCTGTGGCGAGACTTAAAAATTGCTGTTAACAGACACTCTCCATCCAATCTGACAGAGCTTGAGCTATTTTGCAAAGAAGTATGGTCAAAAATGATATGCAAAGCTTGTAGAGACATCCCCAAAAAGACTTGCAGCTGTAATTGCAGCGAAAGGTGGTTCTACAAAGTATTGACTCCGGGGGGCTGAATACAAGTGCATGCCACACTTTTCAGATATTTGCAAGAAAGTTCAAAACCATTTATCATTTCCCTTCCACTTTGTGTTGGTCTATCACATAAAATCTCAAAAATATATATTTATGTTTTTGGTTGTAACATTCGAAAATGTGGAAAATTTCAAGGGGTATTAATACTTTTTCAAGGCATTGAACATCCTATTCTTTTATACCCTATTTGATTCTGTTTTATTCAATTCTTTTCAACATTTTCAAATTGATTTAAATTCAAATTTCAGAAGATGGCTGTATTTGTTCTATTTATTCTATTCTAATTTATTCTGTTTTTTTCTTTTCATTATATTATATTCTATTTTATTATTTTCTATTCTATTATTTTATTTTCTATTTTTTTCTGTTCTATTCTTTTGTTTTCTATTCTTTTCTGTTTTATTCTACTCTGCTCCTTTATTTTTCTATTCTCTGTTATTATTTTCTGTTCTATTTTATTCTATTGTATAAATTTATATTCCTTTTTTTTCTATTCTATTCTTTTCTATTCTAAGTAGGAATCATCTTATTTCACTTTTATACCTTACTGTATTTACTGCGATAAGTTTTCAAATTCATTTTCAAATTCGTATAATTAATTTCGTTTGAATTTGTTGAAATTCATTACTATTGTTATTCGGAAATTTGGATATATCTTTGAGTAACAAAAATTTTGTCCTAATTTTTCTTTGTAACTAAATGAATTACAAATGTCTATCTGCCACCACGCCAGGGGCGGACTGACAACTCATGGGGCCCCCAGCAATAGAGATCATGGGGCCCCTGTGTCCTTGCCCAAACTCAAAAAAGCCTATGAAAAAGGTACCAGGGGCATCTCATGGGGCCCCCTACTGACCCCGGGCCCTTGGGCAGTGCCCGAGTTTCCAAATGGTCAGTCCGCCCCGGCACCACGCATGGGATCATGTAACTAGAACAGGGTGCTTCCCCAACTTTCATACCACCCATCCTGTTTTTAGACAGTCAACATTGATACATTCCATGGTGATTGGATCAAGGTGTCTGTGCTATCTTCCAGGCCCTCATCGGAATTAAAGAAGAGGTTGGAGAAGCTACAAAATGTCCAATTGATTGTGACCTACTACTACTAGCAACACAACAGGCATTCTGTTCTCTATCCTAAACTATTTGTCACCCTATCCAAAACTAAAAGAAAAACCTTTTGGCTAGAAATACATTTTAGTTGTACATGTCCCCACTTGGTGCATTATACATCAGTGGTTTATCCGATGGGTAGGAGGGGTTAGGGGTCTCCAGCTAGATGATTGCTGTGTATTTTTTTATGGACTTTTTTTTTTTTTTTCTTAGATATGACACCTGGCAGCTAGAGAGTTAACACATTATACTGTATCCAGATTTTCACAATATCTTATAAAAGAACTGCATTTGAATAAAACTTGGCAGGACTGTTGCCATTCTTTGTCCAACTTTCCATTCAGCCCAGTGTGATCCAGAAACATGAATAAGCAAAATTCTGCTTTAACACATACAGATTACACACCAGCCGGCCTTACAGTATGAAAATCAACGAGGCACTGGCTCCGCCTCTTACCTATCCAATCTTCAATGTGAAAAGCCATTCACACACCTGTCCATCTTTAGGTAAAGCCCCTCCCCCCCTCATCCCAACCTCTGGAACAAAGCCAGGAAATCTGGAACTCTTGGCAAGTAAGGGATTGTGGAAAAATGTGTGTAGCTAGAAAAAAAATCAACACCAGACAACAGTCAGGGTAATGAATATGGATATGTTCAGGAGCCCTGTGCATTCCCATTTACCTGAACAATTCTTGCAGAATGTTTCCAAGTTTCTGGGTCCGGTGGAAGATTTGCTGCGGTTTGTGAGCCAAGTATAACATATGGTGTAATGGAATATTTCTGACTGTTGCTTAATGATGAATAGGAGGCCCTGAGCTTGCTGGAACCACAGACACATATCATGCGGCAGTATCAGTGAATGGTGTGATAAGCTCAGCTTTCTTTCATACAGATATGTACGAAGAGCACCTGTTCATGAAGAGCTGACTTCTGTTAACACCTTTTATAAATGTTTGAGTAAGGGCTCATTCTACTGTGCAGCAGCTTTTGCCGCCCCTCTGAAAATTGATTTGCGGTGTATCGCTTTTCAGAGGGAATTGAACAGGCTGTCAATCAGCAATAAGGCTGAACCTGCGCACCACAGCTGTGTGCATTGCACTTACACTTAACTAGGTTGTGCTCTGTGGCAGGACCACGCCCCTAATGCAAAATGTGGTTTAATCTTTGTCACTTCGAAGCATCGCAGCCATGGCATGTGTACAAACCGGAAGAGCTGCATCTCCTTGGCAAAGATGAAGAGCTGTGATGTTAACAAGTGAAAGCAGCCTCCGCACACACAAAATTGAGGCCATGCCCTCAACACGTTTCAATAAGCTCCAGGGGTTGGGACGAAATGCGTTGGTGGAGTGGCTTCGATGGAGCAAGCTGAGGCGGCATTCATTTGTTAACATTACAGCCGGATGAGGTGTGCAGTGACACCTTTCTTCATCTTTGCCAAGTGCTTCAAGCGTGGACAGACTCACCCCCAGCTTGCACACTTATCAATCATCAGCATCCACTTTATAGGACTTCAGCAGCCTGAGAGGGGCCCCTAAGCATAATCAGGGTCATAGCTGCATCTCCTTGTTCAGGTGGGCAGTCGGGGGGGAGGTAAAACCACGTCTCAGACACCAGCCTTTATGGCTCCTCCCCCTACACACACTTTTACCTCACCCCCCCTGAACAAGCCCATTGGCACAACCCACAGTTTTAGGGAGGGTCTTTTTGTTTTTTTGCACTGAAAAATATCCAGCTTGATGTAGACCTCAGACTCCCAATATCCCAACTGTATATAAGAAGGTAGTGAAGGGCACTATCTCACAGGCCAGCCACTACCCAAGGCTTTGGAATGTGACCAATCACAGCAGATCAAATGGCAACTGTACACAATAAATGGCTTCCATTCATAGCCATTCATTGTGTACTATAGTGTTCATCTCTATGATTGCTCACAGTGATCATATGGTACAGATAGGGTTGAAAAAAAAAAGTGAACAAAAAAAAAAGTGAAAAAAATTAATAATATATATATATTTATTTTAACATACTGTCACCAGTGCAGTACAGCATCATCATATAACTGGTGTGGCAGTGATTAGGGACACTGACTTGTGACAGTATGTTGAAAAAAAAAAGATAATGTTCTTTTCTTTTTTTACAATTTGTTTTTTTACATACTGTGACCAGGGCAGTGCAGTGTTACCATATTAACACTGTACTACTCTGGGGAGGTGATCAGGATTTTTTTTTTTTTTAGCACACTATGATCGCTTATAACAGTGATAATCACTGTTATAAGCAACCATTTTTTATGAATGCATCCATTCATCCAGTGTGTACTGTTGTGGTTAGCTGTAATTGGCCACAGCTAATCACATGGTACAGATGGGCTGTGATTTGCCCTGTCTGTACCATGTGATCCCCATGATCAATCAGAGATCAACGCTATAGTGCACAATGAATAGTTATGAATGGAAGCCACTCATTGTGTACAATTGTCATGTGATCTGCTGTGATTGGTCACATCAATCACATGGTACTGGCAGTGGCCCGGTGCACTGATCTGTCATCCACTGTGTCCGAGAGTAGCGTTCACACTCATTCGGTGTGACAGCTCTGAAAGCTAAAAATTGGCCTGGGCAGGAAGGGGGTGCATTGTCAGGTATTGAAATGGTTAATTTTAGGTTAACCTGCACTTTTTCTGTTTCTACAAAGTCCTGATCCTGCCAGTGAAATTCACCCAATGGAGCTTTTTGTGATGATGTGGCAGCAATGCTGCACTGCTCATGTACCTAGATTGTACCAGGGCCAATGCTGAAAAAGAAGACTACTAGGACCCTGTATTCCACAGTGATGAGACCAAGATAACTGTTTTTGGAATTGATGGTTTCAAAACTGTATTGCTTCGCAAAGGTGAGGAGTAAAAAGAAAAATGCATGGTGCCTACAGTGAAACATGGTGGTGGCAGCATCCTTCTGTGTGGCTACATGTGCTGCTGGCGTTGGGGAGCTACATTTCATTGATGGTATCATGAATTCACAGATGTACTGCTCTATATTGAAAGAGAAGATGCTACCATCACTCCGTACCCTTGGTCGTCGTGCACTTTTCCAACATGACAATGATCCAAAACACACATCTAAGGCCGCTGTTGCATTTCTGAAGAAGAACAGAGTGAAAGTGATTCAGTGGGCAAGTATGTCTCCTGATCTGAACCCAAACGAACACCTGTGGGGAATTCTGAAGAGACAAGTTGAGCATCACTCTCCATCCAGCATCCAGGCTCTAAAAGAGGTCGTTCTTGAAGAATGGAAAAAGATAGATGTTGCAATATGTCACCAACTTGTTCATTCCATGCCTAGAAGACTTGGTGCTGTCCTTACAAATCATGGAGGTCATACAAATACTAGATGGAGTAGTTTTTGTTTTCATTTTTGCATCAGCTAATTTGAGTAAAGCTGAAGATTTTGTAATCTAAGTTATATTAAAAACCATATGTTCAGGTAATGTTCAGCTAAAAAAATGTTCTATAAAACTCAGTTTTGTAAAAAATGTATAAATTGTTCTTGTGTTCATTGAGATATTGATTAAAATCTTACTTTTCAAAAGGGGTGTACTCAATGATGCTGAGCACTATATGTAAAGCATGTAAATTGACAGAGCTATATAAGTACCTGTAATAATAATTTGGGTTGTGTTAACTAATGCTTGCCAGATGCCTTCTCCATGTTGGTTTTCTATTGTATGGATTCTTGTACTATCATCTTGGCTAATAATGTTTTCAAAATGCATCTCAAATGCGCTGTAAATGCCATAGCTGGTGTTTCTATTGACATGAATGAAGGCATTTGGGGAACAGTAAAGCCAGCCGAACATTACACACAAGATACATTTTGGCACAATGAACGTGAACTACATTGTCAGCTGGAATGGATATAATTGGTATAGAGTAGTGGTTGTCAACTTATGAGCCAAAGGGGGTCTCAAATGTGGCCCCCGACATCACCAAAGGACCTAACACAATGTTAAATATACGTAATGCTTGAGAGGACTGGCAGAATCTGCAGATCTAATAGATGAAATGAGGGTCAGAGAGCATGGACATATTGTATTTTTGGTTGGGGATGGCTGTAGAAGACAATATGAAACTGGGAACATGTTACATAAGGCTAGTAGAGATCAGTGCTAGTACCCTAATCTTCAGTATGTATCCACTACAGACTGCTGAGGGCCACACATCATATACCGAAGAGCTGCATGTGGCCCCCGGGCTACAGGTTGGGCTCCAGGGGTACAGAATGTTGACTGGTGTTCATGAGACTTTAAAAACGCAGATGAAATGCCTGTTCTTGGCACACGTGTAAACTTACCCTGTATGAAAGACATAACTGTATGTTAGGTTTCTTTTAGACAGGCAGTAAGTGTAAAACCGCATGAAAAGCGATTCACCATGGACAGGCTGACAGGTGTTCAAGAGGCTCTATTGCCACCTCCTGACGCCTGATTTTTGACTTTTTTTTTAAATTTCCAGACTGCATTTTTACATTGCTGGACCATGCTGCAACTGCGAGCTAATTTCAATGGGCGAGTTTGACAGGTGACGTCGTCTGTCAAACTCTGCAGCCTAAGTGGAAAATTATGTGGTAGTGAAGCAAAGCATTGCTGCTGCAGCCTGTGTACAGCCCCATCAGACTGTCAGAATTGCAGTGGGTGACCAGGAGGTAGTAAAACCACGGCACAGCCACTTATTTTTACCAACTCTGTCTGTGTGAAAGAGCCCTCACTGATGTAACTGTGTTGCGTGTGCACACTATGCCTATACCCACATGGAAGAAAAATATATTTTAAATATATTTCAAAAATATTCTTCCCAAATATATTGGCATGTATTTGAAATACTACAATTTTGGCCATATTCTATATATATATATATATATATATATATATATATATACACACACACACTGTATGTTGAAATGCGTTTTTATTACAAAATATATGAAAAAATATTTTTAAAAATACATTTTCAAATATACTGTATGTCTTTAAAAATATATGTAATCTACATTTTTGGAATGCATTTACAATTACAAATATATGTAAAATATATGTTAAAATAACTTATTTATATGTAAAAAAAAATCTGAAAAATATATTTAAAAAAAAATATATTTAAAAAAAATATTTTTCATTTATTTTATAATATATTAATATATTTATTTTATAATATATACACACACACACACACACACACACACACACACACACACACACACACACACACACAATATATAAATATATATATATATTTTTTGAATACGACCAAAATTGTGTATGAAGAATATTTTAAAATATATTTCAAATATATTTTTCTTCCATGTGGGTACATGCTTTCAGTGCTGTCAGAGTGAAACCTATACAGAGGATACCACAGCGCATAATGTAATGATGTGATTTCTCATTTCTCAGGTCTGAAAGTGAGCAAATGAGTAATCACAATGATGTGATTTGTCCTTAACCAACCCCAAGAACTCCCTATGAAGATGATAGCAGGTACTAAAACTAATAGATAAAAAAACACACAACAACCTAATACTTTTTAAAAAAAATATTCAATTCTACAGGGGGAATCTGATTGGTTGCTGTTAGTAATCAGGAGTCTAGCACTGCAACTACGATCCACTGATTATGATTGCAATGCTCTGCAGGCTCCTATTAAAAAAAAATAAATTATAATAATTAATGTAATTTTTTTTCTGCAGAGATAGGCACTTTTTCTTTTCTTTTTTTTTTTTGCAAAAGGTGGACTTATGCAGGCCATAGATGGGTCGAAAATCGGCCGATTTTTCGGCCGAAAATAAAATCGGCCGATTTTCGGATCGTTAGTGGGCTATTTGTTCGGCCGTTTTTCGGTATTTTGGCCGTTTTTTTTTTTTGGTAAAGTTGGAAAAAAATCGTCCGAATTTGCCGATCGGCCGATTTTCGTGGCAATTAGTGGGCAAATCGGCCGATTTTTTACCGATAAAAAATCTGCGCATGAGCAGTGACCTGCAAGAGGAAGACAAAAAGAAGAAAAAGAAGAAGAGGATGAGGATGAGGAAGAAGATGAAGAGGATGAGGATGAGGATGAGGAAGAAGAAGAAGAAGAAGAAGAAGAAGAAGAAGAAGATGCGGATGATGAAGAAGAAGAAGAAGGAGAAGAAGAGGATGAAGAAGAAGAAGAGGATGAAGAAGAAGAAGAAGAGGATGAAGAAGAAGAAAAAGAAGAAGAGGATGAAGAAGAAGAAGAAGAAGAGGATGAGGATGAAGAAGAAGAAGAAGAAGAAGAGGATGAGGATGAGGAAGAAGAAGAAGAAGAGCATGAGGATGAGGAAGAAGAAGAAGAAGAGGATGAAGAAGAAGACAAGGATGAGGATGAAGAAGAAGATGAGGATGAAGAAGAAGAAGAAGAGGATGAGGATGAAGAAGAAGAAGAGGATGAAGAAGAAGAAGAAGAAGAAGAGGATGAGGATGAAGAAGAAGAAGAAGTAGGATGAAAATAAGAGGAATTCCAGTCCAGCAAAAAGTGTCCCTGCAGAGAGCTCCGCTATTTCTTTGACAGTTCTCTGACAGTTCCTTGACATTTACAGCCGTTGCAACATTGTATCTATTTGTTTCCGAATAAAAACATCTGTATCCTAAATGGAAACAAATAGATACATTGTTGCAACCTCTATAAATGTCAAGGAACTGTCAGAGAACTGTCAAAGAAATAGCGGAGCTCTCTGCAGGGACACTTTTTGCCAGCTGTAGACGGAATGAAAATCAGCCGATTTTTTTTACCATTGGTGGTAACGTCGGCCACTTGAACGACCGATTGTTCGTTTTTTTAAAAGAAAAATCGGCCGATTTTCGACCCATCTATGGCTTGCATTAGCCTTTAAACTTCAGATTGTACTGTTGAGCTCTGTAAACATTTAAGGATGCAGTTTAGACTGGTCAGGTAAATGTGAAAAACAGCCTGCCGTCTGGAAATGAAAAGATATTTGTTTGTTATATTTTTAATATGCTTTATTAATAAAGAAACATTTATAAAAAAAAGTTATTTCATGTAAACAAAGCGGAACTTCATCCAAAAGTCAAAGTTTTGCTTGATTGCCTCATTTGGCACTATTTAGGGGTGTAGCTATTTTGACAGGTACCCGATCCCACTTCCGGCTGATATTTCAGCCCCTCCTCTTTTCTCCCGCAGCCTTTTGGGACACACACAGACCCTGGAAGACTGTGGGACCAGTCACACAGCACGGCTCGCACATGTGCAGTAGGAAATTGTCTGTGAAGCATGTGCAGTGGACAGTGGTCAAACAGAAAGCAAGGCCCCATTGATGACATTGGGAGAGCCAATCTGAAGTGCTGAGTTGTCATTATGACAGTCCTGCTTTTCATTAATTTAGGAATAAATGCAACAGTTGTAGCTAGTAAACATGAATTAGCTTTCTGTGTGAGCTGTTAACCTACTGAAAATATTTACATATACAGAAAGTTCTCTAAAAATGCACCATGCATGCAGGACTTTTGGTGGACTTTCAGAAAAAAGCACCAAACATGCAGGATATAATGGGAATCTATTGGTAACAGCCAAACTGAAGCGTGGCAGTGTGAAAGCAGCCTTAGAGGTAAATCACAGAATACAATTTCACTCTGGATGAGTTACAAGATACCTTGGTTCTCAGATGGATGAAAAGATTTAGGTTATCATTGGAATTCTGCTTCCGTTTCCCCATACTTGTTATGACTAAATTGCAATAATCTATCCATATTGAAAAAGCTCACCATCCTGTTCAGTTTCCCATGGAGCAAAACAAGGTAATGCAAGGGCTTTCATTTCTGTGCTGGCCCAGCCAAGATATATTTGGAGATGCAAGCTTCATCTGTCTAATTTCCTGAGGGGGCAGGTTGCAATTTGGCACCCGTGGTGCTACAGGACCTTGTCTCTGCGATGGGCCCCAGTTTCATATTATTCACAGCAAGGGAGAGGAATAGAGTCACTACTGTTAGCCCCTCCTAAAATCCAAAGGCTTGTGCTGGACGTGCATTTGTTTGCTTCCCGTATAAGTCCGTTGGAACCTAAATGCAGGTTGATACAGCTTAGAAGGAAGTCAAAAGCAGTTCAGAAGAAGGTCAATTGCAGGTAAAATGCACCTCTGAATAAACTCTGAATGATCTCAGAAGTGTCTTGAACTGATGTCAAATGAAAGTTGCATTTATCGTTTGACCCAAACCCCAAAAGAGACCAAACAGGTCGGGCAGAGCCATAGTGGCCTATTTTATGATACTGTGTTTTTTATATGAACTGTTGCAAGGATTGTAACAAAGAGGGACTGGACAATAAAAGGGATTTGTGTGGTTCCTCTATCTCCCATACGTAATCAGGAACAACTAAGGCCAGTGAAGAGGTGCAGAGCTAGTAGATGAGAGCCACAGAAGGAGAAATTGGAATGCTCCTATGCAACGCTCAATCCTTTGTAAGGACATAACGTTTGTGTTTGCTGGCTACTAACCAGAAGTGCCTACTGACCTGCATATTGGCATACATGGTTTATAACAAGTAATAAGTGATCCCATTGGTCTACTCACAAGTTTATATGCTTCCTCAATACTTTCCTGGGTTCGATCAGCCAATGTAACCAGCTCCCTTCCATAGAAACCTCAACTTCAGTTCATGCTCTGACATTCTTATCAGTAGGTCTTACAAAGCTGATCTGCAATTTCATGGCCAACTCTTGTCAAGGCAGCACACAGAACTAGCACCATTAAAAACTATAGCAAAGTTGTGCATAGGCTCAATGCATGTTAAACTGCAAAGGTGCAAACAAGACCTGAAGGCAGGAACAGGGGAAGCTTAAGAGAAGCACTACTCCTTTCTGCAGAAACTTGCTGTTTACTATAGTCTTCTATAAGTCAGGCTGAATGGAAACCTTGGGGAAACTAGAGACAAATGCACTGAGACAGACAGGCAACACATAGTGGGTGAGCCAGTTAGACTGGTTAAACTTCAATGCTTGCAGCTATTGTGAATGGTATGTTTTAATAATAGCAATATTAAAAAGGATCTGTCATTAAGCAAAACACCTGACTGAGAATCGTAATCTTTCATGCAGAACCCTGCTAGATCCTGAGTAGTCACTAGTGATTAGGCTGAGCTTCGCTAAATCTAATATCTTGGATGCAGTCTAGGAATCAGTAAAGCATTTGCAACACTTTTCTGGCAGTATGGTTCCATTAGACAGGGCTGGACTTAATTAATAAAAGCCTTGCAATAGTGGATAGGTCCTACACTTGCGAGAATAAGATACTGCTTCTTGTTCAATATTTTTTTTTTTATTTCAAGTGTTATCTGAACATACATAGAAACATGAACATATTCATAACATTTCTTCGTATTTCAAAAAAGGAAACATCCTGATACATTAGGCTGAGCTGAAATATATACATTGTATAAGGACCACCTATGTAATATTAGTGGGTAAGTGGTACATCAGTTTGGACATTTCCCATATATCAACATATTAACATAAATGAAGCATGCTAGGCAAATTGAGGAAGGTAGCAAAGAACAGTGAGGAGAAGGATAGGGAGGAAGAGGATGGGGAAGGGGTTGAGTACCTTGGAGTTTAAGAAGGCTAATGGAAGACCTAGGGAGCTGAACCTAAAGATGTTAAAGATATCCTAAGTCTATCAGGTGAAGATCAAAATCTGGTGGTAAAAACTGTGAGACCCAGTGGTGGGTGGGGCCTCCTCCCCTATGCACACCATGGTGACTTCTTGTGAACACCTTCCTCAATGCCCGGGGCCAGGTGGGGGCTGCATTCATGTGAAAGCTGACATTAAAGTGAAACTCCTGCTTAGAGATGAGCTGTACAATTTATAAAGCAGTATAACCTACAGGGTATCTCTATGAACTGTGCTGTTCTGTGTCACTACACACCTTTACTCCATGATTGTTGGATTTAGGAGGGACATCGCTGAGCCTCTACCCTCACCAGTCCAGAGTAACTCTGCCTCCTCAATCTCAGTTACAGAGTTGTGTGCAGCTGTCCACTAGCGTCAACCTCATTTGTGCACTTCTTTAACTCCTTTTGGCTCCATGTGGCAAGGTATAAGGTATTCGTACAGTGTGTTGAGTCCCAGATAACTCTTGGGGGCACTGAACCCCTTGTTACCGGAGGACCCATCACTTACACCAGGTACCGCTGCTGCCTGGCTGCTTACCATCTTCCCACCAGTTCATGGTTTCCCGTGGCAACTACTCTCCTCCCACATTAACCCCTTGTAGTGGCCTTATTATTTCACCCTATGTGTGCTTCACTGGCTCTGTTCTCCTAGATACACCCTGTACAGTACCTTCATGCACACTTTTGAGTAACTTCAGACCAGGCTTAGAGTAGTTCAAGAACCTTTACCAAATGTTTTGCAGCATTACCGTATTTAGACCAGACACAACTTTCCTAGCTAACAAACTTTTGGCTGCCCAGGCATACCTGTCCAGGTGCTAGTCCACTACTGGTGGTTCCTCAGGCGGGTGTTTTTTGGTTGCTATAGGTTACATCCTTCTGGCATGGACCTTGTAACTTCTTCTCATGTGGTCCTCTTCAGAACTCCAAGGTCTCCTGGACCCAGCCTTCCCCCTATTTATTTGTAACATATGGAGGGGGACAGGCTCAGAAAAAGCCCAGGAAACCGCAGACTAACCCTTTCCCCACCTGGGCAGCTCAGTCAGATTAACTAGCATCAAACTTCCCTAGTAGGCACCTGCCTACACATGGGTCCCAAATGTCTTTAAACTTGTGCATCATGTCAGAAAGTTTTAAAACCAGTTTCTCATTAGAGAAAGTCTGATGGATCCTATTTTTCATTTCAGCCAATGAGGGTCAGTTTGATAACCAGACTCTTGCTGTCATCTTTCGGTAGCAGTTAAAACATGAGTTATTTATTTGAACTGATGGATCATTAGACGATCTGGTTTAGGATTAAGTAGTGTCTCTCCTAGCAGCATGGGGATAGCAATATTGAACAGCGTGGTTAGTATATTATATATTTGGGTACAAAGTGTATGGACAAGTAGGCAACAAAGCCATGTGTGTTCATAGGTTCTCAGAAAGCCACATCCAAGGAAGCAACATCCCGTTTATAATCAGTTTCTAATGCAAGGACATTCTGAGAGCTTGATCTGATAGTGTTCAAATTTGGGTCCACTGTTTAGGTTTTTTTTTTTTTCAAATTCTTTATTTAGATAAAGTATCTAACACAATAATGCAATATCAATCGGTGGTAACACTGTGTAGAGAACAAAATGTTACACAATACAAATCAGGTAGAATAAGCACATAAAGTCTAAAGTGCAGAGTTACATAAAAAAAGGCATGTCAAATACCGGATCCTGGGAAGGACGTAGTATGGATTCATCCAATGAAAATACTGAGGTAACAAGCCATTACGATCCTGTTCTGCTACACTGCCGGATATTGGCCGTAGCATATGCCCGCATTGTTCAGGTTCTATAGTAAACACTCTCTGGCCTTGATCCTCTTGTTGTACAACTGACTTCTGGCAGGCCCTACACTACATCAACATGACTATATGAACATGTGGGCAACTGCAGGCCATTGCCATAGTCATGTTGATGTAGTGTAGGGTCTGCCAGAAGTCAATAGTACAGCAAGAGGATCAAGCTTGGAGAGTGTGGGAGGTCATTTCGGCACCTTAGTTCAAAAGGAGTCAGGATGGTTTCATCAGTAGTGGGACAAGTCATTGAAGTAACAGAAAAAAGGTTGATGGAGGAGCCCCTGCTGCTGTCAGAATACACTGAACAGTGGCTGTGGCTAACCAGCTGCAACCACTGAATGAGAAAAATTTTCTGAATATGTCCCTTTGACAGAAGTTCATTAAACGAATACATTCTGTCAAGCGGTGACTACCACACACTGATCAAAATTTAGATGCATCAGCAGCTAAAATTTAAAAAAAAAAAAAAAAAAAAAAAGACTGAAAACAGAAAACGAAAGCAGCCCTCACACCTAGGGATTGGTAAACTACAATATATTACAATTTTAGTTTTGGATTTAGATAAACTCTAAGCCCTAAAAAGAATGGCAAACAATACAAAAACACATGTATCATGCAGTTTTGTGCCTTTTTAGCACATCTGCACTATGGAAGATCTCCATGTTTCTCCCGCACCTTGTATAATGAACAGGGGCGGACTGACCATTCGAGCACTTGGGCACTGCCCGAGGACCCGGGGTCAGCAGGGGGCCCAATGAAATGCCCCTGGTAACTTTTATAGTCTTTTTTGGGTGTGCTTTGAGTGTGGGCAAGGACACAGGGGCCCCATGATCCCCTATTGCCCGGGGGCCCCATGAGTTGTCAGTCCGCCCCTGATAATGAACGAACATTCAGTAGGTACACACATTACCCTAAATCCATAAATGTGAAAAGGACCCTCAGATCATTTTACCTCCTGGCTGCCATTCTTTTTCTATCTTTCTGTGACTAAAGTAGAGACTTTCTGCAGGCGGACAATCTGTAAAGCAAATAGAGTGTGTGAAAGAGATTTATGTAAAATGATACTTACGTATGTTTATCTATGTATTATTCTTTGCCATTTTCCCTGACCCCGGTTGCTTGTTAGCCGGACATGAGCTTCCTTGAGACAGCGTTTGACATGTAAATAATATCTTGTGGCCTGAACTGATGCTCTTACGCTAGCATTTCCTAATCCACTGAATGCAGCTAACACTATTTCTGTGCAGGGTCTGTGCCAAATACTTCCAGGCTGATAAGACATGTGGGACTGGGATGAATAGTAAATGGCAATTCACAGCTTATTGTCTCTTATGATTCCCATATAGATTTATTTATTGTATTTTAAGGTACTTATATAGCACCATCAATTTACACAGTGCTTTACATACATATATTGTACAGTCCCTAACCCTCAAGGGGCGTACAATCTAAGGTCCCTAACTTACATTCATACATACACATACTAGGGCCAATTTAGACAGGAGCCAATTAACTTACCAGCATCTCTTTGGAGTGTGGGAGGAAATTGGAGCACCCAGAGGAAACCTACGCAAGCACAAGGAGAACATGCAAACTCCAGGCAGGTGGTGCGGATTTGAACCAGTGACCCTAGTACTGCCAGGCAGAAGTGCTAACCAGTAAGCCACTGTGCTGCCAAGATGGACTTCAGGATCATCTATCATCTCCTTCATACTCCCAGCATGAAGACCTGGAACTGTACACAGAAGTACAACAAAACATGGGGGTTCCAGTGATCAGTAATCATTAGTTTTCTGCAATCCAATCCTCTATCCTCCACTAAAAAAAAAAAAAAAAAAATCTAAATTGTGTTTGCTTTTAACATTCATGTTTGGAATGGATGGACTTGTCTGAACAAAAACCACATCTACTCTTAGAAGTTTGTTGAAAAATTTTTCATCTTGCCCTTTTGAAGTTTCTCATCACTTCAGTCGAAAACAAACATCACCTTGGCCCCACTAACAATTAGAAAATCAATCAAACATTCTTAAAAACATTTTGAGAAAAATTCTATTAGTGTATGGAAATCTTTAATCCTAATACACACGATGAGAAAATCTAACGAAAAATACCGCTTTCTAAGTGATTGTCCGATAATATGATCATTAGTACACAGCTTTCAAGAATCACAACAATTCATACGAAATGATCCAAAGGGACAAGCACAAATTTCTCATACGATAGCAGAACGAACGATTTACGTTTAATCAGTACAGTATTCGTCCCAAAACAATGGAGCAACAAAGGCCACATTACAAAACAATACTTTCAAAGTTGTATTTTGTCTTAAGAGAATTTTCGGAACATTAGTAATCTCTTCATTTTCAATATGAGACTAGCATGTGGGGAAAAACAAAAACGGCTGGCCATTCATCTGATATTCTTAACGCATGTACGAGGCTTAAAGTATAACTAAAGGCAGAACTTTTTTTTTTTAGTTTTGGATAGAGTGGGGAGGGATTAGAATCTCTGTCAGCTTTTATTGCTCTCTGTGCCCCCGTAAGGGAGATTCTCCCTCTCTGTTTGTTCTGTTTACCATTATCATTGAAAGTGAAAGTAAAAGAAAATCACACATTTTTGGATTGTCCCCAAAAAAAGTAATAAAGGGGAAATCTTCCAATGGGGACACTAGTTCTGGTGACCTGGGGGTCCCCAAGGAATTCCCCTAATTTTTAGGGATTTCCTCTCATCTCCTGTTTGGCTATAGGATAGAAAGTGAAGTGAAATCGCCACAAAGGGACACAGATGGGGAAAAAATATCTGACAGGGCTTATAACCCTCCCTTGCCCTATCCAAAATGGGAAAGAAAGTTCTGCCTATAGTTCTACTTTAAGTCTGAATGCAGTCACATGGTCATCGTCAGTATATACTGTACTCTGGCAATCACACTCTTGTAGTTTCTCCCGTTCTCACTAGGTCAGTCAACAAAGTTCTATTCGGAATGGAAGAGTCATGGGCGTTTCCAAGCAACTAAAGCCACACACACTCAAATACATCAGCATATCTGCAATGTGTTTGGGTTGTTGTTGCCAAGTAAAAGGGCTTTTCTTTTCTCCTGTTTAGTACAGTCTGTCAGAGTCAGCTTCTACAGGACTGAACAGTTGGTGAGCTATGAGCAATCCAGACGTTGTAACCCTAAATGTTGGGGGTGTGAAGTTCACCACATTGGCTTCAACACTTCAGAGGTTCCCAGAATCCAGACTGGCACACATGCTGGATGGCAGCGATCGGGATTTCAGGCTTGTAAACGGTCAGTTCTTTGTAGACAGGGATGGCTCCTTGTTCAGCTACATACTGGACTATCTCAGAACTTCTCACTTGACTTTACCCTCTGACTTCTCGGAATATGAAAGACTTCAGAGGGAAGCAGAGTTCTACCAACTTCAGGCTCTGGCTGAACAGCTAGGCCAGGAGAACTTTTACCGGCCCAGACAGGAGATCTTGGAAGTAAGGTTCCTCCTGCAAGAGACACATGCTTTCTTCCGTGTCTTCTGCTCATGCAGCAGTACAGTTGAAGCTCTTGCTGACCGTATTGTAATGTATGTAGAACAGCCAATTGGAGGTCAAGGATGGAACTTCCCATTTTCCAACCAGAAACCTCTTGCTCCTGTGCCTCTACAAAGACCCTCACATCATGACCTTATCTTCCAGTGTGGAACAGACTTCGCAACAGGAGATCAATTTGGAGCCAGGTAAATTGCAGTTTATTTGTTAGTATCTCATAGTGGTTCTGAAGGCTCAAGGTTTATCTTCATGCATTCTATGCATGAAGGTAAAAATCCTTCTGTGTGCAGCATCACTCCCAGCCACCCCCCCCCCCCCTTACTCACCTAAGTCCCCTCTCGATCCAGCGATATGCATAGGAGTCTCAGCTATCTCCCTTTTCTCATCAGCTGAGACAGAAGTGGGAGCCATTGTCTCCCACTGCTGTCAATCACAGCCAGTGAGCCAATGAGAAGAGAGAGGGGGCAGGGCCGTGCCTCCATGTGTGAATCGACACATGGAGCAGCATGTGCCACCATAGCAAGCTGCTTGCTGTGGGGGCACCCAACAGGAGGGAGGGGCCAGGAGAGCCTATGGGGGACCCGAGAAGAGGAAGATCCAGGCTGCTCTGTGCAAAACTACTGCACACAGCAGGCAAGTATAGACATGTTTCTTATTTTTTCTTAAAAAAAAAAATAAAAAAATAAGCCTTTAGAATCACTTTAACAGCTTCTATACCGGGCACTTTTACCCCCTTCCTGCCCAGGCCATTTTTCAGGTTTCAGCGCTCTCACACTTTGAATGACAATTGCGCGGTCATACAACACTGTCCCCAAACTAAAATTTTATCATTTTCTTCACACAACTAGAGCTTTCTTTTGATGGTATTTAATCACCACTGGGGTTTTAATTTTTTGCTAAATTAACAAAAAACAACCAAAAATTAAAAAAAAAACAAAACACGTTTTTCTTTGTTTCTGTTATAAAAGTTTGCAAATAAATAATTGTTCTTCATAAATTTAGGCCAAGATGTATTCTGCTACATGTCTTTGGTGAAAATAACCCAAACTAGGATGTATTATTTAGTTTGTAGGAAAGTTATAGAGTTCACAAACTATGGTATAGATCTGAATATTGATCAATCCTGAAGTACTGACAGCCAATCTAATTTCTTGAGGTCCAAGAATGTCACAACAGTACAGATATCCCCCAAATGACCACTTTTTGCAAAGTAGACAGTCCGATGTATTTCATAACAGGCATGGCGAGTTTTTTTAAGTTGTAATTTTTTTGTCATAATTTTTCAGAAAATGAAAAAATTAAAAAAATTATTTTCACTATTTTTTTTTTTTGTGCAGTACAGCATCATCATATAACTGGCATGGTGGTGATCAGGGACACTGACTGGTGACAGTACGAAAAAAAAAATTGATAATTGTTTTACATTTTTTTATTAGTTTTAATTTATTAAAATTTTTCTCTTTTTTTAAGATTTTTTTTTCATGTTTCACTATGACCAAAGTAGTATAATGCTACCATAGTAACATTGTACTACTTTGGGGAAGTGATCAGTATTTTTTTTTTTTTTATTTACACAATTTGCTTATAGCAAAGAATTACGGCCGGTGACAGATCGCGCCGCAGAGTGGCCCTGCGGGCAGGCACACTGCGTATGCCTGAAAGGACGCCATATGGCATCCACCCGGAGGCACCAGCTGTTCGCCCGGCCTCCATCTGGCTATAAGCCGGGCGGCAACTGGTTAATGAATTCAAAAGGTCTAGCAGAGCCATTCTGACCCTTTTCAGCATGGAGGACCCCTTAAAATAACTTTCCGGTCTCAGGGAACTCCTGTTAAAACTTACTATATCTACAACTCATGGTACATTAGTGAGATTGTCAGTGGGAAGAATGCTCCTTACACTTTTGGTCATTGAGAAGAATTACCCTCTTACAGATAGCTAAAAAGACCCATGTTGTCAGTGGAAAATTATCTGAGAGGTTGAAATTGCTCATTGCTCAAGGAACCCCTAGCAAGCTCTGGAGGAACACTAGGGCTTCAAGGAACCCAGGTTGAGAAACCCTGGTCTAGCGTATACAAGTATACAAAGGACTTCAGATTTTACAAGGTTATAATTTAGCATTATTTATTGTAAACATGTGACAACTATAATGTGTTCTCCAATGATTTAAAGCAGAACTCCAGGCAAACAGCTAAATACACAGATGAAATACATACTGTATATGGCGGCTGTTTTGTCTGCTAAAGGATTTGTATTTTTGTCCAAGTCCTGAGCTTTACGTAGCTATACTATACAGCACAGCTCTACCTAGCTGGGGAGTAGACCTGTTTTTTTTCCTGCTAAAACGTAGGCTCCATTCACATTAGGGCATTGCAAATCGCAGGCGGAATCGCCGCAACTCTGTTCGCGATTTGAAAAGAGACAATGTGAAAACGTACGATCGTGTTTGGCACTTGAAAATGCAGGATGTTTTTGCTGCAATCGCAGCATGTTTTCCCACCATTGAAATGAATGGCACCTCCAAACGCAATCACACGTTTTCACTTTGCCACATCACTAATGTGAATGGAGCCTTAGTGCTCCTTCAAACATGTGGCGGTAAAAACAGGCAGCTGCCCTCTTGAACTGTCCCAATACAGCCAGACGAGGCTGTACAGATGCCACGGCTCTGGAATTTTTAACTCGGGGTGCAATTTGACAGGTTGTACTATCTGTAAAACTGGCCAAATGAGTTTAATAGGCCCGCTCAGCAATGGCTTGCAATGCACACAATTTTGATACGGTAGTATGGTATTATAGAACTAAACCATGTGGTGAGGTGAGGCTCTCTCACTGCCTGTCAAATGCCCTCTGAAAGGCAAGCCAAACACAGATCACTTCTCATACGGCACTGCACTCCACTGCAAGTGTGAAAGAGTCCTTACAAGTCTGGACAGTGAAAGCAAAATCTGTAAAATGATGAACTCATCTTTCTTTCACTCTGCTCTCCTCTCTTGTCATCATGTCTCCTTGCCCTGCAGCACAATCTTCCATACCATTCTTACCAGAAGCGCATTTGTGAGTACAGGCACTGATATTGAATGAGAAGGCCTGGCTAGCAGTCTCCACGCTAATTCATCCCAAAGGTGTTTTATCAGGTTGAGGTCAGGACTCTGTGCAGGCCAGTCAAGTTCCTCCACCCCAAACTCACTCATTCATGTCTTTATGGACCTTGCTTTGTGCACTAGTGCAGTCATGTTGGAACAGGAAGGGGCCATCCCCAAACTGTTCCCACAAAGTTGAGAGCATGCAATTGTACAAAATGTCTTGGTATGCTGACACCTTAAGAGTTCCCTTTAAAGGGGCCAAGCTCAACCCCTGAAAAACAACCCCACACCATAATCCCTCCTCCACCAAACTTTACACTTGGCATAATGCAGTCAGGCAAAGTACCGTTCTCCTGGCAACACATCCCAGAACACGTCTTCACTGCTCTAGAGTCCAGTGGTTTACACTTGGAGATGTAAGGCTTGGATGTAGCTGCTTGGCCATCATGATACCATGCTTGAATTCACTGAGCTCCTGAGAGTGACCCATTATTTCACAAATGTTTATAGAAGCAGTCTGCAGCCTAGGTGCTTGATTTTATACACCTGTGGCCATGGAGGTGATTGGAGCACTTGAATCCAATGATTTGGAGGGGTGTCCCCATACTTTTGGCAATATAGTGTATATAGAACATGGATAGAACTCAAAAGATTTCCCCTTACGTTCTGGTCTTCTGACCTGGGTCCATAAGTGATGGGAAAACAGCAATGAGGAAAGTGATGTAATCAACATGAGGTATGTAGATACCTTCTCTTTTTAAGAAGGCTCTACTGTGTTTTGTAGTATAAGAAACCAACATCATTTGAAGTTGAATTGTTTCAGTCTGTTTAACTCATTGCTGCAGGTATGTGTCTATAAAGCCTGATCAGAGGAAACTACTGAATGGAACCAACGTTCTGGGACTTTTGCTGGACATCTTGCTGCGAGAGGGCTTTAGCTTGGTGAGCACAAGAGCTGTATCAGCGGAGGAGAAGGTAGAGTGTTATACATTCCAGAGGAAGAAAAGACCTGAAATCCTCACCATCGCTGAAGATTACAAACAGGAAAAGAACATCAATATTCAAGTGAAACCGAGCAAGTCAACTAAAAAGAAATGATGACCCTGTTTATCCCATTAGGAGAAACATCACTTGTACTGACCATTACATAACCACCAGTAAGAATACACTCGTTTTTCCAGTATGCGGCATTGTTTCCAAAACAGGTTGGGTTATCCATGTGTAACAATGAACGAGCATTACACACTGCGCTTTCAACCTTTACACTGGGATTAGTATTCATGGTAGTGGAATGGTTAGCATGATTACCTTGTAAGTCCTAGGTTCAATTTGTACCAGACATTATCCGAATATTTCTTACCATGCTTGTGTTGGCACCTCCATAATCTAAAAATCATAGGTTAGCTGGCTTCTGAGCAACCCTGCCCTTGAGTGTGTACCTGTTTGTAAGATTCATCATACAGTAAGTACTCATGCTAATGCATACTAATCACAATGCATGCCCACTCACCACTGGCCATCTCTAAAGCCATCCAAGTGAAAGGCACTGGCAAAGGAAAAATATTTTGACATATCAAACACAAGCTTGAGAAATTACACATCAACCTGTCCCTAACATCTATCAAAGCTTATCTCTGGTCGAAATGTATATTATATATCCAGTTTCACATTGTATTTCATTTATTTCTATTAACGAATGATCTTGAAGTTTGTAAACATATTTATGAAGATCCCCACACATTTACTTCCTTGAATTCTGTGACATGTATTCACTATACCCTGTGAGTAGGCACGGCTGTGTCACACATTTCACAGAGCCTGCCTTGTGAACTACAGAGGAGCTGAGAGGGGGAGTCTCAGGAATCAATGCAGGAGTCACTTATTTTAGGCAGCAATGTACCATGGGATATGTAGTCCTTAGTAATGGAAAGCAAAACAGTAGAAAAGAAGCTGCAAAGCATGCAGGGAATCTAGGAAGTTGCAGAAAGAGATGGCCAGCAGACAGGCAGAACTCATTACATGAAAGGAGATTTTTTTCACGTAAGATTATATTGGATTGTCAAGAATAACTAGTTTGTGTTGTTACAATGCTGATGTTATAAAATAAAGAGTATAAATTTATGCCTTAACTTAACCTTATATTTTAATTCAGAAATAGGCAACCTTGCCACTCCAGTTGTGGAACTACAAGTCCCATGAAGCATTGCAGGACTTCAAGTCTGTTCCTCTGGGAGCTGTGCATGCATGGGATTTGTAGTTTCACCACAGCTGGAGTGCCAAGGTTTGCCTACCCCTGGTTTTATTGTGTTCAAAAAGCAGTGATAAGAAGCCACAAAGCAGATGTCAGTGGCAGGGCTTTAGAATAACAGACTACAGCATCTGAGGCATAACATGTTTTATTCTGTGTCACTGGAGGGTTTTGTTTTTTAATCTATTATGAGGAACAAGTCTGAACTGTGCTTGTGCAGGAATACCATGTAAATTTGCAAATATAACTTTTTCTCTTCCCAAACTTAGATCAGACCCAAACCAGTGTAAATTTTGCCTTGTTTAATTTGAACCTGTCTGCATCTGTTCTGTAAGTATCCCTGGCCTGAGAATAAAGGCATCTGTTTGATTCAATGGCATTAGGGACACAAGAAATAACAATTCCTATGCTGCAATGCTCCCATGTAGTTGTAAAGGATCACCAAATCTGGCAGGTCGTGCATAGGTTTAGCCAAGTCCAACCTTTTATATCATGTGATTATAGAAAAACAAGTAACCTCCCTGGCTATATTCCCATGTGTAGCTCGGGGTAAAGTTTCAGCACCACAAGCGGCAACCCCGAGCTACACTCGGGAATACCCTGCAGCGTTGCTCAGGGATCTCTTCTGCACTTACCTTATCCTTCGCTCCCGCGATGTCCCTCCTGCAGTGTCCCCGGCCATGTCCTCCGGCCGATGCCGGCATCTGTCTTCCGGGTTCTGTTCCCTGCGACGTCAGGATGTACGGGGACGGAACTGGCGGGAAATTTAAAAATGTCAAAAAGTGACATTCACTAAATACACTAAAATCACATAGTAAAACATTACTGTATCAAACCATTTCACATACATTTTGTCCCGAGTGCTTTGTCCTGTGCCCTGCCTGCATTTTTACTGTTCTTTCTGCCTGGAAACTGAGAAACGTCCATGGCGTCCAAAAAGCATCCCTTTAGGTCAAAAGCGGTTTTAGACCAGCTAGAGAACAGCGATAGTAAATTAGAACCACTTGCAGAATTGAGTGATGATTCGTGGGGAAATTCGTCATCAGACACTGAAAACGATTTTGCGACTTTGCTCAGTGATGTGCGAACTTGGGGCTATATTTCAAATTTCAGTGTTTTTGGTTTGATTATATTATTGAATTAAATATATTATATTATTTTTTATTATTATTTATTAAATTATAATTTATGATTTCGTGTTTCAAATTTTATCATACCCGGGATGTTTACTAGACTCTTGTTCGGACAGATTTCAGTGAATTATTCCTAAAAATTATAGGCCTACAATAAAAAAAAAGTACATATTTCCATGCAAAAAAATGTACCGCTTTGAGCACAGAAATAGTGACATAATCAGACCGCTAGGGAGGCTACAGAAAGCAGAATGCACATCTAGCAGGATTCCTGATGCATTCTGATCTAAAGACATACAGTGCTTTGAAAAAGTATTCATACCCCTTTAAATGTTCCACATTTTGTCATGTTCTATCATATAAAATACATTTATGTTTATTGTTATTGGCACATTTTATTTCAGGTACTTATATAGTGCTGTCAATTTATGCAGCACTTTACATATATATATTGTACATTCACATCAGTCCCTAACCCTCAAGGAGTGTACAGTCTAAGGTCCCTAACTCACATTCATACAAACACATATTAGGGACAATTTAGACAGGAGCCAATTAACTTACCAGCATGTCTTTTGGAGTGTGGGAGGAAACTGGAGTACCCAGAGGAAACCCATGCAAGCACAGGGAGAACATGCAAACTCCAGGCAGGTGGTGGTGTGGTTGGGATTTGAACCATTGATCCTAGTACTGCCAGGTGGAAGAAATAACCATTAAGCCACTGTGCTGCCCAAATTTGTGAAGTAGAAGGAAAATGATAACTGGTTTTCAAAATTTCTTACAAATAAATATCTGAAAAGTGTGGTGTGCATTTGTATTCAGCCCCCTTTAGGCTAGGTTCATGCCTACACAGTTTGATCCGTTCCTGCAGTGCGTTGTTTTTGTTTTTTTTAAATACAAAATGTATCAAAAAACGCATTACATGCTTTTCTGCAGCATTTCCATTGAAGTCTAAAGAACCAAAAATGCAACTTTTTGAGTTGAAAAGTCCCTGACCCTTTCCAAAAAATGTACCGGGCGAAAACGCAGAGATGTGAACATGTCCCATAGGAAATCATGTTAAATGGACTAAAAAAATATAAATATTATAGTGTCGCGCTCCACTGACAAGTAATTAAGTGCATAATATATAATTACAAAAGAAATTTGTCAAAAACAATATCAGTATTCCAAAATGAAGTGTCCAAAACCAATATTCCAAGATTAAGTGTCCATGTATGATCCGTGATTTCACACTCTTTCCAGTGATGTGGACAAAAATGACTCAATGGCTCAATTCACCGCTATTCATTTTTGTCCACATCACTGGAAAGAGTGTGAGATCACAGATCATATATGGACACTTAATCTTGGAATATTGGTTTTGGACACTTCATTTTGGAATATTGATATTGTTTTTGACAAATTTCTTTTGTAATTATATATTATACACTTAATTACTTGTTAGTGGAGCGCGACACTATTATATATTTTTTTGGCTTAGTATGACACATTCGTTTGGGTATGTGTGATGTGTAGGTGATCTGCTGTTGTAATTTAATCAATATTATTTCACAGCACCCTTTATATTTGTCAAAACACCATTTCTGACACCATAGTAGCTCGCAAGATCTCACATATTATGTTAAATGGACTGTAGTACGTTTTTGCAAAACACTGTAGAAACCGCTTAGGTGTGAACCTAGGGTAACCCTGATACCTCTAATTAAAATCAAGTGGAACAATTGCCTTCAGAAGTCACCTAATTAGTAAATAAATTCCACCTGTGTGTAATTTAATCTCAGTATAAATGTGGCTGTTCTGTGAAGCTCTCAGACGTTTGTTAGAGAACACTAGTGAACAAACAGCATCATGAAGGCCAAGGAACATACCAGACAAGTCAGGGATAAAGTTGTAGAGACGTTTAACCACTTGGCCTCCAGAGGATTTACCCCCTTCCTGACAGGCCGATTTTTTACGATATGGCACTGTGTTACTTTAACTGACACTTGCGCGGTCATGCAACACTGCACCCAAATGCAATTTATGTCCTTTTTCCCCACAAATTGAGCTTTCTTTCTGTGGTATTTGATCACCTATGCATTTTTTTACTTTTGCGCTATAAAAAAAGACCGCCAAGTTTGAGGAAAAAAAAACTATATTTTTTACTTTTTGCTATTAAACATGTCCAGTAAATAAAATTTTAAAAAATCAAATTTCGTCATAAATCTAGCCCAAAATGTATTCTGCTACGTCTTTTCTAAAAATAAAAATCCCAATACGTGCAAATTAATTGGTTTACGTGAAAGTTATGTCTACAAATGACGGTACGTATACTGGAATTTTTTTTTTTGTTATACCAGTAATGGCGGCGATCAGTGACTTATAGCAGGACTGCGGCGGGCATTCTTGACACTGGGGGGGAAACTGTCACTGACATCCCCAGTGACACTAATACAGTGATCAGTGCTAATAAAAACCACTGACACTGTACTAATGACACTGGGCAGGAAGGGGTTAACATGTGGGGCAATCAAAGGGTTAACTGTGTGCTGTGTGTCTCTTTCACTGTATAAGCACATTGCTTTGTACGGCTCTGCTATGCAGAGCCGTACAAAGCAATGTGCAGGAGCTGACAGGGGAGGTATCTATATTGTTTACATATAGCTCTCTCCCCTGTCAGTGATACCCAGCGATCGCCGGTGGGGAATCACCGGCCGGGACCCAGTGATTGACAGCAGAGGTGGCGCAAGTAGGGAGTACGTGCACCCCCTACTGGAAATGCAAAATCACGTATATATACACACGATTTTGTGCAGCCCTGCCGCCCTGTAGCAGCGAATAAAGTAAGGATAGGTTATAAAAAAATATATATATATGCCAAGCTTTGAACATGTCACGGAGCACTGTTCAATCTATCATCCGAAAATGAAAAGAGTATGTAACAAATGCAAACCTACCAAGACATGGCCATCCACCTAAACTGACAGGCCAGGCAAGGAGAGCATTAATCAGAGAAGCAGCCAAGAGGTCCATGGTAACTCTGGAGGAGCTGCAGAGATCCACAGCTCAGGTGGGAGAATCTGTCCACAGGACAACCATTAGTCATGCACTCCACAAATCTGGCCTTTATGGAAGAGTGGCAAGAAGAAAGCCATTGTTGAAAGAAAGCCATAAGAAGTCCCGTTGGCGGTTTGCGAGAAGCCATGTGGGGGATACAGCAAACATGTGGAAGAAGGTGCTCTGGTCAGATGAGACCAAAATTTTACTTTTTGGCCTAAAAGCAAAATGCTACGTGGGGCGGAAAATTAACTTCACATCACCCTGAACACACCATCCCCACCGTGAAACATGGTGGTGGCAGCATCATGTTGTGGGGATGCTTTTCTTCAGCAGAGACAGGGAAGCTGGTCAGAGTTGATGGAAAGATGGATGGAGCAAAATACAGGGCAATTGTAGAAGAAAACCTGCTAGAGTCTACAAAAGACTTGATACTGGGGAGGAGGTTCACATTCCAGCAGGACAACGACCCTAAACATACAGCCAGAGCTACAATGGAATGGTTTAGACCAAAACATATTCATATGTTAGAATTGTCCTAAATCCAATTGGGAATCTGTGGCAAGACATGAAAATTGCTGTTCACAGATGTCTATCCAATCTGACAGAGCCTGAGCTATTTTGCAAAGAAGAATGGGCAAAAATTTTGCTCTCTAGATGTGGAAAGCTGGTAGAGACATACCCAAAATGACTTGCAGCTGTAATTGCAGCAGAAGGTGGTTTTACAAACTAACTCAGGGGGGCTGAATACAAATGCACCCCACACTTTTCAGATATTTGTAAAAAACGTTGAAACCCATTTATCATTATCCTTCAACTTCACAATTATGTGTCACTTTGTGTTGGTCTATCACATAAAATACCAATAAAATACATTTACGTTTTTGGTTGTAACATGACAAAATGGAAAATTTCAAGGGGTATGAATACTTTTTCAAGGCACTGTATATAATAAATATATCCAGAAGAAGAACATACAGGCTATTTTAACTGGGAGTGAGCCATGTAGCTACATGGGGGGGGTCATAAATCTTTTTATATGATATTTATAAGTAGTAAGATGACTTTATGCACACTGGCTTAAAAAAAACACTGCTCATAGAGGAGTTTACTGTAGTGTTTTGACTGTTGAAGCAACTAATGTTATCCTATGTGTCCACGCACATTAGGTCGTTTAGAGGCATATTTGTAAGTTCAGCATTTATAGGCAGAAAAAAATGTTTTTGAGAGTGTTCCTTCTATCAGAAAAGAACAATATACACTCAAAATGTTTTTTTTTTCTGCAAGAGCATTGGCATTTTTTAAAGCCAGTGTGTATGGACTATAATGACTGAAGCTTTTTTGCATGGATATAATAATTCTTAAATATAATGCACAATACTGGTAAACATTTAAATTTAATAGCAGTGCCTTAACCCCTTCACACTGTCGTCACACAAATATGCGGCCTCACAGAACTGGGCTTTTTTATTTATATTACACAGTTGCAAGAAAAAGTATGTGAACCCCTTGGGATTACGTGGAGTTTTGCATGAATTGGGCATAAAATGTGCTCTGAACGTCATCTAAGTCACAACAATAGAAGAACACAGTCTGCTGAACATAATACTACACAAACATTAGATGTTGCCATGGTTTAATTGCACATAACATGTAAACATTCACAGTGCAGGGAGGAAAAAGTAGGTGAACCTTTGAACTTAATAACTGGTTGACCCTCCTTTGGCAGCAATAACCTCAACCAAAGGTTTCCTGTAGTTGCAGATCAGACCTGCACAACGATCTGGAGTAATTTTGGACCACTCCTCTTTACATAAAACTGTTTCAGTGTAGCAATATTCTTGGGATGTCTGGTGTGAATCGCTCTCTTAAGGTCATGCCACAGCATTTCAATCGGGTTGAGGTCAGGACTCTGACTGGGCCACTCCAGAAGGCGTATTCTGTGCTGTTGCAGCCATTGTTTTGTTGAATTACTTGTATGCTTTGGGTCATTGTCCTGTTGCATCACCCATCCTCTGCGGAGCTTCAGTTGGTCGTACGTTTTCCTGCAAAATGTCTTGATAAACTCTGCAATTCATTTTCCCATCAATGACAACAATCCGTCCAGGCCCTGAGGCAGCAAAGCAGCCCCAAACCATGATGCTCCTTCCGCCATGTTTTACAGTGGGGATGAGGTTTTGATGTTGGTGTGCTGTGCCTTTTTTTCTCCACACATAGTTTTGTGTGTTCTTCCCAAACAACTCAATCTTGGTTTCATCTGTCCACAGTATATTTTGCCAGTAGTGCTGTGGAACATCCAGGTGCTCTTTTGCAAACTTCAAACGTGCTGCAATATTCTTTTTGGACAGCAATGGCTTCCTCCGTGGTGTCCTCCCATGTACTCCATTCTTGTTTAATGTTTTCCTTATTGTAGATGTGTCAACAAAAATGTTAGCATGTGCCAGAGATTTCTGTAGGTCTTTAGCTGACACTCTGGGATTCTTCTTTACCTCATGCAGCATTCTGCGCTGTGCTCTTGCAGTCATTTTTACAGGACGACCATTCCTAGGGAGAGTAGCAACAGTGCTAAACTTTCTCCATTTGTAGACAGTCTGTCTTACCGTGGACACATGAACATCATGGCTTTTGGAGATACTTTTGTAACCCTTTCCAGCTTCATGCAAGTCAACAATTCTTGATCGTAGGTCTTCTGAGAGGTCTTTTCTGCGAGGCATGGTTTACATCAGACAGTGCTTCTTGAAACCAGTAAACCCAAAACAGGTGTGTATTTTTTAAGGGCAGGACAGCTGTCAGCGACACATCCAATATCATCACACTGATTGGAGTCAAGGTTGGCTCACCCCAAGGCTGGCTCCAATTAGCTCTGGGAGAAGTCATTAAGCTAGGGCCTCACATACTTTTTCCTCCCTTCACTGTGAATGTTTACATGTTATGTGCAATTAAATCATGGCAACATCTAATGTTTGTGTAGTATTATGTTCAGCAGACTGTGTTCTTCTATTGTTGTGACTTAGATGACGTTCAGAGCACATTTTATGCCCAATTCATGCAAAACTCCATGTAACCCCAAGGGGTTCACATAGTTTTTCTTGCAACTGTATATACCTGTCTTTCTGCTGGGAGTACGCTGGGGTGTCCCTAAGAGCCCCAGGTCCCGTTCTAACAATCGGGACCCGGGACTCCCAATTCCAGGTCACATGATCGCTGTGATAGCCCTTGATTGGCTATCACAGTGATCAGTCACTGTATAGCCCGCCCCCTTGTTCTTTTTTTTTCCTCTATGAATGGAGTAGAGAATACATTGTATCTCTCTAACTCCTTGCATACAGGAAAAAGGTTTGTTAAAAAAAACAGATAAATAAATATTAAAAAATAAAAAAAAAAATAAAGAAAAAATACCTAGATCAAGGTTTGATGTAGTCCAGTGCCAGGGTTAGTGTTTGGGTCAAGGTCAGGGTCAAACATTAGTGTCAGTGTGTTTTAGGTAAACCCCACCCACCAAAAAAACCCCCACAAAACAAAATGTGCACTATTGTTTCTGAGCTGTACTACGGGTACAAACAACAAATAACATACACATATATGGTATCGCTGCGATCGTCAAGAGCTAAAAAATTTATTTTAGGTTGTTCTGTGGTGGTAGGTTATGGCAGTAACAAGAAACACACGGCTAAATTAAAATATTTTTGTTTTTTTATTCTTTATTTTTAATGATTGTGCTGGGGTTTGTGTCCGTGAAACTCTTGCTTGTGACACAACATTCAAAGCATATTTTACAGCTAAAAGGAAGCCCAGGTTTTGTTTAACCACGCCCCATTTTTGCCATTGCTCGCTACGCACGCCTCAGGTCACTTCCTCCCTTAAATGTCCCTCGTTCTTAAAGCGGAGTTTCACCCAAAAGGGTAAGTTCTGCTTTAAAGATTGGTCCCCCTCTCCCCATTAAGGATTGGCACCTTTGGGGAGCGGGTACCCAAAATTGACAGGTACCCACTCCCACTGCGATCTCCTAGGCAATCGGAAGCAAAAGTTGTCCTCCTACCTTCCCGCCCTGTAGTCTCATGGGACATGTGACAGGTTCCAGAAGACGACGGGGCCATTCAGGAAGCACAGCGCTACTCACGCATGCGCAGGGGGGCACCCGGCTGTGAAGCCACAAGCTGTCACAGCCAGGTACCCACACTGGATGCTGATGCCTGTAATACAGGACGGTCTGTGAAACAAGCTACGGTGGGGGCACCGTGGGATAGGTGAGTGGCTGTTTTTTAAGTCAGCAGCTACAGTTTTTGTAGCTGCTGACTTATGTTTTTACAGAGTAAAACTCAAAAGGTTGGAGGTATGTGTGTATACAGTCAAATCTAATCAATAATGAAAATAGTTGACTACTATTTTATAATTTACAGTATTATGTTGATTAGTTGTTTCAGTACTACATTTTAGAATGGGGTGCCTTGAGATTGTGCATAATTTTAGAGGGTGCCTTGCCTGGAAAAAGCTTAAGAAAACACCGGTCTGCAGAAATCACTGTGAAGTGCATTGGATCCATCCTAGTATTCTGTATCTTGCTTCATTCCTTCACTGAAATGTCAAATTTTATTATTTAAACCTTAAAGTGTTAACAAGCATGGCACATTTTTGGAAATTGTAATTTCTTTTGTTACAATTTTTTGGAAAATGAATAAAAAAAAAAGTCACAGGTTTTTTTTTTTTAAATTTAAAACATGCTATCACCAGTGCAGTACAGAGTTAGCACAGCGTTTTTTTTGTGTCATTGAGCAGGGACACTGATTGGTGACAGTATTTAAAAAGAATAAAAATAAATAACTATATATATATGACTTTTCTCCCCCCTACTGTGTCCAGAGCAATACAGTGTTACCATAGTCTGTACCATGTGATCACAGACCAATCACAGAGAGCAACACAAATGTACACAAGGGATGACATAAATGAAAGCCATCCATTGTGTACAATTGTCATGTGCTCTGTTGTGACTGGTCACAGAGATTACAAGGTACCAGCGGCGGCCCAGTAGTGATCTCTCATACGTTGTCACAGTGAGTGACAGATCGCGTGACCCATGGCGTGTTGTGGGGAGGATGTCATATGATGTATGTCACGCCGGCAGTCATTTCTCTATAGGCTGCACTGATGTGGCGGCACTGGTGGGCATTGATGAGGCACTGATATGCAGCAATGATGCTCACTGATAGGCAGCACTACTGGGCGACACTGACTGAAAGCCCTGACTAATGGCACTGATCATCAGTGCCCTGATGGATCAGTGCTGAACTCCTCTGTGACAGCTGCCGGTTATTGGCAGTGCTTTCCTCCCGCTGTGACAGCGTAAGGTAAGTACTGCCGATAACCGGCAACTGTATTTACTCCGTGATCTGCTGTGTGATTGGACACAACTGATCACGTGGTAAAAGGCTGTTGTGATTGGCCTTTTACCTCATCATGTGATCAGCTGTATATATTAGGACACAGCGATCACGGAGATCACCGGGAGTGCATGGAAGGGCGTGTTCTGGGAGGATGTCATATGACACCTTCCCAGAACTGGGTAACCATGCTGTAGCCGTCATTCGGCTATAGCGTGGTTACCAAGTGGTTAATAGCAAAACGTCAAGAATATTGTTTTTTTTTTCCTCAAAATGGTTTTATTTTTTGCGCTATAAACAAAAAAAGACAGAAGACACACAGGTGATCAAATACCACCAATAGAAAGCTCTATTTGTGGGGAAAAAGGGACAAATATTTAATTTGGGTGTAGTGTTGCATGACAGCGCAAATGTCAAAGTAACGCAAAAAATGGCCTGGTCAGGAAGGGGGGAGGGTAAATCCTCTGGAGGGCAAGTGGTAAACTAGATGCTGACAACTGAGATAAGATCCTTTTTACAGCCAGAATGCGCTGCTGTTTTTTGGTATTTCAGCTCTGCTGTTCAGTGAATTCTACACATTTATGTATGCAGCCCTAAAAAGTAATTCTTGATCATAGTGTCTCATTAAAATGGACCCATAAGCACCTTTGGATTCCTGTTGCTCATCCAGCATATCCTTACTACAGGTGTCAGGTTCACTTTAAGAAAATTCCATGCTGAGAGAAATGTGTAAGCTGCCATTGTCAACAAGGCTAGTAGCCAGGATGCCTGTGGCTTCAATATTTTTTAAATTTTCATATCTGGAACAAGAATACTGTGCAATGTACAGTAAATTCCACTGTATTAAACACCTGCTGCAGCAAAAATAGACTAGGGATCAACAGCCAGGACTTCAGAGACTCAGAATATGCAAGCAAACAAAATGTCTTGCTTACACCTTTTAATTTATTTAACTTACAATCACTGGGCATGCCACAAAATAATGGCAGACAGCGACTATACAATGTACAGAACGGAGTGACAATATAAGGAATATAGTTTCATGCTTAAAGCACAGATAACCTTTTCACTGAGGCTTCTGTAGTATTAATGGGTCACTGCAGGTTTGTATTGGCAACAGTGTTTCTGCCAGACAGCACCTCCTGAAAACAAGAAGTGGGTAAGCATCAATGTAGCTGGCAAGAGTAGATTGTAAATTTGACTTGTGAAGCAAAATCTGTTATATAGCAGGCTGAAGCTCAATGAACCACTTTGTTTTATATAGTACAGTGGTTCTTAACCTTTTTGGAGGTACTGAACCCCACCAGTTTCATATGCGCATTCACCGAACCCTTCTTAATTGGAAAAATAAAATATGATTTTTAAAATTCAAAACATAGGTATATATTTATACATAGGTGCACAAAATGAACAAAACCATTAAGAACAAAACCATTAAAACATGATTTTCACACAAAAACAAAATAATGAATATTTACCGCAAATCAGTGTGACTTCTGCTGTTGTCTTTCAGAGGCCAGTTCAGAAATGCGCGGCATTACCTTGTGCCACTCTCATGTCATTTTCGCAACAAAGTCTGTTCCTTTTCTTCGTCTTTATGTCCAGCATCCCCCATATAGTAATTCATCCCCCATAGTAATTCATCCCCCATAGTAATACATCCCCCATATAGTAATTCATCCCCCATAGTAATTCATCCCCCCTATAGTAATTCATCCCCCATATTAATTCATCCCTTATATAGTAGTAGTAAGTAAGTAGCAAGTAGTAAGCCAAGTCCCCCCTGTGTCAATTCACTTACCTTTGCTCCGCGCGTTCCTCTCGCCGTATTCCCGCGCCGTTCCAGTCTTCAGCCTAGCTCCTCTCACGTTCGTCACGCTGCCCCGCCTACACACATCCTGACAGCCAATCACTGGCTATCAGGATGTGAGTGGCAGCGAGACTGGCCAATCATTGCATTTGAGCGCGCTGCCCTGGCTGGTTTTTTTTTTGGATCACGCTGCAGAGTCCCTGCCGCCCGAGAGGAGGGAGGGGAGCGGGCGCCCGGCACACAAGAGCCGCATTAAAGCGTGTAAAGAGCCGCATGTGGCTCGCGAGCCGCGGCTTGCCGACCACTGGGCTAAGCGATGTTGCGTGACCACCTGCAGCCAATGATGGACAAGCGGGGCATGTCATCACGAATCATATGAGTCGGGTGTGGGTCTTCACCTCCGCCGAACCCGCGAGACTGACTCATCGAACCCCTGGGGTTCGATCGAACCCAGGTTAAGAACCACTGATATAGTATATCTAAACCCTTCTTTTGGACAACAGAGAACTTTCAGCTGACTATAGATGGAATAAATAAATAGGTATTCATTCAGTTCAGAAGGGTTTGGCCGAATTTTGATCCATTTATGGCTGATCCCCACTCCAAAAGAAGTTAATCTAATTATTGGCTTCTCTCGAGCAGGACTGTTGGAAAGTTTTCATTCAATCAGCACTGCAGCCAATCAGCTGCAACGTTAGAATTCAAAGGCACAGCAGGGACCCCTGATGAGGTCACGAGGGCATGACATAACACGTAGGGGATGGCCGTAGGCAGACATGAACTGGAAGTGAAGTACGCAGAAGTGTGGTCTTTGTTAGATGGCTCCAAATGTTTTCAATGGCTTTTTTTTTTTATACATGTGCAGATGTAAGTGTATTACTTTTAATAAAATTTACCTATTGGAACATATCGCACTCTTGGAGATTCCTCTGTACCAGTGTAGGAGATTAGATCCCAAGCGACCTTTAAAGGGACGTTTTTTTTTTTGTTTTTTTTTGGTTCAGAGATCAAGGGAAAGAGGGTACCCAGTGGTTCTAAAACGGTGGGTGATTGGGCAGCACAGTGGCTAAATGGTTAGCACTTCCACCTGGCAGTACTAGTCGTTGGTTCAAATCCCAGCCACAGCACCACCTCCTCCCTGGAGTTTGCATGTTCTCCCTGTGCCTGCATGGGTTTCCTCCTGGTACTCCAGTTTCCTCCCACACTCCAAAGACATGCTGGTAGGTGAATTGAATCCTGTCTAAATTGGCCCTAGTATGTATGAATGTGAGTTAGGGACCTTAGCTTGTACACCCCTGAGGGTTGGGGGGTGTAAGTAAATTGACAGCGCTATACAAGTACCTGAAATAAATAATATATAATGACCAGGAGAGTGGAGGGACCCCAATTTATTTTCGCATTCCAATTGTCTTAAGGTGAGAGTCCTGTGAGCACTGAGGTGGCACAATCTGCATGTTTTGCAGCACTCTAAGAGATGGTGTTTGTTATAGGAGCACATGAATAATCCTGCAGAATTTGAAGGAAGTTGATGTAAAGCTATATCCACGATTCACCATTCTAATTCATAATCACATGGACATTTTATTTTTATGATTTATGCACATTTTTAATGTGTATTTGAGGTTTTCATATTCAATTGTTTGATGATTTGGTATGTATAATTACATTAGCAGTGCAGCATTTATATTATTTACAGCAAGGGATGATTTCTCCATCCACCTTACCTGTATGAATTCTTTTGTATTTATTTTTTTAATCAGCCCGTGGGCATCTATGGCCAGGTTTAGGAATGATTTAAATCCGTTAGTTTTTTGACCATGTGTGTCCCATTAGAGATTTTCCTTCCAGAATGAGAAAGATCCCCTCTTGGTATCTCTTAAAGGGTCCCCTATTATTCCTGTTCTGGTGACAGCCCAATATTTTTATTTTAATTTTCCCTCGCTTTCAGTCTTGGTGGCAGTGGTGCTTTTACACTCATGAAAGTTGACTACTACAGAACAAGTAACTGGCCAACAGAGCCACTTCTACTTTGCATGTCATAGCCCTCTCCTGTTATTGGATTGTCTAATTACTCTGTGCTGACCCAGCTCCTTCACTCATCCCTTTGCAGCTACATAAAATATTGTGTATGGAGAGGGAGAAGTAACAGGGAATACATGAGTGACAGTTGACATCACAATCAAGATGACAGTTTCCAGTAGCAGTCTCAGGGGTTTTGGATGTCTACACAAGGGAGGCTTATACAGATGAATAAGATGTTAAATGCATATATAATATTACAGAAAGGTCATTGTTAAAATAGACTGTCTCCTTAAGGGAGTGGCTACGTGGCACTAAATCTCCAAGAGTTTTCACATTAGCCTGACACTGAGATCCGTCCTGAGTGCAGGCTCCTTTTGTTATCGCACTTGTATCTCACCCGGGAAATGCAAAGGCATGCTCTGGAGGTGAATGCAGACACAGAGGGTACATGAACACAGCCACATGTCATACTCTGGTATGCAGGCAGGTGCATGGATCCGAACACAGAGTGCGCGTCCCAATCCATGCAGCTGCTCCTGTCCGCATGTGACATTTTGACAAGCGGCTGTATCCATTGATCTGCTGCATCTAAATTCACCTCTGTAGGCCGCCTGACTGTGGCCTGGGGCAGATGCAGGTGCAATAACAAAAGGAGCCTGCACTCAAGTCCAAGTGCCCATCTGAACAAACCCTTGCCATACATAAATGTGTTAGGTGGTGTTAATATGCATTGTCTGACAGATTTTACACACCAAAAGATCTACCAGTGCTACCTTGGATTGTGACTGGAATAAATCTGGAAATGAAGCACCACATAAAATGTATCAATATTACAACACAAACTACTAGTGTAATGCAGGATAAAATGCAATGATATAAAACAAAAAAACAAACTCACAAAAAAAACTTGACAATTATTGCTTACATTTATTTTTTTACATTTCCTAGCTTTGTATGAAGGGGGTCAGGTGATGCCCCCATGACATGATGGCTTTGTGTAGTCTTTCAACTGAGTTTATACTACAATAAACCAGATTATAATATTACAGAGTGGTGCTTGAAAACAGATTCACTCCTTACAGCAATAAAAACATAAGAGGTTTTAACCCTTCAAACCTTTCCAAAGAAAACAAAAGTTTCAGGTTTAGATTTTAATTCACACTCTCGTCGGGAAGTCTTGCTGCCTCCTGTTCACATTTCTGTGCTGGTAAACATCTTGAGAGTGCAGCATAGTAAAATATTCTCCTCTCGTGGTAACAGAATAAATGTAAAGCGTTATTACACCCAAAAATTTTATATATTGCATCTTAGCCATCACTAGATGTTGCATCTGCATTTGGTTGTTTTCCTCTTTGTTTTCACCTGGTGATCTGGCCATTAACACACCTTCTGTATTAGAGTGCTCCCAACAGCACAGAGGGCACCTATGGACAGCAGCATTGCCTGTCTGAGTGGAGGGGAGTGTAAGATGCACTAGCAGATTTAGCTACACTAACAAGCTGAACCCAAACTCCAGATAACACTTTATTCCAAAATGGAAAAAAAACTGCTTGCTGCAACAGATTATAAAGGTTTTACATTAATAAAAGCTGGTTAGTGTAAGCACCCCTAGGATGTGAGGCTGTCTCATATGCAGTTTATTCCTTTATCACAGTGCGTGCATTTGTGTGTTATTTTTTTATCAATAAATCTACACTTAGATGGTGGTGCCCGCTCTCTTCTTTTTTTTGTGCATTAGAAGGATTTAACCAAGTTTCTATAACAGTGGAGTGCTGCAGTTGTGACAAGTGATTTTAAATTATTGGACTTTTCATGGACCTATACTTTTAGGCCTCATGCACAATGCAGTTCAAAGAAGCTGCTCTTACAGCCTACAGTTTTTGTTCTGCCTGCTCACTCCCCTCCATGTTAGCCTATGAGTCCATCCATACTATACGTTTTCAGGAGTTTAATGGCAGGGGAGTTTACAGGCAGACAAAAAGAAAACCATCACTTGTGCATTCAGGAGAGGAGCTTTTCAGAAATAAAAAACGCTCAAAAGTAGAAAAAAAAAAAAAATGCTTTGGCACACAAACTCATTCTAATGGTCAGGCACAGAAATGCAACTTATCATCGTGTTTTTGCTTCAGAAATATCCTGTAGCCCAAAAAACATTTTTTGACTTCTCAGTGCATGGAGCCTTAGGTTTAAGGGCATAATCTGATGTTTTACACATTTCTGTGCCATTTTTGCTAGTTGTGTAGATTATAGGCACCCCTGTCAGTTGTAAATGGTTTGTTTCAACCCTCTGATACACCTGCAGGAGATTCTTTTTCTTTTGAAAAACAGACTTACTAGCTGGATCACCAGATCAAAATAAAAGAAAGCCTAAAAAATAAAACTAATGCAGCCACATCAAAGCATTGGTTTAATACCGCTTTAAGGTAAACCGAAAGAGGGACATAAGAGGTTAGCGCCGATTACCTTCTTATGCAAACGCTAGTTACCTGACTACCCCTGTACTGAAACAATAAGTCTGGAACAAGCATGCAGATCAGGCAAGTCGTACTGACCAAGTTAAATATATGTTACAGGCCAGTGACTCAAAAAACACTGGCTGCTATGTTGACTTCTTGGCTTCAGACAATTAGCATTTTCAAGAGATCATCAATAGCAGCCTCCATAAGCCCACACAAAGTTACCTGAAAACTGTTTATGACGTCTCCTGGTTTCAAATAATCATGCAAATATTGAGGTCATCAAGCATTTTGGAGCCACTCCTCAGCTCATCAGAGTAGTCAATGGTGTAGAAGATCAGGGACACTTCCCAATTATATTACAGCAGGGTGGGCCAAGATAACCTATCATTCTGGGGTCACAGTTTTAGTAGCTGAGCATATTACAACCTGCACAGCTTCAGACACAGATAAAATATCAGCTGAAGTAGTTAGTATCGCGCATATATAAAGTGCATGTATCCAAATGGTGGAACCATCCTCCTGATGCTGATCCAAGCTCTTCAAGAAAAGGTATACATAAGCGTTACTCTAGCAGCACTGTTAATATTGGAAGGAAGTGTGAACTCCAATATTTACGTGCTGCTAAAGCACCGCTAACATTTTCTCCAATTGTTGATAACTTTGAGCTGTAAGAAGGCGGCCTTGAGTTTTGGCGGCAGCACAATATGGCCTGCATCTCTGTGTATTCCACAAACCATTATGTGCTGCTACTGTACTGCAAGGGAGAGGACACTTGTGTCTTCATTGAACCTTAAATGGAAGAAGAAAAAAAAGTTAAGACCATTTATCCACACGTCTCCCATTTCTTTGAGCATTTAAAGCAAAATTGTCACAAACCTGAGCAAATAAAAACAGAGCATGTGATGAAAGAAAATGCATAAGTAGGGGTTACCTTCAGTAAAAACTGCACGCTTAAACTCAGACATAGGTAAATCAAGTTATACACAAATATTAAAGCGATTGTAAAGCTTGTTTTTTTTTTTTTTTTAAATAACAAAAAATGTCATTCTTGCCTGTTTTGTGGAATGGTTTTGCACAGAGCAGCCCCGATCCTCTTCTTCTGGGACCCCCCTGCTGGTGCTCTGGGCTCCTTCTCTTCTCTGTGTGCCAGCATAGGAAGCTGCCTCCTAGAGTGGCATATGTGCAGGCTCGATCTTCGACCTGTGCTGTGTGTGTCCATTGACACACACCATGCATCTTGGCCCCACCCCCTGCTCCCTGGATTTGACGGACAGCAGCAGGAGCCAATGGCTGAATTGAAACTGGGCTCAGGCAATTATCTCTAGAGCTGACCATATAAGTTTTTTTTTCCATCATAACAAAAAACCTTCAGAAGTCTGCCAAGCAAAATAGGGGAGTTGGAAGCTTTGGTGCATGAAGAGGACTAGGATTGAGTTGGTATTGCGGAATCTTGGCTTCATTCTTCACATGACTGGGCCATTCCTGGCTATGTTCTCTTTCGGAGAGACAGGGGAAATAGGAAAGGTGGTGGTGTCTGTCTCTATGTGAGAAGTGACCTCAGAGCGAGTGTGAAAGAGGACCTTGTTGATGGAGAGTGTGATGAGGCTGAAGTATTATGGGTGGAACTGCACATGGGGGTGCGTACTACAAAGGTAATCATTGGAGTTTGATATAAGCCTCCCCCCCTCCAGCATACATTGGAGGACTAGGCTGTGGGGGGGGGGGGGGGGCGGGGGCAGGAGCAGTTGGCTCAGGCTCTCAGCAGCTTGCAGAGAGGCTGAGCCAAGTACCAGTCCAGGCTCCTGGGTGGATCCTGACCATGTTGCCACAATGTTTCCCCAATCTGGACCGGCTGAGTGAAGTCAGCCAACACCAGACTTTAATCTGCTGTCAGCTGAAAATGGGTCACAGGAGTCCTGAACGAACTGCACTCCTGTTATTCAAAAGGAGAAGTACAGCAAAAGGAGCATTGGCTGTACTTTTCCTTTAATACAGAAAATGCATCAAGGCAAAAAAACCTTCAGCATTTGTAATCACTTTAACTTTTGCTGGAAGGCATGCTTGGTTCTGCTCCCTCTTATGTCTGTTTTCCCTTTAACATAATGAACAGCTTCATTATCAACAGTGATATAGGAAGAGCGCAGATTAATGTAGAACATTAGCGATCTTATCTTTGGATGTGCCATCGTTTTCATATATGCCTCCAACTGAAAAACTAAAGCTTTAAACCAGAACTTCACTCAAAAGTTATGTCCTGTTGGTTCATTTCCCTCCTCAGTCTGTAACTGAGGTACAAGTTTTAGGTTGACGGTGGAAAGGGCATTTATATTGGTACCCACCTCCGCAGTCCTTACCTAGGAGAGAATGAAGTACTCTGCCCCGCCCGCTTCACCACATGTACCAGTAAGCACCTGACATTCTCATTTAACTGGCCACACGGCAGAATTTTGATGGAAAATGTTCAGTTTTGGAATGTTTGTTCGATTTTCTTATGGTTACTGGGGTGAAACAGACGTTCAGTTTCATCCCTAGAGATGAGAAAATTCAAACGAGTAGGGTGGAAAATGTTCTTGAAAGGACAAGTTTCTAGCTGTGAATGTGGTTTTTCATTCAGGAAAATCATACATAATGTAACAAAGTCTACTTAAAACTGCTGGGATTCCATTCAAATAGTAGGTCTGGACATTTTAACGGCTCTTGAGTGAAATTAGTTCAGTCAATGATGGTAGAAAAAAAAGAATATTCTGAATCACAAAGTTTTGGATGAATGCTTGAATGAAAATCTAATCCTATGTGGCCAGCTGTAGGCTGCTTTCACATTGATCAGTATTTCTTCAATTGTTGCGTAAAAAAAGCAGAAGAAGAAAAATGCATGACCAATAAACCCTATGGAACACTTCACAATGGTTAGTTCAGAGTCCACTGCGTTTTTCAAAACCTTCAAACTTCATTTTTTTTGGTGCAGTAAAAAAACAAAAAAAAAAAAACCTAACACCATACCAAAAATGCACATTCCCAATAAAATGAATGGAAAATGCATTAAAAAAAAACCCCTCAAAAAAACCACACAAACAAAACAAAAAAACCCAGCAAAAATGCACACACTGTTGCGTTTTTGGTGCATTTGAGTCACAAGTTCTCTTTTCACAGGTGCAAAATGCACCAGAAACATGGCAAAAAGCACCTTTCCCACGTTTTTGCAACAGAGCAGTGAGAGAGTAGCCTTAGAACAGGTTTCTCTTTATATTGCTCAGACACAGCACAAGTATTGCTCTTTTATATTCCCCAGGCACAGCACAAGTTATTTATTATTATACAGGATTGATATAGCGCCAACAGTTTGCTCAGCGCTTTACAAAATGAGGGTAGACATTACAGTTACAATACAATTTGGTACAAGAGGAAACAACAAAAGGCCCGGCTCATTAGAGCAAGTCTCTCTTTTATATTGCCCAGACACAGCACAAGTCTCTCTCTTTTACATTGCCCAAGCACATTACAAGTCTCTCTTTTTTCTATTGTCCAGGCACATCACAAGTTTCTCTTTTATATTGCCCAGGCACACCGCAGGTCTCTTTATTAGGTATACCTGTTCAATAGCTTGGTAATACAAACTGCTATTCAGCCAATCACATGGCAGCAACTAGATGCTTTTAGGCATCTAGTCGTGGTGAATACGACTTGAAGTTCAAACCAAGCATCAAAATGGAGAACAAACAGGATTAAAGTGGCTTTGAACATGGTAAGGTTGTTGGTGCAGACGGGCTGGTCTGAGTATTTCAAAAGAAAGGTCCGAAAAGGGAAAATATCCAGTGAGCGGCAGTTGCGTGGACGAAAATTCTTTGTTGATGTCAGAGAATGGGCAGACTGGTTGACAGAACGGCAACAGTAGCTCAAATAACCACTCGTTACAAGCAGGGTATGCAGAATACCATCTCTAAATGCTAAACATGTCAAACCTTGAAGCAGATGGGCACAGCAGCAGAAGACCACCCTGGATGCTACTCCTGTCAGCTAACAGGAAACCACCTACAATTTGCACAGGCTCGCCAAAATTGGACAGTACACGATTGGAAACACCTTGCATGTCTTAATTTCAGCTGAGATATTCAGATGGTAAAAGTCAGAATTTGGCGTAAACAACATGAAAGTATGGATCTATCCTGCTTCGTATCAACGGTTCAGGGTGGTGGTGGAATGGGGGATATTTTCTGGGCACACTTTGGGCTCCTTAGTACCAATTGAGCATCGTTTAAATGCTATGGCCTACTCGAGTATTGTTGCTGACCATGTTTATCTCTTTATGACTACAGTAACCCCCATCTTATGATGGCTACTTCCAGAAATATAATGCACCATGTCACGAAGGTCAAATCATCTCAAACTGGATTCTTGACCATGACAATGAATTCACTGTACACCAATGGCCTCCACAGTCACTATATCTCAATCCCATAGAGAACAATTGGGATGTGGTGGAATGGAAGATTTGCATCATGGATGTGTAGCGACAAATCTGCAGCAACTCTGTGATATCATGTCAATATGGACCAAAATCTCTTAGGAATGTTTCCAACACCTTTTTGAATGTAAACAAAGAATTAAGGCAGTTCTCAAAGCAAAAGGGGGTCCAACCTGGTCCTAGCAAGGTGTGCCTAATAAATTGGTCAGTGAGTGTGTATTGCCCAGGCACACCACAAGTCTCTCTCTTTTACACTGCTCAGGCACTCCACTGGTCTATCTTATTGTCCAGACACACCTCAAGTCCCTCTTTTATATTGCCCAGGCACACCACAGGTCCTTCACTTTTACATTGCTCAGGCACAACACCAGTCTTGCTCTTATTGCCCATGCACACGACAGGCCTTAGCTGACATCACACTGTGTCTATGTTATGTGGTCAGTGTAATAAAATAGTGCATAACTGAATGCTTTTCTGTCTTTTCTTTTTTTTGTTGTTTGTTCAATATTGGTATTTACTCTATCTATGTTATAAGGCGAGTACATTGTATATATGACATGTCTAAGAAAAAAAAGAAAAAAAAAAAAAAATCAATTCCCCAAATTCTAGTAGTAACACAGATATCCTCAATCCCCATAATCTGTAATGCTTCAAATTTAAACCAGTACAAACTATTACATAATTTGTATACAGCCCTTCTTGTTTCAAAGACAGACCACAATAATTAATTACATTTCAAGACCTAAACAGCCCTGCTATTAGAATCTATATTATTGTGAATCCTCCTGCGCTTCTATGGAAAACCCCCCTCCTAATTGATATGCTGCTAACACTCCAACCGATACCCAAAACAGTGTCCAAATATAAATAAATTAGTGTAGCGCTAAACATTCAAATAAGACTGGACCACTATAATAAATAATAATACATAATAAATAAATACTGTGATAAGTGCTGTGATCCTCTCAGTGCTCTTAGACCACTAAATACCCTCGTAAATATCACTCTATTACAAATAAAGCAATATACTCATATTCCATAAAAAATATATTGTGATGGTGCCACTTCAAAAAAAATAATAAATAAATAAATCAATATCGAGTGATAGTGCCACTTCAACTTCATTCAATGTCCAATGTTCAAATCCAAATCCGTCTATTCCAAGTGTTCCAAACCAGGATTTTTGAGGATCCAGGGTGATCCTAAAGGCTTGTGGGCCCCTAGGGGTCACAGGAAGGAGGTGAGCAGGCATTGCAGCCGAAGTGGAAAGAAGTGTGTTGGTTCACCAGTGGCACTATTTATATATAAACACTGTGCATGTTTATAGAGAACACTTGGAATAGACGGATTTGGATTTGAACATTGGACATTGAATGAAGTTGAAGTGGCACTATCACTCGATATTGATTTATTTATTTATTATTTTTTTTGAAGTGGCACCATCACAATATATTTTTTATGGAATATGAGTATATTGCTTTATTTGTAATAGAGTGATATTTACGAGGGTATTTAGTGGTCTAAGAGCACTGAGAGGATCACAGCACTTATCACAGTATTTATTTATTATGTATTATTATTTATTATAGTGGTCCAGTCTTATTAGAATCTATAGAATATTTCTTGTTTAGACAGCCATTCTTAAACACACCACTTCTTTAAAAGCAAATAAAAGGATCCAAGTTTGTTTGCACCTAATAATGAAACGGTTTTCCCAGGTTATTCTCATTAAACATTTATATTCACTTTAAAGTCTCTATTAATACATACTAATGTAAACCACAAGAAAGCAGTAAAATAGAGGGAGGTGGTGGTGTTTGGGATCTGTAATACTGCTCGTGTCTAGGAAAGTGAGAGCAGAAAATGCATCAGTTCTTCAACCTATTTCTGAAAAGTGTGTATAAATTTCACAAGGTGGGTTTATGTGGTCACAAAACTCCACTATGATTTTAAAGATCTATGTACTGAACAACAGGGGGCTTAGTACCACCATACCTGTAGACAGAAGTGGCTGCAAAGAGGCTACAGGAGACCAGTAGCACAGAGAAGCAACAAAAAATTAAAAATGGCTAAAGAACAAGTATTTTGCTGCAATGGGACACTGCCTTCTAATGTATTGCCCCGTCAGCTCAGGCCACCGCCTCCCTACTCCCCTGGCTTCTGCTAAAAAAAAAAGAAAAAACTAAAAATTGGTTGTTCAATAGGCCGACGTTACCACCAACGGTAAAAAAAAAACAAAACCGGGCGATTTTCGGCCCGTCTAAGGCCGGCATTAAATTACTTCTGCCCCTGCAGAGAGTTCTGCTATTATATTTGACATGAAAAAGTATTGCGTTTGCAACAATGTATCTATTTGTATCCATTTCGGATACAAATGGTTTTATTTGGATACAAATAGATACATTGTTGCAACCGCAATACTTTTTCATGTCAAATATAATAGCGGACTGGAATTCTTTTTTCTTCTTCTTGCAGGTCACGGCTCATGTGCAGATTTTTTATCAGTAAAAAGATCGGCCGATTTGCCCATCATTGCCGGGAAAATCAGCCGATTTTTTTCCAACTTCACCGATAAAAAAAATGTGCCAAAATCCCGAAAAATGGCCGACCAATTAACCCACTAACAGTGCGAAAATTGGACGATTTTTTTTCCAGCCGTAAAATTGGCCGATTTTTGACCCGTCTATGGTCTGCATAACTGACCACTAACCCCTCTCCCCATCCTGCCCAACCTCAGCTGCTTGAGGAACGCATCACTGTACCATCGTACCTGCAACCACCACCCCTCCCCTCCACTGCACCAGTGATTCCAAACACAGAGCTAGCTTTACAATTTGAGACTTGTTTGCTCATCAGTGATCTAAATACAAGTGGTAACATTACTGCTTTCCAATTGCAGAAGTTTATTATTTTCACTATGACATTGCTTTCCTCCAAATAGAGATCTATGAAACATCCACCAGCACCATTTGTCTATATCTGTCTTTATGTATTGTCTACATCTATACAAAGAAATACTTCAAGCTGATTCAGACATACGCAGTGCAGATTGAAGCTCAGGTGTTTCACAGCGAATTGTCACAGTAATTGTTCACAGGTTCACATCAGGTTCAGGACAGGATTAGCTCAGGATTTTATCCTGTTCACACATATGCGGTTTAGACTTCCCATAGAAGTCAATAGCCTGTAATCCACACTGGAACTGGACCGCATTGCTCAGAAATCATACAGGACTCTTTAACCACTTCCAGTCCAGCCCATGTATATAAATGGCCGGAAGGGAGCAGTGCAGGGCCTCCCTGCTTGTGCGTGCTTCCTGGGAGCACGCAGCACTGCGATCCGGTGCCGATCTGCGATCCATACAACGATCGGAACACCGATCGTTGTACGGGACCTCTGTGTGAGGTCCCGATCATGTGATCACTGACTAGCCATTCAGTGATCACATGAAGAGTAGTAAGCAAGAGGTAATTTCTGACATCATTGCTTACTACATGTGAAGTCTGTGAATGATCACAGAGGTCACATGGTACAAGGCTATTCACAACAGCCTTGTACCATGTGACAACCTGTGACCATTCACAGATTTCACAAGTAGTAAGCAATGATGTCAGAAGTCAGAGAGAAGGAGAAATGATTGCTTTTACAGTCTTTATGGGTGTTAAAAAAAAAAAAAAAATCTTCATCACCCCCAAGTAGTACAGTGTCACTATGTAAAAAAAAAACAAAACAAAAAAAAAATAAAAGTAAAAAATTTTTGGTTATGAAACTAAATTTTTTCTTTTTTTACTAAAAATATAACTGAATACATTTTGGCCAAGATTTATGAAGATTATTTATTTGCAAAATTTTATAAGAAAAAAAACACATTTTTGGACTTTTTCAACTAGTATAGCATAAAAAAAAAAAAAAAAAAAATCCCAGTGGTGAATAAATACCACCAAAATAAAGCTTTATCTGTCTCACAAAAAATGCTAAAAAATTCATATGGGTACAATGTTGCACGACCGCGCAATTGTCATTCAAAGTGTGATAGCACTGAAAGCTGAAATTTGGCCTGGACAGGAAGGGGGTAAAAGTGTCCGGACTTGAAGTGGTTAAACTGAATTCACAGCGCCAGTGCACCGGACATATGTGAACAGGCACCATAGGAAGCAATGTTTTTTCAAATGTCACGCGGACTGGATGCGGTTCAAACCACATCCAATCTGCATATATGTGAAAGGGTACTTAAAGTGGAATTAAACTCTCTCAATCAGCATGAACTATTTTAATACTTATGCTACTGGCATTACTGAAAAGATAAGGCAGGCATAATAACTTGTTTTAACTTTTTTTCCCCAAAATTATTTCCTGGTTTCTGGCCTAGGCCACAGTGATGTCATACATACCCAGAGAACTCATGGGCATTTTTTTCTTTCATTTGGAGGAGAGGAGGAGGGGTTTTCTCAGCTAAGCACATCCTCCTGCCTGCATGGCTGAACTAAGGGCAGATGGATTCCAGAAGTAAAATGATACATTAATCTTCTGCCCTTACTCAAGATGGCTGTGGCTAGAAATGTTAGGTGGGTGTTTTTCAAAGTGTTTTCTCAGCAAAATAAAGCATGGAGACATGGCTGTAGGAGTTTGCTTTGAATATTAAAAATGAATTAAAATTTTACGAAACCCACAACAGTAAATCAGTCTGTATATGCAGTAAAGCATGCTTGTTATATTCACTGTGAAACCTAAGGGATTAAGCCTCCATTCTGTGTAAAAAGGCTGTTTGCTCCTGTCTTCTCTGATCCTCCCCTTCTTTTAATGTCCCCAATCCATCTGCTTACAGTACAAAGCCCTATGAGGCACTCTGCACATGCACAGTTTGGTGTGCATTGCTAGAGGTTTTTTTTTTTGGGGAAGGGGGAATGTGACATTTAACTACCTACTTTTAGAAAATATAGTACTCACATATAAAGGGGAAGCATGAAAGCGAATTCACACAGTGAAATTCCAAACTTACTCATCTACCACTTCCATTAACTTTGTAAGTACAGGTGCATCTCAATAAATTAGAATATCATCAAAAAGTTTACTTTTTTTTTTAAATTCAATTCAAAAAGTGAAACTCCTATTATATAGATTAATTACACACAGAGCAATATATATTTCAAGGATTTCTCGCTTTTAATTTTGATGATTATGGCATACAGCTAGCGAAAACCCAAAACTCAATAACTCAGAAAAAGTTAAGACCAATTAAAAAAATAATTTTTAAAACAGAAATGTTGGCTTACTGAAAAGTGTGTCCATGTACAGTATAGTATGCATCCAATACTTGGCCGGGGCTTCTTTTGCATGCATTAGTGCATCAATGCAGTGTGTCATGGAGGTGATCAGCCTGTGGCACTGTTGAGGTGTTATGGAAGCCCATGTTGCTTTGATAGTGGCCTTCACCTCTTCTGCATTGTTGGGTCTGGTGTCTCATCTTCCTCTTGACAATACCCCACAGATTCTCCATGGGGCTTAGGTTAGGAAAGTTTGCGGATGATGAAATTAGCATCTCCATAAAGCTGGTCAGCAGCAGCATGAAGTGCTCTAGAATTTCCTGGTAGAGGGCTGTGCTGACTTTGGACTTAATAAAACACAGTGGACCAACACCAGCATATGACAAGGCTTCCCAAATAAAGATGCTTCTGACGTTGTCTCTGGTTCAGGAGTGGCTTGACACAAGGAATGCGACAGTTGTAGCCCATGTCCTTCATACATCTGTGTGTGGTGGCTCTTGGAGCACTGACACCAGCCGTAGTCTACTCCTTGTGAATCTCCCCCAAATTCTTGAATGACCTTTGCTTCACAATCCTCTAAATGTTGTGGTTATCCCTATTGCATGTTCACCTTTTTCTACCACACTTTTTCCTTACACTCAACTTTTCACTAATCTGTTGAGATACAGCGCTCTGAACAAAAAGCTTCTTTAGAAAGGACTTTTTGTGACTTGCCTTCCTTGTCCACGATTGTCTTCCCCATGATTGTGTACCTACTGAATCAGACTGAGAGACCATTTAAAAAGACTAAGGAAACTTTTTCAGGCGTTTTGAGTTAATACGCTGATTAGAGTGACACCATGAGTTTACAATATTGAACTTTTTCACAATATTCTAATTCTCGGAGATACTGAATTTTGGGTTTTCAGTAGTTGTAAGTCATATTCATTGAATTAAAATAAAGAAATGCTTTAAAATATATCACTCTGTATGTAATGAATCTATAGAATATACTAGTTTCACTTATTTATTTGAATCACTAAAAAAAAAAAATGTATATTTTAATTTATTGAAATGCATCTGTAAATGTATAGACTTCAAATGCACACGCTTCTAAATGCACTTTGGGTTTAATACATTCTAAAAAACGAGGCAAAAAACTCTAGTCACCCATCACTCGTTTTAGATAGTACCCTACCTGAGAACACAGAACTCAAACCCTAGCAAAGAAATCATCCCTTGCATCTTTCTCGATGTGCGTGTTCATACCCCAGTCTCTTAACCACCTCCCGCCCGCCATATAGTCCAATGACGGGCGCAAGGCGGTTCTCTCGTTCTGGGAGGACGTCATATGACTTCCTCCCATTCTCACCGCGCATGCGCAGCGATCGACGGAAAGAGCCGAAGATGTCGGCTCGGCCATGTGATCAGCTGTGTCCAATCACAGCTGATCACACGTAAATAGGGAAATGCTGGTTATCGGCATTTCTCTCCTCTCGAGCTGTCACGCTGACAGAGGAGAGGAGAGCCGGTAATCGGCATTCCGCGGAGGGGACATGTACACGGATCATCAGGGCACTGACGATCAGTGTGCCCTGATGATTAGTGTGGCCCCAGAAGTGCCACCTGTCAGTGTCCATCAGTGCCAGCTGTCAGTGCTGAATAGTGCCACATGCCAGTGCTCATCAGTGCCACATATCAGTGCCTACCAGTGCACATCAATGCCACATATCAGTGCCCATCTGATCTGCCTTTCAGTGTCACCCATCAGTGCCAGTCAGTGCCACCAATCAGTGCCGCCTAACAGTGCCCGCCAGTGCCATATATCAGTGCTGCCTGTCAATGCCCATCAGTGCCACCTATCAGTGTAGCCTATCAGTGCCCATCACTGCAGCCTCATTAGCGCACATCAGTGAAGGAGAAAAAACTTTTTTTTTAAATTTCCAGTGGTTTTTGGTTTGTTTAATAAACCCAGAGGTGATTAAATACCACCAAAATAAAGCTCTGTTACAAAAAGATAAAAATTTCATATGGGTACAGTGTTGCATAACCGCGCATTTGTCATTCAAAGTGTGACAGCACTGAGAGCTGGAAATTGGCCTGGGCAGGAAGGGGGTATAAGTGCCCTGTAGGCTAGTGGTTAAATGACATTTTGAACTGTAAAATGCCAGAAACAAACATTCTGACATTTGCTGACTGAATGACAGGGTTGGGGCTAAATCTGAACTTTGGCAGATGTCAACCACAGGGGCAGACTGGAACACAGCACTTCAGATCTGCTAAGCTTAGGAAATAGGTTTTAAAAGTCTGAAAGTTTTAAGTCAATTTTACTTAAACTGCCCATCTGCCAGTGACTGCCATCATTTAAGGACTATATGCTACCAAACACTTATTAGTTGGGTATAATGAGAAATAACATTTTTTGACATACCGTATTTTCCGGCGTATAAGACGACTTTTCAACCCCTGAAAATCTTCTGAAAAGTCGGGGGTCGTCTTATACGCCGGTGCGAGCCGGTGTCAGGGCAGCACTTTTTCAACGGGCGGCGCCGCCCCCCCCCCCCCCTCCTCCAACGGACACCAAGTACAGGAGTGGGCAGAAGGGCTGCTGTACCTTACCTGGCTCCGGTCCCACGACGATCCGGTCCAGGAAGCGCAGCTGCTCCTTCTTTCAGTTCGGCCGCTCGGCTCTGCCTCCTCACCGCTGATTGGGCGCCAGCACTGGAAAGGCACAGAGGCGACCAATCACCGGCGAGGAGGCGGAGCCGAGCGGCCCCGCGAAAATCGAGCGGTTGCACTGGAAGAAGGAGCAGCCGCTCCTCTCCCCCACTGACACTAACGATGGGGCACTGTTCCTCTCCCACTGACACCAACGATGAGGCACTGTTCCTCTCCCACTGACACCAACGATGAGGCACTGTTCCTCTCCCACTGACACCAACGATGAGGCACTGTTCCTCTCCCACTGACACCAACGATGAGGCACTGTTCCTCTCCCACTGACACCAACGATGAGGCACTGTTCCTCTCCCACTGACACCAACGATGAGGCACTGTTCCTCTCCCACTGACACCAACGATGAGGCACTGTTCCTCTCCCACTGACACCAACGATGAGGCACTGTTCCTCTCCCACTGACACCAACGATGAGGCACTGTTCCTCTCCCACTGACACCAACGATGAGGCACTGTTCCTCTCCCACTGACACCAACGATGAGGCACTGTTCCTCTCCCACTGACACCAACGATGAGGCACTGTTCCTCTCCCACTGACACCAACGATGAGGCACTGTTCCTCTCCCACTGACACCAACGATGAGGCACTGTTCCTCTCCCACTGACACCAACGATGAGGCACTGTTCCTCTCCCACTGACACCAACGATGAGGCACTGTTCCTCTCCCACTGACACCAACGATGAGGCACTGTTCCTCTCCCACTGACACCAACGATGAGGCACTGTTCCTCTCCCACTGACACCAACGATGAGGCACTGTTCCTCCCCCACTGACACCAACGATGAGGCACTGTTCCTCCCCCACTGACACCAACGATGAGGCACTGTTCCTCCCCCACTGACACCAACGATGAGGCACTGTTCCTCCCCCACTAACACCAACGATGAGGCACTGTTCCTCCCCCACTGACACCAACGATGGGGCACTATTCCTCCTCCCCACTGACACCAATGATGGAGCACTATTCCTCCCACTGACACCAATGATGGGGCACTATTCCTCCCCACTGATACCAATGATGGGGCACTATTCCTCCTCCCCACTGACACCAATGATGGGGCACTATTCTCCCCACTGACACCAATGATGGGGCACTATTCTCCCCACTGACACCAATGATGGGGCACTATTCTCCCCACTGACACCAATGATGGGGCACTATTCTCCCCACTGACACCAATGATGGGGCACTATTCTCCCCACTGACACCAATGATGGGGCACTATTCTCCCCACTGACACCAATGATGGGGTGCAATTCCTCCCACTGACACCAATGATGGGGCGCAATTCCTGCCACTGATACCAATGATGGGGCGCTATTCCTCCCACTGACACCAATGATGGGGCGCTATTCCTCCCACTGACACCAATGATGGGGCGCAATTCCTGCCACTGATACCAATGATGGGGCGCTATTCCTCCCACTGACACCAATGATGGGGCGCTATTCCTCCCACTGACACCAATGATGGGGCGCTATTCCTCCCACTGACACCAATGATGGGGCGCTATTCCTCCCACTGACACCAATGATGGGGCGCTATTCCTCCCACTGACACCAATGATGGGGCGCTATTCCTCCCACTGATACCAATGATTGACCACTATTCCTCCCACTGACACCAATGATGGGGCACTATTCCTCCCACTGACTAATGATGGGGCACTATTCCTCCCACTGACTAATGATGGGGCACTATTCCTCACACACTGACACTAATGATGGGGCACTATCATTGGTGTCAGTGGGAGGAATAGTGTCCCATCATTGGTATCAGTGGGAGGAATAGTGCCCCATCATTGGTGTCAGTGGGAGGAATGGTGCCCCATCATTGGTGTCAGTGGGAGGAGTAGTGCCTCATCATTGGTGTCAGTGGGAGGAATAGCACCCCATCATTGGAATACCATACTGAAATAGCATACCATATTGAAATCAAATCTGATGTTTTTTCATTTTTATTTGGTGTGCGTTGGAAGAGGGGTAGTCTTATACGGCGAGTATAGCTCAAACCCTATATTTTAACAGGAAAAGTAGGGGGTCGTCTTATACGCCCAGTCGTCTTATACGCCGGAAAATACGGTAGGTAATTATCATAATCATGGTGTGACAGGTCCGAGTTTCAACTTATCTATCGTAAAAGACCAAAATTTATACTAGATGTCGAAGTATGACATTATTACCTTTCCATGGGAATCTGGGAGACTGCTCCTACAGAAAAATAAGAAAAGATGAAGTTACGTCATAGTAATCAATTTACCATACAAACATACTGTACATTTAGGGAAAATGGACGGCATCCAAGAATTCATTCATTTACACCATATTTGTAAAGAGTGGTTAGATTGTATTCTCATCAGTTGCTATATGGGGGGGGGGGGGTCAAAGCTAAAGTTCAGCAAAATAGAATAGGACATGCTGTTGTGACAAACCATAAGTGAAAGTAAAATAGTTTCAGAAAATTCAATTGGGAATTCAAATACATACTTTTCTTAAGCGGAGCTATAGGAAAACTTTTTCCTCCTCTTTTGGATAGAGTGAGAATTATAACCCCTGTCAGTTTATTTTTTGCCATTTGTTTCCCATTGTGGAGATTTCCCTTCACTTCCTGTCCCATAGCCAAACAGGAAATGAGAGGAAATCCCTCCAAATTAAAGAGAATCCCTTGGAGGGACCCCCAAGTCACCAGAACTAGTATTCCCATCGAAAGATTTCCCCTCTATTACTTTTCTGGGGACAACCCAAGATTTGGGATTCTCTTTTACGTTCAATAATAATGGTAAACAGGACGAATAGACACAACAGCTGCAGTTTTGGAGTTACTGTGACCCATTCATCCATCCATTATAATTTGGCCCTTGTCAGTCGCTCAAATCCTTACACTTGCCCATTTTTTTGCTTTCAAAAAGACCAACTTCAGCGATAACAGGTTTATTATTGCCAAATCTATCCCCACCCACATTCATCTTCCCTTCTCATGAGATATTCAATGTTATTCATAGGGTCATAATATTATGTGTATATGGATAGAGGGGAAAAGAACAATGTTTTCCCATGTCATACAAAGCATCAGGTCAATTTCTCGACTTTAAATTTTTAATTGAATAATGCAGCAGAGAATCCAGTTTTCATTGTTTTTATTTATTCAGAAGTCCAGTTCCATATACCAATGATTTGGCTTCCTTAGTGCCAGTGATGAATCCCTGTGCAAAATCAATCGCAAATATAAAAGTATTATTCTACTTTGACTGTGGGAAGATGATTAGACAAAGCAATAGTTGTCACTATCTACCATAAAAAAACTCATATAATGACAATATGTGTATAAACAGCACAGGGGAAGACTTAAAGGATAATTCCAGGTATGGTATATTTTTATAAAGTTACATTAGTCCAGCTCGGACCAATGTAAGTATGCATATACTGTACCTGGCTGAAGCCCCCAAAAGCTGGAAATCACTAAAAGTAGACACAGCTACGCCAATCAGCCCCACTTGCTGCAGCATCCTGCAAAGAGTAGCCGACCTGATGTATTGTGAATACAGGAGATGGACTGCTTGGCATGAGCGCCATTCAAAGAATCTCAACCAATTTTATTCCATGTCTTGAAGGAAAACCAACCCTCCCCCAATTATGTATAATACACCACTAAATCTTTATATTTATGTTACTGCTGCCACTAAACAATACAAGTGTCAAATATTAAAAGCCCCCAAAAATATTTCTTGGTAAAAGTAGTGCTGTAACATACACTATTCAACAAACTGATAATTGTACATTAAATAACACCCAGTGTTCACTTGTGATCAATAAATATCAATAAAGTCCTAAACAGGGTGGATTTGATTTAAATCAAACTGATTTAAATCACTAGTCAGTAAGGCTTGATTTAAATCCTAGTTTTCTACATAAAGACTAATTCTTGCTGGTATAACTTTAATATGCAAGTAGACGAAGATTTTTAGAATAACTTTTCATAGTAGTTTTTTTATTCCCAGTTTAATAGGTTAATCATTCATATTTGGACAACTTTTCTGTTGCACTTAGGAAGGAGAAAAATAATCATTACCTTAATAATAATTTAAATAGATTTATTCAACTGAAACAATAACATTCCAGCATATGTGATTTGCTTAAACATCCATGTTTGTTAACTAATTTGGCTAAACAAAATCTATATATTTCAAGAAGCTTAGACTGTCAGCCCCTTCCTCCTCACACTTAGTTTCACTTTCTTCTTGTGCAGATCTATTCCACTCCAAACAGTCAGAAAAATATTGTTTCTATTCTATTCACTGAACTTCTTGAAACTTAGCACTGAAGGGGTTGATTCTGTATTCATAGGTTTGTAGAAGTTAGGATTAAGGTCTTTTTCTTAACTCTGTTCATGTTATAACATTTTTGCTGTGAAGAAGAGGCATGTGATCTCCGCTGAGTCAAATTCAGTTTTGAGAACTGCAAAAGTAAACCAAGCATCTGTGATAATATCTTGTAGGCAGAGAAACTGCCCAATAATCTTACAAAAACCTCTGGAAGAGCATGACATTGTGAATGGATTCATGGAATTTATTTACCAAAAAAATTAAACATATACAGCTTTATTCTACATAATTAAAAAACTATTCTTTATTTTATGATGGAATAACCTTTGGATGGTAATATATTTTCCTCAAAAAGCATTTCAATAAAAAAATCAGATTTTATTCAAAGAAATCCGATTTAAATAAAAAAAAAAAAAATCGGATTTTTAAAAAAAAAAATCATTGATTTTTATCCACCCTGGTCCTAAAACACCTTTATTATTTCAGACTCCGCCAAAAACGCTGGCAGTTTGAACTGGCTTTCTTATCCCCCTTTTGATAAGTTATACCTATCCTTGTTCCTTGCTGACAATAGCCATTATTAGACTGGGGTAGGCTGGCAAGTTGAACAGGATAGTCCTATTTTTATTTTATATGCGATGCCTTCCATGTTCAGTGTTTAAAAAACCAGTTATAGACCTGGGTAGGTGACCAGTTTTTCTTTCTCCACCAAAAACACTACTCACAAGCATAATAGATTAAAATTCATTTAAACACATGTGCATCCACATAACTCCCTCCATCAAAGCTACTAGTATAGGTATGCAGGCAGATGCTATCAGTGTCTCACCCAGGCTGCTCCTCTGCCACTTCTGCTTTGTCACAAACGATGTAGTATAGGACATCACTTCTGGCTGCTGTACAGCCACGCTCAACGCGTTTCGTCATGACGACTTTGTCCAAGGGTTACACGTGTATACTTGTCCTAGCGGCTTTGACAGAGGGAGTTGTGGGTGCAAACGTGTTTAAATGGTATGTAATCTTTATGCTTGCAAGTATTTTTGGCGGAGTCTGAAATAATAAAAGGTGTTTTAGCAGGGGCTTTTTCCTTTAAACATTGGGTTTGCTCATCTGAGGGAGCAAAGGAGCGAGGGGGAGCGAAGGAGCTGATGACCCAGCTGGAGTCATTTAAGTGGCGCATAGCATGAAACACAATTTGCCGATTATGAAAATGAGAAGCACGATGTTTCAGTGAGTGTGTGGCCTGCAGGAAATGGTTTCTCATGGACTCGTGTAGTGGAATGTGATGGAGAATTTAATAAAAAAAATTGCTTATGTGGAATTTTATAGACATTATTGATCACTGGGTGTTATTTAAATTTACAATGATCAGTTTGTTGAATGGTGTATGTTACAGCACCAAAGAATGCTTTGCATTTTCTGAGTGAATGCAATTTGTTCTCTAATAGGACAAGGTGAAGAACCTGACAGAGACCACCCAAACTGTAGCATTGTAACTGTATAGAAATATACCATACCTGGAATCCTTCCTGGAATCCTTCTTTAAACTTGACCATTAAATACAGATTACATTTAGTAACTAGTGTAATACATTTTATAAGAAACATGGCATTCTTTACCTAAAAACCAACAAAAAAAAAATAAAATGCCCCTTTCACACGTTTGTTGCATCTGTTTTTGAGTAGTGTTTGGACTGATCAAAATGTATTCCGATAGGAAGCTGGATGTAAGCTGGCATGCATCTATTTACAGCTAGGTCTGATGTGGTTCATCTGACCAAGTGCAATATATTTGCGCCTATGTCCACTCTATTGGGTCTGGATGGATATAGGCAAAGGCAGAGCTGGTTACATCCGGCAACCCAAAGAGATTACATGGGTCCCTTTCCCGCCATCACAGCATAATGGACACAAATGTCACTGTTCTGATCTGACTCAGTAGGGGAGCAGTCTATGGATCTAAAACCAACACTGAAATAACTTCCAGTAGAGATGCTGGAAAAATGCAGACAACTTTGAAGATGTAATGCAACAAAGATTACGCAAGTGTTCAGGGGCCTTCAGGAAACCTCAGATTATGTAACAGAAATTTCTCAATTGCACATTAGTGCAAAAAAACCCCCCAAAAAACCAACAAAAAAAATCCTCTATAGCCCAATCTTTGCACAAATGACAGCTGATATAACCAGTTACAAGACTCAGAAGAAAACAGACAGAATCAACCATACTGCAATGTTCTCAGTGACCCAAGTAACAAGTTGCATTAATGTAAATTTGTTACAAAGACAAATATCATAAATTTGCCATTTTAAAAAGAAAAAAAGATCCAGAAAGACCAGTGGTGTGGTTCTATCACCGAGAAATCGGACAAATACTAGGTTGTTTGCTGGTTGGTTTGGTTACTGTTAGTGTTATAGAAGCGAGTGACAGATTTGAACAGTTAAAAGGAAGTCTGAACATCCCTTTTGAAAATGCTGGTGTCTGCTTATCAAAACCCATCAATTCCTTGAGTTACTGACCCAGAATATGCATGCAGCCAATGAAGTCAGAAATCCTTATCTGCCCATTTGTCTTGGTATGGAACCCATTAGATGAGTATTACCAGCCTGAAGCAGAGGTTTGAAGTGGTGGCTTCTGTATTTCTCTTAGCACTGGTTTCTTTTGGTTTTCTATATTCTTTTGGCTATAGAAAACAGTTTAATTTGTATAAAATAAAAAAAATAAAACACAAAAAGTCCCAACACAAACCCTAAATGCTTATACACTATGTTAAATCACAGAACTAAAATGTATCCAAATACTCATTTGCCCTAGATCTGTTAAAAAAAAAAAAAAAAAAAAGATTTATAAAAATTTTAACCTATTAGGATTTGCACATTGCAAGCATTAGTACATAGTACATCAGCCAAGCCCTCTGATAAAAGTAAGGTTGTTAAGCCACCAACACTTGAGACAATTATCACATTAACCACTTGCCTACCGGGCACTTATACCCCCTTTTGTACCAGGCCAATTTTCAGCGCTGTCGCACTTTGAATGACAATTGCGCGGTCATGCAAGATTGTACCCATATGAAATTTTTATCATTTTTTTCTCACAAATAGAGCTTTCTTTTGGTGGTATTTAATCGCTGCTGGGCACTTTACTTTTTGTGCTATAAGCAAAAAAAGTGCAAAAAAATTTGAAGAAAAAAAAAAAAGTTTCTTTGTTTCTATTATAAAATTTTTCAAACAGGTAATTTTTCTCCTTCACTGATGTGCGTTGAGGCAGCACTGATGGGCACTGATAGGCGGCACTGATAGGCAGCACTGAAGGGCACTGAACGGAACTTGTGTGTGGCACTGCTGGGTACCGATCATCAGGGCACTGATGATCAGTGATCCTGATGATCGGTGCCGATCCCCGTTCTGACAACTGCCGGTTTTCGGCAGCACTTTCCTCACGCTCTGACAGCGTGAGGAAAGTGCAGCCGAGAACCGGCATTTGCATTTCCCGGTGATCAGCGTGTCATTGGACATGGCTGATCACGTGGTAAAAGGCCGCTGTGATTGGCCTTTTACCACGTCACGTGATCAGCTGTGTCCGTAGGAGATCGCTGGGTGCGCGCAGGAGAGCGCGTTCTGGGAGGACGTCATATGACGTCCACCCAGAACTGGCCAGCCGCAGTGCAGCCGTCATTCGGCTATCTGCGGTCGGCAGGTAGTTAAGCTGATCTTTCATGTGTATACAAAAAAAAAAAACATATATATGTCTAAATCTATATCTTCTATGGCAATTCCTCAGTGGAGAAGATGTATTGTGGTTTTGTATGCATTTGATGGCAAACATTTTTTTTTTTAATATCACACACACAGCCCCTTCAGTACAGTTCTCTCCCCCCAAATTCACATTCCTCTCTTCTTCCCATAGCACAGAGTTATCTCTTCCATTCATCCCCCCAGTATAGATGGGAGCCCAGTTGTTTACAGAATTTAGTTAGTCTGCATACAAGTATCAGAACAAAGACCCATCCCCACCTAACTCTTTATGCTTCAATCAGATGAATTGGGGTGTATGAAGACAGGCAGCTTCTGCCATGCTCCAGGTTTAGATGACCTATAATTAGTGGTGCACCGAAATGAAAATTCTGGTGCCGAAATCGAAACTTCAAAACGCACTTGGCTGAAAACCAAAATGCGCAGTTCTTAAAAATGAATATATATTTTTTGGAAAAAAATACACGGATTAAAAAAAAAAAAAAAAAAGTTCTAGTGCTAGACTTATTGCTCTTGCTCGGACGTTCGTGGTGATACCTCACGTGTGTGGTTTGAACAGAGTTTACATATGCGGGCATGGCCTACGTATGTGCTCACCATGTATGTATGTATGGGGAGATGGGGGGCACTTTAAACTTTTTATTTATTTAATGTTTTGGGGTTTTGTTGCTCTGTCCCTTTAAAAAAAAAAAAAAAGTAAATCACCTTTATTCTCATCCCAAGAAATGCATGCATCCCTTGTAATAAAAATAATTAGTGACAGGTCCTCTTTATGGAGTCAATAAGACCCCAAATCTCTCCTCTACAATGTAAAGCATTGGATCAAAAATAAAAAAAAAAAAATCATTGATCTAGTGCTTTATAAAAAAAAAAAAAAAAAAAAAAAAAAAAAAAAAAAATGGCCGGAACAGGAAGTGACATCACTCCTCTAAGGGCATAGAGATGAGTGGTGGCCATCTTTCCTTTACTCATCTCTATGCCCAGTGCCAGGATTGATGATTTCTCAGATAAGGCTGAGAACTACGGAGCAGCGGCCAGTGGCTGCAGCGGCAAGGTTTTTTCAGCACCTGTATCGGTGCATTTTTTTTTTCATTTCAGCCAACAGCTGAAAGGGGTGTTACTTACCTGCTCTGTGTATAGGTTTTGCTAGAGCAGCCTGAATCCTGCTCTTCTTGGATCCCCCACAGGCTCTCCTGGATCCTGCTTTCTGTCGGGTGTCCCCATAGCAAGCAGATCCATTCACACACAGAGCTGCTGCTTGGCCCTTCGTGTGAGCTGCCCTAAGTGTCTCCCTTGCGGGGTTGTGTGGGCAAATAGAAATGCCTTGTAAAAATCACTGATTTTTATTTTTTTTTATACTGGTTTACAGAGCTTTGGGCTTCAGTTAATCACAGAGCCGATTATCTGCTAGGATAATAAAATGTATAGAAAGAAGGTAGGATATAGCAGAGGTAAGCTAGGGGGAAAAAGAATGAACTCTTAGGATCTTTCTAAAGCTTACATGTTACAAGCTTACCATCCAAACAACTTCAGAATGATCAGAACTATGAAAGAACTAAACTATCCGATCAATCTGTATCCAACCAGCAGGACCTTGCATTACATAGTTACTGGTAGATCTAAAGATTGGACAGTCAGATTATATTGTGTTTGGTGAACACAAGAGTAGAAGTCAGAGCTTGGGGACACACCTGAAGAATGACTGCAGAAAGAAACAAAAGTTCTATGAACCCTGCAGACTTACAAATAGTTACGTGGAATGATGGGTGTTCTATGCCTTCTCCTCGATCTCTGGTCTTTTCTCGACAATTTGCAGTTATAAGGAGTGGCAAAGGAAATCGCTCTCTATACTTCCAGATCTTTGACAGAAATCCTGCAAGTCTCTTATACCAATGTGTTTGTCTGTGTGCTCCCCCCCCCCCCCCCCCATGTCCATTCATGAAAGTTTTGTATTTGATAAACGATTTACAAAATACAAAACTTTCAGTGAATGGATAGGGGAGAGGAGGGTCGGGTGGTACAGCTGCTGTGTAACAGAGCCGTATGTTTCCTGTCAGAGCACCACAGTACAGCAACAGCAATACTATCCACACTCAATGAAACATAAAAGAGAAGTGTGGGATCAGATGCTGCAGCTGTCCCCCAACGGCTCTACACAGAGAACTGAGCGATCAAAGACTGCTGATCGTTCATTTCTAGTATCCATTCTGAGCACACAGTGATAACTGTCAGACGCTCACTAAAACAGCGGGCTGTGAAGGGGTAGGAGCACTGAGAGGCTGAGCCAGTTGCCAGTCAGACATCTGGGTGGATCGCGACATTGTCAGGATCCTTGCAGAGCCTGGACCAACTGATGTCAGCTGACAGCGGACTTTAGCCTGCTGTTGGCTGATTCTGGGTCACAGGTGTGCGATGTACAGGAAGGGAGTGAGTGTGTAAGGGTTAAAAACAATCCCACACTAAAATTTATTAAAACCTCCCACCTTGAAACTGCTGCCGCCTACATCCCTAGAACCCATCCATCCATTCCCCATTGGGAAAGGTAGGGGGAAGAGCTCTCAAATGTAAACAGTGGTACCACTGCCATAACTGCAGAGGGCGCTGTGACAAATAGAGGCAAAACTTTTTTTTAATTTTTTTATTTTGAATAGCGTAAGGGAGGGTTATAACCCATCAGCATTTTTTTGCCATTTATGTCCCACTGGGGAGATTTTTCTTCACTTCCTGTCCCATAAGGAAACCAGGAAGAGATAGGAAATGCCTTCAAAAGTGAGGAAATCCCAAGCTGTCACCAGAACTAGTGTCCCCATTGGAAGACCTGCCGTTCTGGGGGAAATATGAAATCCCCCAGAATGGGGCTTGGGTGTAATAGGATGTAGGACTTGGCAGGGTATGCATTTTAAAGTAGAACTTCACTATCTCAAGCAGCGTTAATTATTTTTAATCTTTATGCTGCTAGCATTAATAAATAGATTAAAAAAAAAAAAAAAAAAAAAAAGTCCTATATACGAGTTTTAATTTTTTTTCTTCTTCAGTTGCTTCCTAGCCTCCATGCCTAGGAAATTATGTCACACATCCCAGGGGTCTTCAGGAGGGGTTTTATCAGCTAAGCACACTCTCCTGCCTAAGCTAAGGGTAGATGGATTCCAGGAAGCAAATGCTACACGAATCATCTGCCCTTACTCAAGAGGGCCACGGCCAGAAATGTTAGGGGGGTGTCTTTCAAAGTGATTTTTTGGCAAAATAAAGCATGAAGACATGGACGGATAGGGGAGTTTACTTGGAATATTAAAAATTAATTAAATGGCGTTTTTGGTTTGTGCTGCTCAGATGCAGTGTAGTTCTGCTTTAAACTGATGACAAAGCTGCGACACTATTAACCACCTCCTGTCCGGCCGTTGTATATAAACGGCCGGATGGTGGCAGTGCAGGGTTTATAAATGGCCTCCACGCCCCCTGCTTGTGCGCGCTCCCTGGGAGCGCACAGCACCGCGATCCGGTGCCCGCTGTGTCCTCCAGACACAGTGGAACACAGATTGTCGTACGGGACCTCTGTGCGAGGTCCCGATCATGTGATCACTGATTGGCCAATCAGTGATCACATGCAGAGTAGTAAGCAAGATGTCACTTCTGACATCATTGCTTACTACTAGTGAAATCTGTGAATGATCACCGAGGTCACATGGTACAAGGCTATTCACAACAGCCTTGTACCATGTGACAAGCTGTGACCAATCACAGCTCACACACTAGTTCTCAACGGATGCAACAATGCAGCCAGAGAGAAGGAGAAATTATTGCTTTTACAGCCTTTATGGGTGAAAAAGCAATCACTGTAAAAAAAAAAAAATCTTCATTACCCCCCACAAGTAGTACACTGTACTGCTAGGGTGACAGTATGTAAAAAAACAAAACAAAAAAAACAAAACAAAAAACAACACACAAATAATATAACAAAATAGATTAAAAATGTAAACAAAAGTTTAAAAATTATAATTTTTGGTTATAAACTAATTTGGGTTTTTTTTTTTATTAAAAAGATAACGGAATACATTTTGCCCAAGATTTATGATGAAATTATTTATTTGCAAAATGTTATAAGAAAAACACTTTTTGAAATTTTTTTTGGACTTTTTCATTTAAATAGCAAAAAAAATAAAAATCCCAGTGTTGCATGACTGCACAATTGTCATTCAAAGTGTGATAGCACTGAAAGCTGAGAATTGGCCTGGACAGGAAGGGGGTAAAAGTGTCCGGACTTGAAGTGGTTAAAAAAAATGACATGAAGGTATCAGGCTACAAAATTGAGAAAATAGACTTCATATTAGTACTGACACAGAGGGACATGTCTAATACTGAGTATACAAAGAATGGGAACTTTCCAGGCACAGCTTGTATTGAGGTCACACAAAAACGCTGTAGATGTAAAGAAACATTTGCAACATAATATGGAAATGTATACTTGTGTTAATATTTCTTGGTTCATAGATTTTATCTTTTCTGAGTCCTCTAGGTGGTGCCAGCGATGTCCTAATGTGTCAACATTTAAATTTGTTGCTTTTTTTTTTTTTTAAAACTTTGTTGTGCAGCAGAGTCACCTCTATCTCTTGATGGACCAATGTAACCCCGTCAGGACTGTAATGTTCCCTGTATATGGAGAAACAAAAAAAAATGCACTGGCACAGCTTTGGATCTTCCATTAAATACAGTATGTACAGCAAGGACCTGCCTGGTTTTATTATTATACAGGATTTTTATAGCACCAACAGTTTGCACAGTGCTTTACAATCTAAAGGGAGACAATATAGTTACAATACAAAAAAATACAAGGGGGGTTAAAGTGTTACTAAACCCACAACAGTAAAATCCAGCCTGTATATGCAGTAAAGCATGCTTTCTATACTCAATGTGGAACGAAAGGGGTTGATCCTCTGCATTGTGTAAAAAGGAGGTTTGATCATGTCTTCTCTGATCCTCCCCTTCTTCCACATTCCCCATTTCTTCCAACCACTCCATCCCCCACAGTTACTACCTACTGTACCATTCACCCCTCCCTCCTAGACTGTAAGCTCCAAGGAGCAGGGCCCTCAGATCCCTCTTGTATTGAACTGTATTGTTACTGTACTGTCTCCCGCTATAATGTAAAGCGCTGAGCAAACCGTTGGCGACATATTATATTATTATACAGTATTTATATAGCGCCAAAACGTTTGCTCAGCGCTGTACATTATAGTGGGGGACAGTACATGAGACAATACAGTAACAAAATACATGAGGGGTTCGAGTGCCCTGCTCTTTCGAGCTTACAATCTAGGAGGGAGGGGATAGTGGTACAGGAGGAAGTGGCTGTGGGGGATGGAGTGGTAGGAGGAGTGGAGATCGGCTGTTAGGTGAGGGTGGGGTAGGCTTCCCTGAACAGATGGGCTATATAAATCCTGTATAATAATAATAATTTCATCCCCGGATAGAACAGAACCGTGGGGACACTCTAGCAATACACACCAAACTGAGCATGTGCAGAGTGTTTTTTCTTTTTCTTAGAAGGAAGCCTGTGATCAGCACAGTGCCAATCAGCACTCTCCAGACAGAGGTTATGCAATCTCATAGGGCAGTGAGAGGGGAATGAAAACTCCTCCTACAAGCTTTAACCAGTGCTGCGCTGGACACTGATAGAAGTTACAAGACTGCTATATAATGCTGATGAGAAAAGGTATTTAGCCATTTATGTTTACTAAAATAATTGCATTTCCACGTTTTGTGTACTTTGGGAGACCAGATATAGTGAATGCAGGGTCCTGGATTCAGCAAACACTTAACGAGGGCCCTGCACATAAGAGCTAACAATCTAATAGAGTGGGGCAAGTGTTACAAAAGGTTATAACCATGTGGATGAGCTAATAGAGTTAAAACGTTCAGTTGTTAGTTGGAGATGTGATAGGCTTCCCTGAATCGAAGGGTTTTCAGGGATGGCCTAAAGGTGGCCAGAGTAGGAGATAGCCAGACAGACTGAAGTAGAGAGTTCCAGAGGATGGGAGAGGCTCGGGAGAAGTCCTGGGGATGAGCATGGGAGGTGGTGACAAAGATGCTGGAGAGGAGGTCTTGGCAGACGCAGGGAGGACAGTTTGGGTGATATTTGGTGAGAAGATTGGTGATGTAGCTGGGGGCCGAGTTGTGGATGGCTTTGTATGTTGCGGTTTGTATTTTGAATTTAATTCGTTAGGCAATCAAAAGCCAGTGGAGGGATTGACAGAAAGGGGTAGCAGACACTTGATTAAAAAGTAATGGAGGAGGGCATGAGCGGAGGGGGAATATTACCAGCTTTATGCTGAGGAAGTGGTGCGACATCCATGCAGATATGTCAGTAATGCAAGAGAAGACTGAAGGCGTGAGAGTAGAGAGATTTGATACTAACCGAATAGATTGCTTCGGTTTGTCCCCATATTACATAGTTTTGATGACTATGAATGAATTTAAGAGATTGTACAATCAGATTATAATGTATAGTATATGGGCAGCCTAAGGTTCAATACAAGTTACCATCTCTGCATAATTTTAGATCCACCAAAAGCTCTGTAATTAGGGATTTACCTAAACTATCCCATCGGTCTGGATACAATCAGGCAGTACATACTTGTAGCTGTAACAGTGACTGTACAGATTGCAATGCCTAAACATACACTATACAATCTGATTGTACAAAATCATTTAGCTCTGCCATCAACTATGTAGTGTTAATCCTAGTACACACGATAAGAATATCAGACGAATGTTCGACCATTTTTTGTTTTTATTTTGCATGCTAGTCTCCTAAAAAACAAACAGGTAACTAGTTACATAAATTCTCTTAGGAGAGAATACAACTCCTGGCAATGATGTACTGTATCATATTGAATTGGAATGTATTCTTTTGCTTCTGAGCATGCGCGGTCTTGGTCACTCAACGGGCAAAGACTGTGCTTATTAAACAAAAATCATTAGTTCTGTTATCCTGCAAAAAAAAAAAAAGTGCCCGTTTCTTCCAATAACTTCACATTAACGGTCATGATTGGCTCTCCAAAGCCGTGTACTAACAATCAGATTATTGGACGATTGTTCCGAAAATGTTTTTTCCTGTCAATTATCTCATTGTGTGTACTAGGCTTCAGGGACTGCCTGATGGGATACATGTGCAATGAATGGTTTAGGATTTTCCTTATAATACATAGTTAGGGTATGTCCTAATGATTTTGTACAGAGCTTGTACAATCAGATTGTATAGTGTAGGGCCATACCCTATGTAATCCGCCTGTACAATCTCCTTTAGCTCTACCATTTATTATGTAGTGCCAGGGCCTGCTAGCTAGGATACAGATTGACCCTCTGACGAACCACGCAGGCGTACCATGTAAGGGTGCTTAGTGGAGTGAATGACATTTACACACCGGCATACCGCTTCATTGCTGGCGGTATTACACAGACCACAGTGACAGGACAGGATCAGGAGATGAGAGGAGAGGGAGTACAGTGATCACTCACATGGAGCTTCCATCAGCTGCAGGAATCATACCGATCATCACCCGATACTGCCCTTATTTGTAGTGCACCAGGCATGAGCACTTTCCTTGTGTTTGCTGTTCATTTATTCCAATAAATCTTTTATACAGGTACACACCATGTGATTTTTCTCTTCTCATATCATCAGTATATCGCTCTTCATTGCATTTTGGAGGACCCATATCTGGAGGATATTCCCTTAACCACTTGCTGTGTCCGGCCGCTGTATATAAAACGGCCAGACGGTGGCAGTCCAGGGGCAGGTTGCCGTTGATAACGGCACCCGCCATTTTGGACTGTGTGCGCTCCCTGGGAGCACGCAGAACTGCAATCCGGTGTCCGCTGGACACCGTGGAACACCGATCGTCGTAAGGAACCTCTGTGCGAGGTCCCGATCATGTGATCACTGATTGGCCAATCAGTGATCACATGCAGAGTAGTAAGCAATATGTCACTTCTGACATCATTGCTTACTACGTGTGAAATCTGTGAAAGATCAGAGGTCACATGGTACAAGGCCATTCACAACAGCCTTGTACCATGTGACAAACCGTGACCAGTCACAGCTCACACAGTAGTTCTCAATGGCTGCAAGAATGCAGCCAGAGAGAAGGAGAAATTATTGCTTTTATAGCCTTTATGGGTGCAAAAGCAATCAGTGTAAAAAAAAAAAAAAAAAAAAAAAGAAATCCTCACCCCCCACAAGTAGTACAGTGTCACCATTGTACTGCACTGCTAGGATGACAGTATGTAAAAAAAAAAAAAAAAAAAAAAAAAAAAAATATAGTATAAAAAATAAAAATGTAAATAATTTTTAAAAAAAGTTATAATAATTTTTGGTTATAAACCAATTTGGGTTATTTTTTTTTGCTAAAAAGATAACTGAATAAATTTGGGCCAAGATTTCTGATGAAATATTTGCAAAATTTTTATAAAACACTTTGTTTTCAAAAGTTTTGGACTTTTTCATTTATATAGCAAAAAAAAAATAAAAATCCCAGTGGTGAATAAATACCACCAAAATAAAGCTTTATCTTTCTCCAAAAAATGCTAAAAAAAAAATCATATGGGTACAGTGTTGCATGACCGCGCAACTGTCATTCAAAGTGTGACAGCGCTGAAAGCTAAAAATTGGCCTGGACAGGAAGGGGGTGAAAGTGTCCAGACTGGAAGTGGTTAACCCAGGGAGAATAGGGTTAACAGCGCAATCACACTGAAGTTTGGTAGGTCTATCCATCAGGTGAGAGGCTGAAGGTTTCTCACTAGTTGCGATTTCGCTCTGCTCCTCTTGAACACTTGAACTTTTTCATACTTGTCCATTGAGGCTTTTTTCCCCTGGATGTTTCCATGTTATGTAGCGGAATTGTTACATTACTATTCTGATACATTTGGATCATTGACTCAAGGGGATTCCTAGATTGTTTATATATGGAGAATTGATACATAGTTCATGTGGACTTTCAGCACTCTGTCTGTAGCCCTGTCCTGTTTTTTCTGTTGCTGTTCCGATATGTGGTGTGATTATATGAGGACTCAGCAGCAGCAGATTATTTTGGGATATTTTCCCATACATTCGCCTATTTCAGATTGCGCACAGGTACTTTTATTATTAGGATTGACTGGATAGATAGGAGTGTCCTCCCGTTATGGAGTTTTGGTAAATCTAGGCTGGCCATACACTACACAATCACTAAAGAAATTAATTAAAGGCCAGTGCACACCACAAAAAAGTCCTCCAGTTCTGTTCCGGATGTTTTTCTGCATGAGTTTTAGGGCCAGTTCACACTATAGAAATGTGGTCCAGATGCGTTTCCGCATGTGAAATTTTTTATATGTTCTGCTGCATTTTTAACTTGTTTCAGTGCGTTTTTTTAAGCATACCAGTTCATTTTCTCCCCTCTCTTTTTCTTCACTTTAAATAGGGACATGTGTGTTCTTGATGTGTTTTACCATGTTCCAGTAAAGTTCTGTGCAGAAAAAATGCAGCATGTGCTACTTTTTTTTTCTGCAACCAGAACGCACTGGAACTGCAAGCACTGATGTGAACTATGACTACTTTCTGTGCACTTTGGATGGAAAAAAACAAGCAACTGATATGCATGTAGTGTGAACTGGCCCTAAGGGCTCGTTCACACTTGACTTTATTTCTAACTCTTGCCAAACGCCAAAATAGTGTTTGACAGGCGTTTGGGAAGCATTTTTAATGCTCCTCAGATGCTCCCCAAACACTCAATGTGCAGTTTTGAGGTGATTGATAGGCGTTTGACAAGCGTTAAAAATGCACCACAAATGCCTATAATGAAGTTAAATGGTATTAATGCTCCGCAACCATCTCACAACTGCGTCACAATCACACCGCAAACGCCTGCCAAGCATTTGAGCAGCGGCACCATAGGCTTAAATGGGAGGCTTCATTCCTCCTAACTCAACATGAGGCATCAGTTTTGCCGTGACACTAACACTTCAGTGTGAACAGCACTGTCTGCTGCCATGTGCAGAATTTTTATAGGCGTTTGAGAAGCATTAAAAACTCCTGTCTGATGCCTGCTGACAAAGCTAGGGTGAACGTAGCCTTAGTGCATTTTTTATGCTTTTCCAGGTGCTTTCTAGATGCTTTTCTTTCTCCCCCCCACCCTCACTGTACTGGTGGGGTGCAGTACTTTTTTTTTTTTTTTTTATTTCTTTTTACTGCATTCTACCAGTACAGTTCTGTGCAGGAAAAAAAAAGCAGCATTTCACACCAGATGCAGTCCAGTACATTTTTTCTCTGCATCAAAAATGCATGCACAGCGTTTTCCATGTATTCCAATTGCCCTAGTTCACACCAGTGCAGTCAGTTTCTGGTGCAGAAAAAAAAAAAATGAATATGCTGCACTTTTTCTGCACAGAACTGTACTGGAATATAGCAAACTGCATCAAAACTGCACCGGAACGGAGTGTGGTACGAGGTGTAAGCAAAAACATATCCGGAATACATCCAGAGTGCGTTTTTGTGGTGTGAACTGGCCCTCAATGCTTTTTTTGATGCAGGGGAAAAAAAATAAAAAATCAATACACTTCACATGGTGCATATATAGTGGTGTCAAAATGTAATATGAGGACAAAGTTCAACAATCTGTTCAATTGGTATCAAATCAGACGGGCCTTTGATATACATAGTTGACAGAAGATCTAAAGAAGATTGTACAATCAAATTGTATAGTCAGCCTTAAAGAAGCACATGAAGAACCAAGGCACAGACAGTGACACTGAAGTCTGAATTCACTGCAAGGCCCAATAGAGCAATAAAAATTGTATTCTTGTAACTATGAGGTTAATACCTCTAATGGTAAGAAGTTCCCTATGTCCGCAGGTTATTAAAGTTCTGTGTTTGCAGCATGCCTGGAGATCACATCATGGGCATGATTTATATAAATAATCAGGATATTACTTTACTGGCTAAAGGACGGCACCTTGTGCGCTGAAACAAAATACAATAAATTATATAACACATGATTATATATATGAAAAAAAATAAAACATGATTTTTTTTTATATATGTGTGTGTGTGTGTATATATATATATATATATATATATATATATATATATATATATATATACACATATATACATACACACACACACACACACATACATATACATACACACACACACATATACATACACACACACACACACACATAATTATATTTAAAATAATAAAATATGATTATATATATTTAAAATAATAAAACATGATTATATATGAATAAAAAAAAATTGGTATTAAAAAAAACACACAAAAAAACAAAACACCACCACAAACTGTATGAAAAGCCTTTCATCCCTCCTCAGTTTAGTTAAAACCTCCAAACATTGTCTGTGGAATTCAAAGCACTACCAACAGTTTCAGACACTATGGCATGTGCCAGGTTAAAATTCTATACTGCCTGATTTGGTGAGTTTCGACACATGTAGCATCTGAAGGCAATTCTTAAAAAGTGCACTATAAATGCATTAAATTTAAAAATGAATTACCTCTAGTTCACAGATAATGAAACTGGAGGTAAAGCCTACCCTAACTTGGTGTACAGAGACATGGAGAGTGCCTATCTCTGTATGCAGTGAAGCAGAGAGTCAACACTTCCAGCCACTCCTTGTTGAGGATACTAGGCAGATTCTATAGCCAATAGCAGGATCTCTGTTGGCTAAGGATTTGCCCACTGCCTGCTGTCAATCACAAGGAAAGTGGATCTGATGAGGAACTAGTGTCTGAGAATCATCCCAATAGGTCTCAGCCCCCAGGTAGAAAGCCCCCCGTCACTGTGCTGTCTGACAAGTGCAGTAGTAGAGAGGAAGTGCAGCTGCACTGAGGGCAGAGTGTCTGTATACATGGTCTGGTCCAGCAATGGGCAAACTACGGCCCGCGGGCCGTATACGGCCCGGCGGACCTTTTAATCCGGCCCGCGGAGCTAGGCTCCCGCAAGGCCAGTGGTCGGCAAGCCGCGGCTCTTTACAAATTTAGATGCGGCTCTCCTGTGTGCCGGGCGCCCGCTCCCCTCCCTCCTCTCCTCCTCTCCCCTCCCTCCTCTCCCCTCCTCTCCTCTCGGATGGCCGCCCCCCTCCCTCCTCTCGGACGTCAGGACTCTGCAGCTGTCAGGATGTAGGCGGGGCAGCCAGGATGTAGGCGGGGCAGCGTGACGAACTCCTCTCACAGTCCTCCCTGAAGACCAGAACGGCGCGGGAATACGAGAGGAACGCGCGGACCAAAGGTAAGTGAATTGACACAGGGGGGGGACTTACTATATGGGGGATGAATTACTATATGGGGGACTTACTATATGGGGGATGAATTACTATATGGAGGACTTACTATATGGGGAATGAATTACTATATGGAGGACTTACTATATGGGGAATGAATTACTATATGGAGGACTTACTATATGGGGAATGAATTACTATATGGAGGACTTACTATATGGGGAATGAATTACTATATGGGGGACTTACTATATGGGGGATGAATTACTATATGGAGGACTTACTATATGGGGAATGAATTACTATATGGAGGACTTACTATATGGGGAATGAATTACTATATGGGGGACTTACTATATGGGGAATGAATTACTATATGGGGGACTTACTATATGGGGAATTAATTACTATATGGAGGACTTACTATATGGGGGATGAATTACTATATGGGGGATGAATTAATATGGGGGATGAATTAATATGGGGGATGAATTAATATGGGGGATGAATTAATATGGGGGATGAATTAATGTGGGGGATGAATTACTATGTGGGGGATGAATTACTATGGGGGATGAATTACTATATGGGGGATGAATTACTATGGGGGATGAATTACTATGGGGGATGAATTACTATGGGGGATGAATTACTATAGGGGGGATGAATTACTATGGGGGACGAATTACTATATGGGGGACGAATTACTATATGGGGGACGAATTACTATATGGGGGACGAATTACTATATGGGGGATGAATTACTATGGGGGATGAATTACTATGGGGGATGAATTACTATATGGGGGATGAATTACTATATGGGGGATGAATTACTATGGGGGATGAATTACTATATGGGGGATTAATTACTATGCTTACTATGGGGGAATATTACTATACTTACTATGGATGACACATACACATCATTCATCTACTCTTGGTCCGGCCCCCGGGTCCAATATATGAACCCATTGCGGCCCTCAAGTCAAAAAGTTTGCCCACCCCTGGTCTGGTCTCAAGCACATGACACTGGGGCAACTCATTGTGAAAGCGCCAGTCTACAAAAGGCACATGAATCCTGTCACCTGCACCGACATTTGGGTTGTGGCAGCACATCAAAATTCTAAATAGTGTCTTAGACACTCTTAAATGAATTCCCCTGTATAGGTTTCCTGAAAGCAAAGACCCTGGAGAATAAAATGGTCACATCTATGTCAAAGGATATTACAGCAGTTATTAACTTCAAATTTTCAGTAAAGAAATACATTAAAGTTAATTTTAATGCACACAATATATAACTTTTTTTTTTTTTTTTTTTTTTTTTAAAGCAAAATCTAAAAAAAATACCAAACATATCAAAGCCTAAAATTGTGTACACCTATGCAAATCGCATTTGGTGACACATTAAAAGCAAAGAAAACCTAAAACACACTGCACAGATGTGAACCGGGCTTTAATCGAAACATACACAGGGACTTCCTCCATCCAGGCTATACAGTGTGGATGGACAAATCCCCCCAATGTGTCTATTGTATTTTGACAGCTGTCAAAATACCCAGTAAGCAGTTGCCTCCGATTGGATGCAGCCACTTTTTGGCTCACAATTTTGTGCCTAGCTTCTTTGATTTAAGGATTGATGTCAGGCGAATAAAGGCTAATAGTGGCACCCGTTGAGCAACTTTTAGCTAGTTCCAGTTCCTGCCATTAAGAGGAACTTGACAAGCAGAGCATGTTGATGTCTTTGTGTATATGGGAGCCTGCATAAACAATTTAGAAAACACTGCCTGTGTCATAACAGTACAATCTCAGTGATGACCAGTCCATATCTAGTGACTAAGCAGTTAAGACCAGCCATAAAGCTCACTGCAGATTAGAAATGCATTCCCCTAGAAAGCAGACAGTAGCAATCCTGATGTGTCCATGTAGCTGACCACTATATCCTGAGTGGTCAGAAGAGGTCAAGGAGCACACAACAGGTTCTTCATTGTTCTATCTCAGCCAAAAACCTATAACAAGGGATTTAAAAAGAACGGCTTTTCAGACAAAGTCATCACAAAGCAGAAACTAGAGTAAAAGTAGAACTCTCATGGTCATAAAAAAAAATTAAATACAGTTCCATACATTCATGTCTGAACAGCTGATGAAATGTGAAGGAAATCCACTTCTTTTAATTGCTTTCCAGCTTCTCTGCTCCTTCCCTGATGGAAGCCCAATTTTTGGGTGTTAATGTTGAGAACAGTTGCCACTGCCCCTTGTTCTGTGGACACACCTGTCTGGAGAACCCCTGGTTCACCTCCTCTGCCCTGTAAGCAGGCTTAGGTGGATCTTCCACTTGGTGACCCAGCTTCATTGGTTGCTAAGAGGAAGGCAGCAGGGCCACACAGCATCAATGGAGGTTATAGTGCAGGCAACTGGGCCACCAGCACAATGAAAACTCGGGGTGCATCCCGAGCAACCACATCCTGGAAAACAATGACGCTGTGCAACCTGGTCAACTACGTCCTAGGATTCTATGAAACTGGATCACTGGGTAGTTGAACCAATCTGTGCCCATCACTGCTTGAAAACAGACCGGGTATCAATCATCACCATTTGAATATTCATCTCCTTGCTAGATGCTTGGTTGGATAGTGGTGTGGGGGTGCACTTTCACACACATAGCTCAGGAACAGACAGCATAACGGGTCACATGCATTTTTGTCACCTGGGGTCTGGAGCAACAAAAATGTTTAATCAGACGTGTAATAGGGGGAAAAAAAAAAATCTATATGACGCAGTCTCACTAATATTAACACAGCAGCTTGTTTTTCTGAGTCCCCCATAACAGTTTTATTAGCGGTTGATACTGCCAGAATAGGTTATTTCCCACTTTCTGATATATGGCGACAGCATAGTTTGGCAGTACAATCATACAGCAGTGTTGCCACCTTGTGAACTGGGATAGTCCAATATGGACATGTAGTTTTCAATAACTAAGAAAAAACAATTGCACCCCAAATCTAGCTAGATTTTTAAAAGTGGAACTTTACCCATAACAGTCTGATAACAATTAATGTTCCGTACATTCCACATTAATAATTATGCTACCAAAATTACTGTGTTGTAAATTGCCTCCAGCATTGTTCTTGTTTCTGCTTGCTGGAGCCTGCCATTTTGTTGAAGCCCAGAGCAGTCCCTTATCTATTGGGAACTTTCCCCCTCTCACTGGTCTCAAAAATGTGCCACTTTCTTCAATTTAAATATCTACATTTTTAGCCTTGATTGTATATATTGGCTTAGCTAGAGAGGAAGGATGACTGAAGCTTTACAGTGCAGAAGTTCACAGGCTGCAGATAAGGGACAGCACAGGGGCTAAATGGTTAGCACTTCTGCCTGGCAGTACTAGGGTCATTGGTTCAAATCCCAACCACGGCACCACCTGCCTGGAGTTTGCATGTTCTCCCTGTGCCTCCGGGTACTCCGGTTTCCTCCCACACTCCAAAGACATGCTAGTAGGTTAATTGGATCCTGTCTAAATTGTCCCTATTATGTGCAAGAATGTAAGTTAGGGACCTTAGATTGTACGCTCCTTGAGGGTTAGGGACTGATGTGAATGTTCAATATATATGTAAAGCGCTGCGTAAATTGACGGTGCTATATAAGTACCTATAATAATAATACTATCAAGGAGATAAGATGAGATGCTATCCTTGTACATTTAACTCTTATGTATCCTTGGCAGCAGAGTTTGTCCTGTCACCTCTCCTGCGTTTTTCTCCTTTCCTAATCTGTGTTCCCTCAGCAGTTTGTCATTCCTGCAGCTTTTTTCCCCTTCAGCAACAGTAAATCTTAAAGCCATCAGCTGATTGGCCTCTGGTGGCTCTGATTTAAGGCGCAGAGCCAAAAAATAGGAAGCAATTTAGCATGTGCAGAGAAGGGTGAGCCAGTATATATTACTGGATTTTAAACAGAATAAGCACTTATTTTTAATGTTTTACATAGCTATACTAACAAAAAGGGACCAGCCTAAAGTTGTCTGTTAGGGTGCAATTTTCTGGCTACAGTTCCACTTTAACCATTTAAGCTCCAGCTTTTACCCTCTTCATGACCAGGCATTTTTTTTGCTATACGGCGCTACACTACTTTATCTGGCAATTGCGCGGTCAGGAAACACTATACACTAATAAAATGTATATTATTTTTTCCCCACACAAATAGAGCTTTCTTTTGCTGGTATTTGATTTTCTATTACATAAATGACAGCCAAAAAAAAAAAAAATTCTACTACTTTTATAAAACTTTTTTTTTGTTTTTTTTTTTATAAATTGGACATCAAAAAAAAAAAAAAAAAAAAAAAAAAAAAAAAAAAAAAATCGAATTTCTTCATAAACTTAGGCCAAAATGTATTCTGCTGCATGTCAAGTAAAAAAAAAAAAAAAATATTCCATTAAATGTCAAATATTAAGCAGTTAAGGAGCCAGTAGCTAAGGGAGCACACAGATGCTTTTTGCCTGTGTTGCATATAAAAAACAAACCGAAACAGGTGTAACCCAGTGCCTGATGGACAGAGGTGCAGTACACAAACTCAATGCCAGTACCCCTGTTAAATTCTATGAAACTGACATCTGCATCAGCTGTACAGTGCTCTGAGTGGACATATGCATGGAAAGATGAATTTCTGTGTTCAAGGCATGCATCCCTAAATGTAAGAGCTGCTCAGATCAGTGAACAGCCAAATACAAAATAGTGTGTATTGCAGCCCATCTCGGATTTTGAGAGGGCTGGTGGCAGGACTGCACCTCTTCCTCCCAGGTACTGGGTATACTTCTGATTTTTATGCTATAGGGGCAAAACTGCCTATGTGCTTCAGCCCTTACAGCAACATTTTTTTTTAACCTTCTTTTGGGTGGGTGGGGGGGGGGGTAATGGATTGAATAAAAGCCCACTGTTGTAAGTACTCTATGGCTTCTCCCAACCTCTGTAAAGGTCTGTGTCAAAGGGCTTTGTGCATGTGTATAAGGCATCAATTTGAGACTCTTCTGAGACCATTCAGAATTCACTGACTTGACCTGCAGTTGATGTCCTACTGACTTGCATTTGGCCTGCTTTAAGCGAGTTTTGCATTCTCATAGATTTGTATGGGGATGCAAAACCTGTTTGAAGCAAACAAAAGCCTGTCACCACAGGCCCTATCTGCCACTTTTGCTGGACAGCTTGGCCTGTTAAAGGAAAGAAATTATGTTACAGGAAAGGGGGGCTCAGAAAAAGAAACGAACAAAAAAAAAAAAAAAGCATTGTGTTAATACGACTGACAGATTGCATCAAAAATAGTTTGATTTTATCCATAATACCACTTTAAGCAGACTGGTACAAAAACCAACTCATACATCAGAAGATGGTATATCACTCTAAAACTGGGACGCTTAACATTCATTTGTCACCTACGCCGAACCATTATGCAATGGATATTTCTGAAGTGGGACACGACAGAAGAGAACAATATCTGAATAATCTAATGAAACATCTTACACTACAGCCTTAACCACTTCATGTCCGGACACTTTCACCCCCTTCCTGTCCAGGCCAAGTTTCAGCTTTCAGTGCTATCATACCTTGAATGACAATTGCGCAGTCATGCAACACTGTACAGATATGAATTTTTTAGAATTTTGAGACAAAGCTTTATTTTGGTGGTATTTATACACCACTGGGATTTTTTTTTTTTTTTTGCTATGTAAATGAAAAAGTCCAAAATTTTTTTAAAAAAGTGTTTTTCTTATAAAATTTTGCAATTAAATAATATTTCATCATAAATCTTGGCCAAAATTTATTCCAATATCTTTTTAGTAAAAAAAAAAACACGCCAAATTAGTTTAACCAAAAATTATAATTTTAAAAATTTTTTTACATTATTATTTTACATACTGTCACCCTATCAGTACAGTGTACTACTTGTGGGGGGGTAATGAAGATTTTTTTTTTTTTTACACTGATTGCTTTTACACCCATAAAGGCTGTAAAAGCAATCATTTCTCCTTCTCTCTGGCTGCATTCTTGCAGCCGTTGAGAACTACTGTGTGAGCTGTGATTGGTCACAGCTTGTCACATGGTACAAGGCTGTTGTGAATAGCCTTGTACCATGTGACCTCGGTGATCATTCACAGATTTCACTAGTAGTAAGCAATGATGTCATAAGTGACATCTTGCTTACTACTCTGCATGTGATCACTGATTGGCCTCAGTGTCTGGAGGACACAGCAGGCACTGGATCGCGGTGCTGCGCGTTCCAAGGGAGCGTGCACAAGCAGGCGGTGGGGAGGCCATTTACAAACGGCCACCCGACCCTGCACTGCCACCGTCCGGCCGTTTATATACAATGGCCGGTCGGGAGGTGGTTAAAGCCCAACTTTAGTCAAATAAAAAAAAATGATCCCTTGCAGTGGGTATGCAAGAAGTAATGGCTCATTTATTCTTAGGAGAAAAATTAAAAGGAGGTTTACTTACCTGATCCTCCACTCCTCTCCATAGCATCTGCACCCCCACACACACACTGGTCTAGCGTCCTAACATCAACAATGCCAGAGTAGGGTTCATAAGCCCAGCACTGGATGTGAGGACACTGAGGGACAGTCCACCCCTGGATTGTGGGGGGAGCAGAGGATCAGATAAGTAGAACGGTTTCTCCTCCTCTCTAGACAAAAAGAGCAAACAGTCCAAAAGCAAGATTTTTTTTTATATATGCCCAGAGCTGGGCTTTTATTTAGAAAGAACATTTTTTTAAGCAGGCCTGTTTATTTGGCACTTCCAGGTACACAAGTCAGTCATGGGGCTATCCAGGTACATTGTGCTGCTACACTGGGATTGGGGGAAGCAGTGGTATTTGGAGGAGAATGATGAACAGGGTAGTGTAATCTCTTGGGAAAGCACACCACTAAACCAGGGATGACAAAAAGGGACACCTCTAATCAATGGGAGAAAGAAAGGGGAAAACAAAAATAAAAAAGTACAGTATGTAGTGAAAGACCTCTGCTGAAATTGTTATTTTATTGCTTTATATGATTAATGCTTCATTACAGTTTTAAGCAAAAATATGAACTTTTAAATACCAATCATTGACTGTTTTCATGGTTTGTTGGAGAAAAGTGTGCCATTAATCAGATGTCCCCCCACTTTGGAAAGATCAGTTGTGTTTTTTTTTTTTTTTTTTTTTAAGTTTCTCTATTATTTATTACAGGTAGTGCTGTCAATTTATGCAGCGATCTACATATGTATTGAACATTCACATCAGTCCCTGAAGGAGCTCACCATCTAAGGTCACTGCTTCACATTCATACAGTTAGGTCCATATATATTTGGACACAGGCACAATTTTCATACTTTTGGCTCTGTATGCCACCAGAAAAAAATTAAAATGAAACCATCCAAATGAATTTGAAGTGCAGACTTTCAGCTTTAATTCAAGGGGTTGAACATAAATATCAAGTACAAATTTTAGGAACTGCAACCATTTTTATACACAGTCCCTCCATTTTCAGGGGTTCAAATATAATTGGACAAACGAATATAATCATAAATAAAATGTTCATTTTTAATATTTTGTTGAGAATCCTTTACTGGCAACGACTGCCTGAAGTCTGGAACCCATGGACATTACCAAAGACTGGGTTTCCTCCTGATGCTTTGCCAGGCTCTAACTGCAGCTGTCTTCAGTTGTTCTTTGTTTGTGGGTCTTTCTGCTTTTAGTTTTGCCTTCAGCAAGTGAAATGCATGCTCAGTTGGGTTGAGATCAGGTGATTGACTCGGCCATTGTGGAATATTCCACTTTACTTTGAAAAGCTCCTGGGTTGCTTTTGCAGTGTGTTTTGGATCATTGTCCATCTGTACTGTGAAGCGCAGTCTAATCAACTTTGCTGCATCTGGCTGAATCTGGGCTGACCGTAGATCTCCAAACACTGCAGAATTCATCCGGCTGCTTCAGTCACATCATCAATAAACACCAATGACCCAGTGCCACTGGAAGCCATGCATGCCCATGCCATCACACTGCCTCCACCATGTTTTACAGATGATGTGTGCTTTGGACCATGAGCTGTTACAAGCCTTCTCCACACTTTTTTTCTTCCCGTCATTCTGGTACAGATTCTTAGTTTCATCCGTTCAAAGAATGCTTTTCCAGAACTGGTCTGGCTTTTTTAGATTTTTTTGGGCAAAGTCTAATCTGGCTTATCTATTCTTCAGACTTACGTATGGTTTTTGCACCCTGTAGTGAACCCTCTGTATTTGCTCTCGTGAAGTCTTCTCTTGATTATAGACAATGATACACCCACCTCCTGGAGAGTGTCCTCCACTTGTCTGGATGTTGTGAATGTGTTTTTACTTTACCATAGAGAGGATCCTGCGATCATCCACCACTGTTGCTGCTATCTCTCTGATGGATTTATTTTTGAAGCCTTACCATGGCCTGTTTCACTTGCATGGACAGCTCCTTTGAATGCATGATGTAGGTTCACAACAATAGATTCAAAATGCAAATACCACACTTAGAATCAACTCCTTTTACCTGCTTAAATGATGAAGAAATAATGAAGGAGTAGCCCACACCTGGCCATGAAACAGCTTTTGACTCAATTGTCCAATTACTTTTGGTCCCTTGAAAGAGTGGGGATGGCTACTGTTAACCGTTGTAATTCCTAAACCCTTCCTCCAATTTGGATGTACATACCCTCAAATTAATCCTGAGAGTGTGCACTTTCAGCCCATATCCATTATAGAACTATAGCTTGAATATGTTTTGGTAAATACTTTAAAAAAACAAAAAAACAAACAACAAATTGTGCCTGTGTCCAAACATATATGGATCTAACTATATATACACACATACTAGTGTCAATTTAGACAGGAGCCATATAACCTACCAGCATGTCTGGAATTTGGGAGGAAACTGGAGTACCTGGAAAAAACCACTCAGGCACAGGGAGAAACATGCAAACTCCAGGCAGGTAGTGCCATGGTTGGGATTCAAACCAACGAGCCTAGTGCTGCAGGGTGGAAGTGCTTTTTTCTCTTTCCAGCCACAGGTTCATTTAAAAGGAGAAGTACAGCCAAAGCCAAAGTTCGTCCTGCACTCCTGCGACCCACTTTCAACTGACAGTGGGTTGAAGCCTGCTGTTGACCGACGTCACCGCTCTCTGCTCACAGTGGTGGTGAGAACTCCGTGATCAGTAGTCATGAGTTCTCTCCCTTAGAGCTGGTGTGGGGACTGATGGATGCTGCATCCACCTAGGTAAGTAGGAGAGAGATCTATATATCTCCAATACTTCTCCTGCACACAGGTTATACTGATTTTGCTGTCAGCAAGATCCTGTGCGTATGTCAGATCTGTACTATTTTACATATATTCAGCGTATTTGGACCCTATTAGCAGTTTCTGCAGCTCAGGGTTGACACGGAAGTGTTAATGTATAGACAGCGCCACCACTGGTTATTACACAATATTAAATATTGACTGAAGGCCATACATCGCTACACGAATTTCTCATTCATTGCCGACATGTAAACATCAATAACATGTTATCAACGGCGCTGCTGCTTACACATTATTGATGTTAACATGGCAGTCCTGAGCAGCAACGTCCAATACAGTCAATGAGAGGAATTTATCAAAACTGGGAGAAGCTATACAGGGAAACCAATCGGCTTTTATCTTCAACTCGTTGGGTTAACCTAGAAACCCTCCTATCCTTTCCAGCCAAGGAAGCTGCCATCTTTGCGTCTGCTTGATTTGTGGTTGCCATGGTGCTGCACATGTGATCAATACACCACCCATTAGATGACCTGACAGTTCAGTTGAGAGCAGAACCAACGGACAGCACTCACGACATGCTTTGAATAGAACTATTTTGGGAAAAAGGTAAAAGTGGAACTTCACTTTCTCAATCAAAATTGACTATTTTTAATCCTTGTGCTCCTAGCATTAGTAAATATACAGGAAAGTATATCATATTTACTTGTTTTAAACTTTTTTTTTACATTTTAGTTACTTCCTGGTTTCCATGCCTAGGCAACTTATGTCATATATATCAGGAATCCACAGGAGGGTTTTTTCAGCTATGCACACCCTCCTGCTCGTGTGCCTCAGGTAAGGGCAGATGGATTCTAGGAATTGTTACATAAATCATCTGCCCTTACTCAAGATGGCCAGAAATGCTAAGAGTGTTTTCGCAGCAAAATAAATCATGGAGACATGGATGGATGGATTGGGGAGTTTGCTTTGAATATTAAAAATGAATTAAATAGCACTTTTGGTTTGTGGTGTTCATATACAGTGTAGTTCCGCTATCAATAGGGTTCCACTTTAAGCTTTGAAAATGAAAGTAAGGAGCTGATTGGTTGCCATGCACAGCTTCTCCAGGCTCAGTAAATTCCCCTCCATGTGCACATTACAGTGGGTCCAACCTTAGCACAAATGTTTACATGTGTACAACCTAAAATTACCATCCCAAAAATGGCCACATACACAGCTTTGTTTCTTTGTACACTGCCAGACACAACTGTCTATATAGGCCCATAGACTTCTATTCTGCTGCCTACAGATACACAAAACTATACTCTGTACGCAGTGTTTGAATGAGTCCCAAGATGATGTGTCACCCAGAAAAATAAAAAAAAAAGGTCTGGCACGGATTTCCAGCAGTTCGACAAATATTAAACTCTTGCTAGTCACAAAAACACATTTCTTCGAGTCTGTTAATGTCCAAATCAATTACAAAACGTAATGACGTCTGCATGGAGCCATACTCTCCAGTTATCTGCAGGGTCTGACTCCATGCAGCTTTCTGCTACTGAAAAAAATACGTGTTTGGCAGAGGCAGCGTGAACAAGCAAAATCAATTTCTAAAGAGTAGATGAATCTTCTATTGGCTGTCCAGCAGCATCAGTATCCTCTCATGCTCCAGAAGACTGCACACCATGGTGACATCATGGGATGGTGAGGGGAGCGGTCGGCACAGAATACACTGCGGGATCACAGGTCCAAACTCCTGGAAGAGGCGTTGACAAGGGCATGCAAAGTAAGACTTAGGCAAGTTAAAAAAAAAAAAAAAAAAAAAAAAGGGTTTAACCTCCCTAGCGGTATGATTTCAGATTTTTGGTGCTGAAAGTGGTACATTATTTTGCATGGAAATTTGGCATTTTATATTGCAGGCCTGTAATTCTTAGGAATAACTCACTGAAATCTGTCTGAACAAGAGTCTAGTAAACATCCCGGGTAGGATAAAACTTGAAACACGAAATCATAAATTTTAATTTAATAAATAATCATAAAAAATAATATTATAATAATAAATTTAATTCAATAACATAAATCAAACCAAAAACACTGAAATTTGAAATAGAGCGCCAAGTTCGCACATCACTGAGCAAAGTCGCAAAATCGTTTTCAGTGTCTGATGAGGAATTTCCCCACGAATCATTATCACTCAATTCTGCAAGTGGTTCTGATTTACTATCGCTGTTCTCCTAGCTGGTCTAAAACCGCTTTTGACCTAAAGGGACGCTTTTTGGACGCCATGGACTTCTCAGTTTCCAGGTAGAAAGAACAGTAAAAATGCAGGCAGGGCACAGGACAAAGCACTCGGGACAATATGTATGTGAAATGGTTTGATACAGTAATGTTTTACTATGTGATTTTAGTCATTTTTGTAAATGTCACTTTTTGTCATTTTCAAATTTCCCACCGCTCCGTCCCCCCGTACATCCCAACGCTCGCAGGGGACGGAACCCAGATGACAGATGCCGGCATCCGCCGGATTACATTGCAGGGGACACATCGCGGGAGCACAGGACAAGGTAAGTGACAGAGGGATCCCGGAGCAGCGCCGCATGGTGAGCCCGAGTGTAGCTCGGGGTTACCGCTTGTGGTACTGAAACTTTACCCCGAGCTACACTCGGGAATACCACCAGGGAGGTTAATCACTTCAAAACCGGGCACATTCACCCGCTTCCTGCCCAGGCCAATCCTCAGCTATCAGTGATGTCACATTTTTAATGACAATTGCGCAGTCATGCAACATTGTACCCATATGAAAATGTTATAATTTCAGACAGAGAGCTTTCTTTTGCTGGTATTTAATCACCATAGGGTTTTTATGTTTTACTAAATTAAACAAAAAAAAAAAAAAAAAAAGGAAGGTTTCCTTGGTTCCCAATACAAAATTTTGCAAATAAGTAATTTTTCTTCTTCATTGATGTGCTCTCATGAGGCTGTGCTGATGGGAACTGGTGAGGCTGCGCTGATGATCAGTGCCCAGATTATCAGTGTAAACCATGTGCTGACAGCCTTGCCGGTTATCAGCTTTCCTTACCTCACACAGACAGCAAATGAGGAAAGGACTGCTGATAAACGGCAAGTCTAATTACATGTGAGCAGCTGTGATTGGACACAGCTGATCACATGGTAAAAAGGGCTGCTGCAAATGGCCCATTAGCCCCGGTTCACACTGAATGTGACTTTGAAATCGCACTACCTCACTTGAAGTAGTGCGATTTCAGGTGCGACTTGCCTGACATCTGTGCAACTTCATGCACAGATGTCTATTCAAGACGCACGTGAAATCGCTGAAAATAGTGCAGGAACCATTTTCAAAATCGATGCGCCTCCAGAGTCACACCAATTTGAACGGTTCCATTGCTGACAATAGAGTGCAACTTGTCATGCGATTTGAAACTGTCAAGTCACATTACAAGTCACAAGGTGGGAACAGGGTTTTACCCCAATCTGGTCAGCTGCGTCCAAAAGACAGCGATCACAGAGCATGTCTGATGTGCGCCCTGGGGGCGGGGTTCTAGGAGGACATCCTCCTGGAGCTGGACGGCTGTGCTGCAACTGTCTTTTGCCTAGTCGATCGGCAAGCAGTTAAAAGAAAAGAAGCCCACAGCATCTCTGCATCTTTACAGGATAAGTTCACCTTTCGTAACGTGACACCTATATCCAGGGTGTCACATGTTACGATCAGACTGGCCCCGCTTTGACAGCTAGCAGGGGATCTTCTCCCCCCTAGCTAGCTGTCAAATAAAAAAAAAAACCAAAACCCCAGGGCCATGCGGGGCTTCACCCACATGGCCGTGTCACTCATTCACAGTCATCTGTGAATGAGAGACTACAAGTCCTGAAAGCCTTAGCGACTGTCAGCTTGTAGTTCTCAATGAACCACCATGGTGCTTCTTCATGTCAGTATATCTGCTTTCTCGTACATACCGTATGGACAAGCAGATATACTGACAGATCTGCATGGCATTGGCATTCTGCTGACTTCCGGTGCAATGCTGTCCAGGCTCTTCTAGACAAAAATAAAAAATGCACATTTTTTTACCTGTAAAAAAAAAAAAAAAAAAAAAAAAAAAAAAATGTACTTTTATTTTTTTTTTCTAAAAGGTGAACTTATACTTTAAATATAAATGTATATTTGGGCAACCAGAATCATTTGCACCCGGCTGCATGCTTCAGCAAGATCTCTACTTCAGTCCATCGTACGAGTCTGGCACGGCATTCCCTGCAAACGCAATGCAAAATATTGGGGGGGGGGGGGGGGGGGTGGGTGGAGTAGCTACCTTAAACATATGGACAGATTCAGGGGTTACAAGTGGTCGTCAACTTATGACCTAAAGGGGGCCTCAAATCTCTGACATCACCAAAGGGCCGAACACATTGTTCAATATATGTAATGATTGAGAGGACTGTCAGAAACTGCAGACCTACCAGAGCAAATGATGGTCAGAGAGTGTGGACATGCTACATTTTTGGCTGGGGATATGCTGCAGAAGTCTATATGGAACTGAGATCATGTTACATTACATGAGGCTAGTAGAGATCAATGCCATTACCCTAATCCGTGTTCCCATTACAGACTGCTGAGGCCTGAGAGCCTCACATCATATATCAAAGGGCTGTAGGCTGGGCACCAGAGGGTTACAGAAAGGATGGCTTTACTACAGGCAGACATCTTCACAGTCTGCACCATCACTGCCTATAGCAGCATGGAAAATTTGCAGCTCCTTGCAGCTTTTTGCTATAGTTAGATTTAAAAACCTTGGTGACAACCGATTTCCACTGCTAATTACTCAGCAACTGCAAAAACCTTTGAAAACACAAGCAATCTACAGTTGCAGGCTGCAACAAAAACATTTTGCTAGGGCTCAAAACTGAAGCAATGAAATCCTGGGTCTGTTGTGCAAAGCATTTAGTCAGGCTGCAGCTTTTGTTAAAAACAAAACATTTTACAAGTAATAGTTTCTATCTACAGCCCCAGTTTTATTTTTGTTTTTATTCAGGTTTTTTTTTTTTAAAAGCAAATGTAGTTTTTAAACTACACAAATATTGATCGTAAAAGTTTACTCATGACAGGCAAAACTATTTTGCAAACAAGCTACCTAGACTGGAGTATTAGGAACAAAGAACCAGACATATTAAGGACAACTGGCAGATAAAATATAGTATTCTGATGATTGCATCTGAATAATATACGTTCTGATCATATTCAGTATAATCCGTTTTATTTCACATGCCTTCACTGATATTGGTTTACATTTACATGCAGCCCAAGCTGTCCTACAAAAGAGAGTGACAGAGGTTGGTACAAATGATAAAAAAAAACTGCCCGTTGTGTCAGTCACATACTAAAATAAAACCAAATAAATTAAAAAGTATTGCAGTTTTGTCTTATTTGAGACTTTCTGACAACTCAGTATGCAAGTAAATGAAGAGATATGAAGGTCTGTGCAATAAATGAATATAAAAAATTATTAGTAGTAAATTAGTATTTTTGCTTTAAAGTTTAAAAAGTGTACTAACAATAACAGTGCAATAACACTGGACAAGTGACAGTTGGAGCATCTGGTTGCCAGGTTGCTATAGGCAACAAAAAAATGTTCTTTGCTGGCAGTCATTTCACATATAGGCCCCCAAATGTACACCGCTTTTACAGCATTTATTGCTATTTATTACATGTCACTTCATCGATGGCGCTGTTGTTAATACAATAATGTTCCAGAAGCAATTATAAATTAAGCCGACAATTTCGATAACCATTTGTGACTCAACAATTCACACACTCCTATGTGTATTTATAAACAATACAGTAAATAGCATGCCACAATAGATAATATGCCCTTCTCAAAACAAAAAGTAGCTAATTATTACAATTTATTTTTACAAAATGTTACAAAGTGGTAATTTCAGGAATTGACTCATTTTTCAGAAATGACTAGATCTCAATATTTGATCATATCTCCGACTCTAGTACACAGTCAAATGCTTTCCATGAATACACAAAATTTAATTTTAAACATTTCTAAACTTCTAGAAAGATGATACTACTCTGGATAAGTGGGGGATCCCCATCACATGATCCCCATTGCACAAAAAATAAAGTAAAAACCAAACAGGAATTTTAACTATTCCCTACTATATCCAATGCGAGATATATATATATTTTTTTAAACTACAGAAATACCTTCAGATAACTGAACATTCATGCAAAGCATGCATGGAGTTGGTCTTCTGTGTATGCGTTACTGTGTGTAAAATTAAATTTAAAAAAATTATATACACAAATCTTTATTAAAAAAAAAAAAAAAATTAAATACATTATATACACACACACACGTTTAGATTGTAAGCTCCACGAGCAGGGCCCTCACATTCCTTCTGTACTGAAATGTATTGTAATTGTACTTTCTCCCTTATATATTCCTAGATTGTAAGCTCGAAAGAGCAGGGCCCTCGATCCCCTCATGTTTTGCATTGTATTGGTATTGTTCTGTTCCCCTCTGTAATGTACAGCGCTGAGCGAACTATTGGCACTTTATAATTACTGTATAATAATAATATAATAATAAATTGTAAAGCGCTGCGCAAACTGTTGGTGCTATATAAATCCTGTATAAAAAAAAAAAATTATATATATATATATATATATATATATATATATATATATATATAATTTTTATTTTTTTTTTTAATTATATGCATACACACACACAAAAAGGCTATCGCCTACTCATACCGCTTTTAGGTGATCTCTGAAAACCTCTCTTCAGGGAAGCCTATCCTGCCTTCAGCTAATAACGGAATCTTCTATTCCTCCTATCAGTCCATCCCCCACAGTTATTAACTTTTGTACCACCAGCCCCTCCCTCTTAGATTGTAAGCTCCGAGGAGCAGGGCCCTCATAACCCTCTTGTATTGAACTGTATTGTCTACCTTTATATTGTAAAGTGCTGAGCAAACTGTTAGCGATATATATATATATATATATATATATATACATACATACACACACACACACACACATATACACACACACATATATACACATATATATATATATATATATATATATATACACATACACACACACACACACATATATATATATATATATACATACATACATATATATATATATATATATATACACACATACACATATATATATATATATACACACACACACATATATATATATATATATATATATATACACACACATATATATATATATATACACACACACACACACACACACACACACACAATACACACAAAATCAAGAATATACACACACAGAAAGCTCCAGGTGCACACTAAATATTACAGATAAAATGATCATGTTATAAATAATATAAAAAAAAAAAAAAAAGTAAAAGGCCAACAATTTATGTTCTGCACTATTAAAGAGAAGAAAGAGTTTCTTGAGAACTCACCAGCTCTGTCTTTGTCGGAGAACATCTAGGAAGAGCCTGATGCTTTCTTTTACTG